>NC_134353.1:332628154-333000654 GCF_048569485.1 Anomaloglossus baeobatrachus
AAGTGGAGAAAAAGTGGAGAAAAAATGGAGAAAAAAATGGAGAAAAAGTGGAGAAAAAGTGGAGAATAAGTGGAGAAAAAAATGGAGAAAAAATGGAGAAAAAGTGGAGAAAAAGTGGAGAAAAAATGGATAAAAAGTGGAGAAAAAGTGAAGAAAAAGTGGAGAAAAAGTGGAGAAAAAATGGATAAAAAGTGGAGAAAAAGTGAAGAAAAAGTGGAGAAAAGTGGAGAATAAGTGGAGAAAAAGAGAAAAATGGAGAAAAAGTGGAGAAAAAGTGGAGAAAAAGTGGAGAAAAAGTGGAGAATAAGTGGAGAAAAAATGGAGAATAAGTGGAGAAAAAATGGAGAAAAAGTGGAGAAAAAGTGGAGAAAAAGTGGAGAATAAGTGGAGAAAAAAATGGAGAAAAAAGTGGAGAAAAAGTGGAGAAAAAGTGGAGAAAAAGTGGAGAAAAAGTGGAGAATAAGTGGAGAAAAAATGGAGAAAAAAATGGAGAAAAAGTAGAGAAAAAGTGGAGAAAAAGTGGAGAATAAGTGGAGAAAAAATGGAGAAAAAGTGATGAAAAAGTGGAGAAAAAGTGGAGAAAAAGTGGAGAATAAGTGGAGAAAAAATGGAGAAAAAAATGGAGAAAAAGTGAAGAAAAAGTGGAGAAAAAGTGGAGAAAAAGTGGAAAATAAGTGGAGAAAAAAATGGAGAAAAAGTGGAGAAAAAGTGGAGAATAAGTGGAGAAAAAAATGGAGAAAAAAATGGATAAAAAGTGGAGAAAAAGTGAAGAAAAAGTGGAGAAAAAGTGGAGAAAAAAATGGATAAAAAGTGGAGAATAAGTGGAGAAAAAATGGATAAAAAAATGGAGAAAAAGTGGAGAAAAAGTGGAGAAAAAGTGGAGAAAAAATGGATAAAAAGTGGAGAAAAAGTGAAGAAAAAGTGGAGAAAAAGTGGAGAAAAAATGGATAAAAAGTGGAGAAAAAGTGAAGAAAAAGTGGAGAAAAAGTGGAGAAAAAAATGGAGAAAAAGTGGAGAAAAAGTGGAGAATAAGTGGAGAAAAAGTGGAGAAAAAATGGAGAAAAAAATGGAGAAAAAGTGGAGAAAAAGTGGAGAATAAGTGGAGAAAAAATGGAGAAAAAAATGGAGAAAAAAGGGAGAAAAAGTGGAGAAAAAGTGGAGAAAAAGTGGAGAAAAAATGGATAAAAAGTGGAGAAAAAGTGGAGAAAAAGTGAAGAAAAAGTGGAGAAAAAGTGGAGAATAAGTGGAGAAAAATGGAGAAAAAAATGGAGAAAAAGTGGAGAAAAAATGGAGAAAAAGTGGAGAAAAAGTGGAGAAAAAGTGGAGAATAAGTGGAGGAAAAATGGAGAAAAAAAATGGAGAAAAAGTGGAGAAAAAGTGGAGAAAAAGTGGAGAATAAGTGGAGAATAAGTGGAGAAAAAATGGAGAAAAAAATGGAGAAAAAGTGGAGAAAAAGTGGAGAAAAAGTGGAGAAAAAGTGGAGAATAAGTGGAGAAAAAATGGAGAAAAAAATGGAGAAAAAGTGGAGAAAAAGTGGAGAAAAAGTGGAGAATAAGTGGAGAAAAAATGGAGAAAAAGTGGAGAAAAAGTGGAGAAAAAGTGGAGAAAAAGTGGAGAATAAGTGGAGAAAAAATGGAGAAAAAAATGGAGAAAAAGTGGAGAAAAAGTGGAGAAAAAGTGGAGAAAAAATGGAGAAAAAAATAGAGAAAAAGTGGAGAAAAAGTGGAGAAAAAGTGGAGAAAAAGTGGAGAAAAAATGGATAAAAAGTGGAGAAAAAGTGGAGAAAAAGTGAAGAAAAAGTGGAGAAAAAGTGGAGAAAAAGTGGAGAAAAAAATGGAGAAAAAGTGGAGAAAAAGTGGAGAACAAGTGGAGAAAGTGGAGAAAAAATGGATAAAAAGTGGAGAAAAAGTGGAGAAAAAGTGGAGAATAAGTGGAGAAAAAATGGAGAAAAAGTGGAGAAAAAGTGGAGAAAAGTGGAGAATAAGTGGAGAATAAGTGGAGAAAAAATGGAGAAAAAAATGGAGAAAAAGTGGATAAAAAGTGGATAAAAAGTGAAGAAAAAGTGGAGAAAAAGTGGAGAATAAGTGGAGAAAAAAATGGAGAAAAAAATGGAGAAAAAGTGGAGAAAAAGTGGAGAAAAAGTGGAGAAAAAGTGGAGAATAAGTGGAGAAAAAATGGAGAAAAAGTGGAGAAAAAGTGGAGAAAAAGTGGAGAATAAGTGGAGAAAAAATGGAGAAAAAAATGGAGAAAAAGTAGAGAAAAAGTGGAGAAAAAGTGGAGAATAAGCGGAGAAAAAGTGGAGAAAAAATGGAGAAAAAAAATGGAGAAAAAGTGGAGAAAAAGTGGAGAATAAGTGGAGAAAAAATGGAGAAAAAAATGGAGAAAAAGTGGAGAAAAAGTGGAGAAATAATGGATAAAAAGTGGAGAAAAAGTGAAGAAAAAGTGGAGAAAAAGTGGAGAAAAAATGGATAAAAAGTGGAGAAAAAGTGAAGAAAAAGTGGAGAATAAGTGGAGAAAAAAATGGAGAAAAAAATGGAGAAAAAGTGGAGAAAAAGTGGAGAAAAAGTGGAGAAAAAGTGGAGAATAAGTGGAGAAAAAATGGAGAATAAGTGGAGAAAAAATGGAGAAAAAGTGGAGAAAAAGTGGAGAAAAAGTGGAGAATAAGTGGAGAAAAAAATGGAGAAAAAAGTGGAGAAAAAGTGGAGAAAAAGTGGAGAAAAAGTGGAGAAAAAGTGGAGAATAAGTGGAGAAAAAATGGAGAAAAAAATGGAGAAAAAGTAGAGAAAAAGTGGAGAAAAAGTGGAGAATAAGTGGAGAAAAAATGGAGAAAAAGTGGTGAAAAGTGGAGAAAAAGTGGAGAAAAAGTGGAGAATAAGTGGAGAAAAAATGGAGAAAAAAATGGAGAAAAAGTGAAGAAAAAGTGGAGAAAAAGTGGAGAAAAAGTGGAAAATAAGTGGAGAAAAAAATGGAGAAAAAGTGGAGAAAAAGTGGAGAATAAGTGGAGAAAAAAATGGAGAAAAAAATGGATAAAAAGTGGAGAAAAAGTGAAGAAAAAGTGGAGAAAAAGTGGAGAAAAAAATGGATAAAAAGTGGAGAATAAGTGGAGAAAAAATGGATAAAAAAATGGAGAAAAAGTGGAGAAAAAGTGGAGAAAAAATGGATAAAAAGTGGAGAAAAAGTGAAGAAAAAGTGGAGAAAAAGTGGAGAAAAAATGGATAAAAAGTGGAGAAAAAGTGAAGAAAAAGTGGAGAAAAAGTGGAGAAAAAAATGGAGAAAAAGTGGAGAAAAAGTGGAGAATAAGTGGAGAAAAAGTGGAGAAAAAATGGAGAAAAAAATGGAGAAAAAGTGGAGAAAAAGTGGAGAATAAGTGGAGAAAAAATGGAGAAAAAAATGGAGAAAAAAGGGAGAAAAAGTGGAGAAAAAGTGGAGAAAAAATGGATAAAAAGTGGAGAAAAAGTGGAGAAAAAGTGAAGAAAAAGTGGAGAAAAAGTGGATAATAAGTGGAGAAAAATGGAGAAAAAATGGAGAAAAAGTGGAGAAAAAATGGAGAAAAAGTGGAGAAAAAGTGGAGAAAAAGTGGAGAATAAGTGGAGGAAAATGGAGAAAAAAAATGGAGAAAAAGTGAGAAAAAGTGGAGAAAAAGTGGAGAATAAGTGGAGAATAAGTGGAGAAAAAATGGAGAAAAAAATGGAGAAAAAGTGGAGAAAAAGTGGAGAAAAAGTGGAGAATAAGTGGAGAAAAAATGGAGAAAAAAATGGAGAAAAAGTGGAGAAAAAGTGGAGAAAAAGTGGAGAATAAGTGGAGAAAAAATGGAGAAAAAGTGGAGAAAAAGTGGAGAAAAAGTGGAGAAAAAGTGGAGAATAAGTGGAGAAAAAATGGAGAAAAAAATGGAGAAAAAGTGGAGAAAAAGTGGGGAAAAGTGGAGAAAAAATGGAGAAAAAATGGAGAAAAAGTGGAGAAAAAGTGGAGAAAAAGTGGAGAAAAAGTGGAGAAAAAATGGATAAAAGTGGAGAAAAAGTGGAGAAAAAGTGAAGAAAAGTGGAGAAAAAGTGGAGAAAAAGTGGAGAAAAAAATGGAGAAAAAGTGGAGAAAAAGTGGAGAAAAAGTGGAGAAAGTGGAGAAAAAATGGATAAAAAGTGGAGAAAAAGTGAAGAAAAAGTGGAGAAAAAGTGGAGAATAAGTGGAGAAAAAATGGAGAAAAAATGGAGAAAAAGTGGAGAAAAAGTGGAGAAAAAGTGGAGAATAAGTGGAGAAAAAATGGAGAAAAAGTGGAGAAAAAGTGGAGAAAAAGTGGAGAATAAGTGGAGAATAAGTGGAGAAAAAATGGAGAAAAAAATGGAGAAAAAGTGGATAAAAAGTGGAGAAAAAGTGAAGAAAAAAGTGGAGAAAAAGTGGAGAATAAGTGGAGAAAAAAATGGAGAAAAAAATGGAGAAAAAGTGGAGAAAAAGTGGAGAAAAAGTGGAGAAAAAGTGGAGAATAAGTGGAGAAAAAATGGAGAATAAGTGGAGAAAAAATGGAGAAAAAGTGGAGAAAAAGTGGAGAAAAAGTGGAGAATAAGTGGAGAAAAAAATGGAGAAAAAAGTGGAGAAAAAGTGGAGAAAAAGTGGAGAAAAAGTGGAGAAAAAGTGGAGAATAAGTGGAGAAAAAATGGAGAAAAAAATGGAGAAAAAGTAGAGAAAAAGTGGAGAAAAAGTGGAGAATAAGTGGAGAAAAAATGGAGAAAAAGTGGTGAAAAAGTGGAGAAAAGTGGAGAAAAAGTGGAGAATAAGTGGAGAAAAAATGGAGAAAAAAATGGAGAAAAAGTGAAGAAAAAGTGGAGAAAAAGTGGAGAAAAAGTGGAAAATAAGTGGAGAAAAAAATGGAGAAAAAGTGGAGAAAAAGTGGAGAATAAGTGGAGAAAAAAATGGAGAAAAAAATGGATAAAAAGTGGAGAAAAAGTGAAGAAAAAGTGGAGAAAAAGTGGAGAATAAGTGGAGAAAAAAAATGGATAAAAAGTGGAGAATAAGTGGAGAAAAAATGGATAAAAAAATGGAGAAAAAGTGGAGAAAAAGTGGAGAAAAAGTGGAGAAAAAATGGATAAAAAGTGGAGAAAAAGTGAAGAAAAAGTGGAGAAAAAGTGGAGAAAAAATGGATAAAAAGTGGAGAAAAAGTGAAGAAAAAGTGGAGAAAAAGTGGAGAAAAAAATGGAGAAAAAGTGGAGAAAAAGTGGAGAATAAGTGGAGAAAAAGTGGAGAAAAAATGGAGAAAAAAATGGAGAAAAAGTGGATAAAAAGTGGAGAATAAGTGGAGAAAAAATGGAGAAAAAAATGGAGAAAAAGTGGAGAAAAAGTGGAGAAAAAGTGGAGAAAAAGTGGAGAAAAAATGGATAAAAAGTGGAGAAAAAGTGGAGAAAAAGTGAAGAAAAAGTGGAGAAAAAGTGGAGAAAAAGTGGAGAAAAAATGGATAAAAAGTGGAGAAAAAGTGAAGAAAAAGTGGAGAAAAAGTGGAGAAAAAATGGATAAAAAGTGGAGAAAAAGTGGAGAATAAGTGGAGAAAAAAATGGAGAAAAAGTGGAGAAAAGTGGAGAATAAGTGGAGAAAAAATGGAGAAAAAAATGGAGAAAAAGTGGAGAAAAAATGGAGAAAAAGTGGAGAAAAAGTGGAGAATAAGTGAGGAAAAATGGAGAAAAAAAATGGAGAAAAAGTGGAGAAAAAGTGGAGAAAAAGTGGAGAATAAGTGGAGAATAAGTGGAGAAAAAATGGAGAAAAAATGGAGAAAAAGTGGAGAAAAAGTGGAGAAAAAGTGGAGAAAAAGTGGAGAATAAGTGGAGAAAAAATGGAGAAAAAATGGAGAAAAAGTGGAGAAAAAGTGGAGAAAAAGTGGAGAATAAGTGGAGAAAAAATGGAGAAAAAGTGGAGAAAAAGTGGAGAAAAAAGTGGAGAATAAGTGGAGAAAAAATGGAGAAAAAAATGAAGAAAAAGTGGAGAAAAAGTGGAGAAAAAATGGAGAAAAAAATGGAGAAAAAGTGGAGAAAAAGTGGAGAAAAAGTGGAGAAAAAGTGGAGAAAAAGTGGAGAAAAAATGGATAAAAAGTGGAGAAAAAGTGGAGAAAAAGTGAACAAAAGTGGAGAAAAGTGGAGAAAAAGTGGAGAAAAAAATGGAGAAGAAGTGGAGAAAAAGTGGAGAAAAAGTGGAGAAAGTGGAGAAAAAATGGATAAAAAGTGGAGAAAAGTGAAGAAAAAGTGGAGAAAAAAGTGGAGAAAAGTGGAGAAAAAATGGATAAAAAGTGGAGAAAAAGTGAAGAAAAAGTGGAGAAAAAGTGGAGAAAAAGTGGAGAAAAAATGGATAAAAAGTGGAGAAAAAGTGAGAAAAAGTGGAGAAAAAGTGGAGAATAAGTGGAGAAAAAATGGAGAAAAAATGGAGAAAAAGTGGAGAAAAAGTGGAGAAAAGTGGAGAATAAGTGGAGAAAAAATGGAGAAAAAGTGGAGAAAAAGTGGAGAAAAAGTGGAGAATAAGTGGAGAAAAAATGGAGAAAAAAATGGATAAAAAGTGGAGAAAAAGTGGAGAAAAAATGGAGAAAAAATTGGAGAAAAAGTGGAGAAAAAGTGGAGAAAAAGTGGAGAAAAAGTGGAGAAAAAATGGATAAAAAGTGGAGAAAAAGTGGAGAAAAAGTGAAGAAAAAGTGGAGAAAAAGTGGAGAAAAGTGGAGAAAAAGTGGAGAAAAAATGGATAAAAAGTGGAGAAAAAGTGAAGAAAAAGTGGAGAAAAAGTGGAGAATAAGTGGAGAAAAAAATGGAGAAAAAGTGGAGAAAAAGTGGAGAATAAGTGGAGAATAAGTGGAGAAAAAATGGAGAAAAAAATGGGAGAAAAAGTGGAGAAAAAGTGGAGAAAAAGTGGAGAAAAAATGGATAAAAGTGGAGAATAAGTGGAGAAAAAAATGGAGAAAAAGTGGAGAAAAAGTGGAGAATAAGTGGAGAAAAAAATGGAGAAAAAAATGGAGAAAAAGTGGAGAAAAAGTGGAGAAAAAGTGGAGAAAAAGTGGAGAAAAATGGAGAAAAAGTAGAGAATAAGTGGAGAAAAAATGGAGAAAAAAATGGAGAAAAGTGGAGAAAAAGTGGAGAAAAAGTGGAGAAAAGTGGAGAAAAAGTGGAGAAAAAATGGAGAAAAAGTAGAGAATAAGTGGAGAAAAAAATGGAGAAAAAAATGGAGAAAAAGTGGAGAAAAGTGGAGAAAAAGTGGAGAAAAAGTAGAGAATAAGTGGAGAAAAAAATGGAGAAAAAGTGGAGAAAAGTGGAGAATAAGTGGAGAAAAAATGGAGAAAAAAGTGGAGAAAAAGTGGAGAAAAAGTGGAGAAAAAGTGGCAGAAAAAGTGGAGAATAAGTGGAGAAAAAGTGGAGAAAAAGTGAAGAAAAAGTGGAGAAAAAGTGGAGAAAAAGTGGAGAAAAAATGGATAAAAAGTGGAGAAAAAGTGGAGAAAAAGTGGAGAAAAAATGGATAAAAAGTGGAGAAAAAGTGAAGAAAAGTGGAGAAAAGTGGAGAATAAGTGGAGAAAAAATGGAGAAAAAAATGGAGAAAAAGTGGAGAAAAGTGGAGAAAAGTGGAAGAATACAGTGGAGAATAAGTGGAGAAAAAATGGAGAAAAAATGGAGCAAAAGTGGAGAAAAGTGGAGAAAAGTGGAGAAAAAGTGGAGAAAAAATGGAGAAAAAAATGGAGAAAAAGTGGAGAAAAAGTGGAGAAAAAGTGGAGAAAAAATGGATAAAAAGTGGAGAAAAAGTGGAGAAAAAGAGAAGAAAAAGTGGAGAAAAGTGGAGAAAAAGTGGAGAAAAAGTGGAGAATAAGTGGAGAAAAAGTGGAGAAAAAGTGGAGAATAAGTGGAGAAAAAATGGAGAAAAAAATGGAGAAAAAGTGGAGAAAAAGTGGAGAAAAAGTGGAGAATAAGTGGAGAAAAAGTGGAGAAAAAGTGGAGAAAAAGTGGAGAATAAGTGGAGAAAAATGGAGAAAAAATGGAGAAAAAGTGGAGAAAAGTGGAGAAAAAGAGGAGAAAAAATGGAGAAAAAAATGGATAAAAAGTGGAGAAAAAGTGGAGAAAAAGTGGAGAAAAAGTGGAGAAAAAATGGATAAAAAGTGGAGAAAAAGTGGAGAAAAAGTGAAGAAAAAGTGAGAAAAAATGGAGAAAAAGTGGAGAAAAAGTGGAGAAAAAGTGGAGAATAAATGGAGAATAAGTGGAGAAAAATGGAGAAAAAAATGGAGAAAAAGTGGAGAAAAAGTGGAGAAAAAGTGGAGAAAAAATGGAGAAAAAATGGAGAAAAAGTGGAGAAAAAGTGAGAAAAAGTGGAGAAAAAATGGATAAAAAGTGGAGAAAAAGTGGAAAGTGAAGAAAAAGTGGAGAAAAAGTGGAGAAAAAGTGGAGAAAAAGTGGAGAAAAAGTGGAGAAAAAGTGGAGAATAAGTGGAGAATAAGTGGAGAAAAATGGAGAAAACAATGGAGAAAAAGTGGAGAAAAAGTGGAGAAAAAGTGGAGAAAAAGTGGAGAATAAGTGGAGAAAAAATGGAGAAAAAAATGGAGAAAAAGTGGAGAAAAAGTGGAGAAAAAGTGGAGAATAAGTGGAGAAAAAATGGAGAAAAAGTGGAGAAAAAGTGGAGAAAAGTGGAGAATAAGTGGAGAAAAAATGGAGAAAAAAATGAAGAAAAAGTGGAGAAAAAGTGGAGAAAAAATGGAGAAAAAATGGAGAAAAAGTGGAGAAAAGTGGAGAAAAAGTGGAGAAAAAGTGGAGAAAAGTGGAGAAAAATGGATAAAAAGTGGAGAAAAAGTGGAGAAAAAGTGAACAAAAAATGGAGAAAAAGTGGAGAAAAAGTGGAGAAAAAAATGGAGAAGAAGTGGAGAAAAAGTGGAGAAAAAGTGGAAGAAAAAAAGAAAAAAAGTGAAAAGGAGAAAGTGGAGAAAAAATGGATAAAAAGTGGAGAAAAAGTGAGAAAAGTGGAGAAAAAGTGGAGAAAAAGTGGAGAAAAAATGGCATAAAAAGTGGAGAAAAAGTGAGAAAAGTGGAGAAAAGTGGAGAAAAGTGGAGAAAAAATGGATAAAAGTGGAGAAAAAGTGAGAAAAAGTGGAGAAAAAGTGGAGAATAAGTGGAGAAAAAATGGAGAAAAAAATGGAGAAAAAGTGGAGAAAAAGTGGAGAAAAAGTGAGAAAAGTGGAGAAAAAATGGAGAAAAGTGAGAAAAAGTGGAGAAAAAGTGGAGAATAAGTGGAGAAAAAATGGAGAAAAAAATGGAGAAAAAGTGGAGAAAAAGTGGAGAAAAAATGGAGAAAAAATTGGAGAAAAAGTGGAGAAAAAGTGGAGAAAAAGTGGAGAAAAAGTGGAGAAAAAATGGATAAAAAGTGGAGAAAAAGTGGAGAAAAAGTGAAGAAAAAGTGGAGAAAAAGTGGAGAAAAAGTGGAGAAAAAGTGGAGAAAAAATGGATAAAAAGTGGAGAAAAAGTGAAGAAAAAGTGGAGAAAAAGTGGAGAATAAGTGGAGAAAAAAATGGAGAAAAAGTGGAGAAAAAGTGGAGAATAAGTGGAGAATAAGTGGAGAAAAAATGGAGAAAAAAATGGAGAAAAAGTGGAGAAAAAGTGGAGAAAAAGTGGAGAAAAAATGGATAAAAAGTGGAGAATAAGTGGAGAAAAAAATGGAGAAAAAGTGGAGAAAAAGTGGAGAATAAGTGGAGAAAAAAATGGAGAAAAAAATGGAGAAAAAGTGGAGAAAAAGTGGAGAAAAAGTGGAGAAAAAGTGGAGAAAAAATGGAGAAAAAGTAGAGAATAAGTGGAGAAAAAAATGGAGAAAAAAATGGAGAAAAAGTGGAGAAAAAGTGGAGAAAAAGTGGAGAAAAAGTAGAGAATAAGTGGAGAAAAAAATGGAGAAAAAGTGGAGAAAAAGTGGAGAATAAGTGGAGAAAAAATGGAGAAAAAAGTGGAGAAAAAGTGGAGAAAAAGTGGAGAAAAAGTGGAGAAAAAGTGGAGAATAAGTGGAGAAAAAGTGGAGAAAAAGTGAAGAAAAAGTGGAGAAAAAGTGGAGAAAAAGTGGAGAAAAAATGGATAAAAAGTGGAGAAAAAGTGGAGAAAAAGTGGAGAAAAAATGGATAAAAAGTGGAGAAAAAGTGAAGGAAAAGTGGAGAAAAAGTGGAGAATAAGTGGAGAAAAAATGGAGAAAAAAATGGAGAAAAAGTGGAGAAAAAGTGGAGAAAAAGTGGAGAATAAGTGGAGAATAAGTGGAGAAAAAATGGAGAAAAAAATGGAGAAAAAGTGGAGAAAAAGTGGAGAAAAAGTGGAGAAAAAGTGGAGAAAAAATGGAGAAAAAAATGGAGAAAAAGTGGAGAAAAAGTGGAGAAAAAGTGGAGAAAAAATGGATAAAAAGTGGAGAAAAAGTGGAGAAAAAGAGAAGAAAAAGTGGAGAAAAAGTGGAGAAAAAGTGGAGAAAAAGTGGAGAATAAGTGGAGAAAAAGTGGAGAAAAAGTGGAGAATAAGTGGAGAAAAAATGGAGAAAAAAATGGAGAAAAAGTGGAGAAAAAGTGGAGAAAAAGTGGAGAATAAGTGGAGAAAAAGTGGAGAAAAAGTGGAGAAAAAGTGGAGAATAAGTGGAGAATAAGTGGAGAAAAAATGGAGAAAAAAATGGAGAAAAAGTGGAGAAAAAGTGGAGAAAAAGAGGAGAAAAAATGGAGAAAAAAATGGATAAAAAGTGGAGAAAAAGTGGAGAAAAAGTGGAGAAAAAGTGGAGAAAAAATGGATAAAAAGTGGAGAAAAAGTGGAGAAAAAGTGAAGAAAAAGTGGAGAAAAAATGGAGAAAAAGTGGAGAAAAAGTGGAGAAAAAGTGGAGAATAAATGGAGAATAAGTGGAGAAAAAATGGAGAAAAAAATGGAGAAAAAGTGGAGAAAAAGTGGAGAAAAAGTGGAGAAAAAATGGAGAAAAAAATGGAGAAAAAGTGGAGAAAAAGTGGAGAAAAAGTGGAGAAAAAGTGGAGAAAAAATGGATAAAAAGTGGAGAAAAAGTGGAGAAAAAGTGAAGAAAAAGTGGAGAAAAAGTGGAGAAAAAGTGGAGAAAAAGTGGAGAATAAGTGGAGAAAAAATGGAGAAAAAAATGGAGAAAAAGTGGAGAAAAAGTGGAGCACCCTTTGGTGCCTTTCATGTGGCACTAAGGGGGCTTAGCTTTGTATTTAGCCAAAAAAAATTTAAAAAAAAATGACGTAGGGTTCCCCCTAGTTTTGTAGCCAGCTAGGGTAAAGCAGACGGCTGCAGCCTGCAGACCACAGCTGGCAACCTCACCTTGGCTGGTAATCCAAAACTGAGGGCACCCCACGCTGTTATTTTAAATTAAATAAATAATTTTAAAAAAAAACCACGTAGGGGTCCCCCCAAAATTGGATCACCAGCCAAGGTAAAGCAGACAGCTGGGGCCTGATATTCTCAGACTAGGGAGGTCCATGGTTATTGGACTCTCCCCAGCCTAAAAATAGCAGGCCGCAGCCGCCCCAGAAGTGGCGCATCCATTAGATGCGCCAATCCTGGTGCTTCGCCCCAGCTCATCCCGCGCCCTGGTGCGGTGGCAAACGGGGTAATATATGGGGTTAATACCAGATGTGTAATGTCACCTGGCATCAAGCCCTGGGGTTGGTGAGGTCAGGCGTCTATCAGATACCCGACATCACCAACCCAGTCAGTAATAAAAAAAAAATAGACGACAAACACATTTTTATTTGAAAAAACACTCCCCAAAACATTCCCTCTTTAACCAATTTATTAGAATGAAAAACAAATCCAGGTCTGGTGTAATCCAAGGGGTTGCCATGACGATCCACACTGTCCCAGTCAATGAAGAGCAGGATGTTCCCCATTGGCTGGGAGAGCAGTGCAGTGACCTGCAATGGGTGCAGTGACCTGACAATGGGTCAGCCCAGGTCACTGCAGGGCATGACAAGTGCTGCTGTCAGCGAGGTACATTACCTGCGCTGATCTCCAGCACACTGACAGCCCCTGTCACTGAGTTCAATGACCGGCGCCTTCACAGCAAGTCTCGCGAGAGGCCCGTGACGTCACCGCTAGTCAGTCTCGGGTCAGAAGCGAGAGGTGATGTGACAAGCGGCGGCCATGGAGGACAGTGACAGCGCTGAGGTCGGGATGGCGGGACTTCATCACCGCAGGTAAGCCGAGCGGGACCATGTGTGTGTGTGTGTGTGTGTGTGTGTGTGTGTGTGTGTGTGTGTGTGTGTATGTGTGTGTATGTGTATGTGTACATGCCGCGGGCAGGAGGGGGCGGAGCGAGCTGAGCGGGGAAGTGTGGGCTTCCTGCACGTAACTAGGATAAACATCGGGTTACTAACCAAAGCGCTTTGCTTGGATACCCGATGTTTATCTTGGTTACCAGCTTGTGGCAGGCTGCCAGTGATGGCTCCTGCACACTGTAGCTGTAAAAAGCCCTGCTTTTTGCAGCTAGAACCGTTCTTCAACGTATCTAGAACTATCGAGCTTTTGCAAAAAGCTCGAGTTCTAGTTCGATCTAGAACAGGCCCCAAAATCACTCGAGCCCCGAACTGGAGAACCTCGAACCTCGAACCGCGCTCAACTCTAAACGTAACTCGAGCTAACGAACTTTTAGCAAAAAGCTCGAGTTCTAGTTCTATCTAGAACACCCCCCAAAATCACTCGAACTGCGAACTGGAGAACCACAAACAGCGCTCAACTCTAGTCAACAGGTTTAGTTTCACCTTTTTCACAATGGTTTTTTTTTTACTTTTGTTATCAGCACTTCTATTCCCTCTCATTATAGCCACATAATCTTTTTTGGGCATTATTATTTTGGGATATGGAATTGTTTTTGTAAATTTCTTTACACATTTTTATTATATGGTCTTCCTCTCCTTCTCCTTCTGTTGATCTGCGCTGCCATCTAGTGTACAGTTCTGTTATTACACCCTTGGTTTTATGAATTTACAATAAACTTTCTCTTACTATTTTGGCTCAGGATAGGATCGCTACTTCCAATAGGTGGCGCTGTGCTAGAGTTTGTCTCCTTTACTGGAGAGACAATTTGAATATTTTGGCTCATGTTTTTTTTCTTGTAAATAGGTTTGATTATTCTGCATGAACCATTGCATACCCATATTTACCTTTTGAGTCTGGGTGGTGGGTATAGTACAGTTTATAACATGGTATACAGACACCTCTTCACTGTGTCCCACCCTCTCTCTATTTATTTGGTTGAATTTTGGTGGTAACTTTATCCATTTGTATGAAACATTGTTGGATGAAACCATGGAGGTCCCCCAGGCATTCATAATAACATATTTGATGTCTATAATCCAAGCTATTCCTGGTACATTTGTCTAGAGGAATACAAGTAAAATATATCTTTGTACCGTGTTAGCCAGTAGAGATAAAAAAATTGTTTAAAAGAACAGAGAGTCCTCAGTGGTTGATACCTTTTAATGGCTAACTGAAAAGATGGTAATAATTGCAAGCTTTCGAGACTACTCAGGTCTCTTCATCAGGCATGGTATAACACAAAATCTGAAGAGTCACATACTTATACACAACAGGACTTAGAATAGTGCACTATTCTAAGTCCTGTTGTGTATAAGTATGTGACTCTTCAGATTTTGTGTTATACCATGCCTGATGAAGAGACCTGAGTAGTCTCGAAAGCTTGCAATTATTACCATCTTTTCAGTTAGCCATTAAAAGGTATCAACCTCTAGAGGAATAGAAACTTGTATTCTGATTTTTTTTTTTTATTCCTTAAGGCACAATTCCATGGCAGGATCCCACAATTTCTGGCCAACGATTACTATATTGTTCTATTTTTTTCCCGAAAGATTAAGTTTTTGATTAACATAACATAGGCATTACATTTTTGTTCTTCCAAATTTCGAACAATATCATTAAAAAAAATAACACTTGTTCAGCAATAGCAAACAAACAAAATTGAAAATAACAATGAAATTAACTACTAATTATAATATCTAAGGTGTGGAAGAGGAAATGAGGTTGCTCAGTTGCGTGAGACAGACCATTCAGATGTCTGAAGTGGGGGAAAATAAAAAGTAGAGTCTAAGAAATGATGAGATGATGGAGGATGAAGGTTGGTATATGAAGGACCAGGGTTTAATGGTCCAAATGTTTGCTTTAGGGGCATTCGCTAATAATTAATGGTGATGGCTTGGACCTTAGATTGGTTGGTTGTTGGTCCCATATTATGACATGTGCTGACTTGCTGGAGCTCTCAGAACAGAAGTTGGGGGGCTAAAAATGTTGTAGCATAGGTGTGTCTCTTGTGATGCCAGCACTTCAAAGCTGGAAAACAATCATATGTATCATTTGGTGTGGTGGCTGCTTCAAGCAAAATGATTATTACCACATGTGCACATGTACCGCCCCCGTACCAGCAGCCGGGCTGCTTGGATTCGGATCCACGGTGGCTTGAGGGGCGTCCGGACCCAGGGGGTCTCGCAGCCACTCGAATAGAAAAAGGGGGGTATTTACAGGGGGTATTGTATGGAATAGTTTGTGACGCCACCCGTAGTGTGTGGAAAGGTAGAGTACCTGCAGCTGGGAGTACCCGGTGGGGATGGAGTGGGCAGCCAGGTGTTTAACCCCTCCACGGGTAGGCTGGAATGCCCCGGGACTCGGTGATGATGACAGGGAGGTGCCGTTGGGGAGGTAAGGGTCACTTGCGTACTCACTCAGTCCAATAACGCTGACACTGACAACTGTAGTAAACCAAGGTTCTGGACACCGCTTTCGCTGAGGGGGAGCATGCCTGGGTCCCATTTCCATTGGTGTTGCCTGTTGATCTGTGACCTTTCCCTTGTCACCTTGTTACTCACTGGTTGGTCCCTGTAGCCTAAAACTAGTTGGGCCCCGCTCCCCAGTATGGCTAACTGAGGGAGCTTGCTCTCAGGGTTCACGCTTGGGATTTCTTGGACCGTATTTGTGGAAAGTCCTATCCCTCTTGTTGCGCTAGTACCCCGATTTTGGAGCAGGTGGAGAGCGGATCTCGTCTGGTAAATTGTCAGGTTGTCTGAAGCTACTCCCTGACCTAGGGTCCACGTACCCCATCGTGCCCTGGTCCCAGGCTCGTGATGGTACAAGGCCGCCGGCTGTCCTCCATGACAATGCCGTGCCCCTTGTCGCGATCCCCTGCGACCGTGGTCCAGCTCCTACCAGGCCCAGACAAACGTCTGCTACCTAGTACTTCCAAGGAGCCCAGCTCCTGACCTCCTCTCTCTTTCACCTCCAAACTGAACTGCTCCTGACACTCCTGACCCCCCCTTAAGGAACCCCGCAAATGGGCGACCCTATTGCACTCAGGCCGTCCACTGGTGTGTCTGGTGGGTGTGGTGCAGAGTGTTCCTAGGATTTTGTTTAGCTGGTCTATGGCAACACCATTTGGTTAGGGACCCGTAACCAAGGAGGAGGTGGATATTGCACAGAAGGGCAGATTGCACAATACCCTGTGACGACCTGATAGGCCAGGGCGTCACACGCGTAGCCTTAAATTCTCGCCAGCATTGCAGTTGAGCTATTCTAACACATGAGTGTGTAAACCAGCTGCTGTACTACTTCTCTCCTTTAGTTTTTCCACCAGGTTGGTAGTGAATTAGTTGGTGTGGGAAGTTGAGTAGCAGGTGTGATACAAGTTCTTTTAATGGTACGCCCATCTGTTTAAATTGTCGTAGAAGCTCTAAGGAGTACTTTGCACACTACGACATCGCAGCTGCGATGTCGGTGGGGTCAAATCGAAAGTGACGCACATCCGGCATCGCTGTCGATATCGGAGTGTGTAAATCGTTTTTGATAAGATTAACGAGCGCAAAAGCGTCGAAATCGTATCATCGGTGCAGCGTCGGTCATTTCCATAATTACGGAAGGACCGATGTTACGATGCTGTTCCTCCATCCTGCGGCAGCGCACATCGCTGTGTGTGAAGCCGCAGGAGCGAGGAACATCTCCTACCTGCGTCCTGCAGCTCACGCCGGCTATGCGGAAGGAAGGAGGTGGGTGGGATGTTTACGTCCCGCTCATCTCCGCCCCTCCGTTTCTATTGGCCACCTGCCATGTGACGTCGCTGTGACGCCGCACAACCTGCCCCCCTTAGTAAGGAGGCGGTTCGCTGGCCAGAGCGACGTCACAGGGCAGGTAAGTCCGTGTGAAGCTGCCATAGCGATAATGTATAAAAAGTGGAGAAAAAGTGAAGAAAAAATGGATAAAAAGTGGAGAAAAAGTGAAGAAAAAGTGGAGAAAAAGTGGAGAAAAAATGGATAAAAAGTGGAGAAAAAGTGGAGAATAAGTGGAGAAAAAAATGGAGAAAAAGTGGAGAAAAAGTGGAGAATAAGTGGAGAAAAAATGGAGAAAAAAATGGAGAAAAAGTGGAGAAAAAATGGAGAAAAAGTGGAGAAAAAGTGGAGAATAAGTGGAGGAAAAATGGAGAAAAAAAATGGAGAAAAAGTGGAGAAAAAGTGGAGAAAAAGTGGAGAATAAGTGGAGAATAAGTGGAGAAAAAATGGAGAAAAAAATGGAGAAAAAGTGGAGAAAAACTGGAGAAAAAGTGGAGAAAAAGTGGAGAATAAGTGGAGAAAAAATGGAGAAAAAAATGGAGAAAAAGTGGAGAAAAAGTGGAGAAAAAGTGGAGAATAAGTGGAGAAAAAATGGAGAAAAAGTGGAGAAAAAGTGGAGAAAAAGTGGAGAAAAAGTGGAGAATAAGTGGAGAAAAAATGGAGAAAAAAATGAAGAAAAAGTGGAGAAAAAGTGGAGAAAAAATGGAGAAAAAAATGGAGAAAAAGTGGAGAAAAAGTGGAGAAAAAGTGGAGAAAAAGTGGAGAAAAAGTGGAGAAAAAATGGATAAAAAGTGGAGAAAAAGTGGAGAAAAAGTGAAGAAAAAGTGGAGAAAAAGTGGAGAAAAAGTGGAGAAAAAAATGGAGAAAAAGTGGAGAAAAAGTGGAGAAAAAGTGGAGAAAGTGGAGAAAAAATGGATAAAAAGTGGAGAAAAAGTGAAGAAAAAGTGGAGAAAAAGTGGAGAAAAAGTGGAGAAAAAATGGATAAAAAGTGGAGAAAAAGTGAAGAAAAAGTGGAGAAAAAGTGGAGAAAAAGTGGAGAAAAAATGGATAAAAAGTGGAGAAAAAGTGAAGAAAAAGTGGAGAAAAAGTGGAGAATAAGTGGAGAAAAAATGGAGAAAAAAATGGAGAAAAAGTGGAGAAAAAGTGGAGAAAAAGTGGAGAATAAGTGGAGAAAAAATGGAGAAAAAGTGGAGAAAAAGTGGAGAAAAAGTGGAGAATAAGTGGAGAATAAGTGGAGAAAAAATGGAGAAAAAAATGGAGAAAAAGTGGAGAAAAAATGGAGAAAAAAATGGAGAAAAAGTGGAGAAAAAATGGAGAAAAAAATGGAGAAAAAGTGGAGAAAAAGTGGAGAAAAAGTGGAGAAAAAGTGGAGAAAAAATGGATAAAAAGTGGAGAAAAAGTGGAGAAAAAGTGAAGAAAAAGTGGAGAAAAAGTGGAGAAAAAGTGGAGAAAAAGTGGAGAAAAAATGGATAAAAAGTGGAGAAAAAGTGAAGAAAAAGTGGAGAAAAAGTGGAGAATAAGTGGAGAAAAAAATGGAGAAAAAGTGGAGAAAAAGTGGAGAATAAGTGGAGAATAAGTGGAGAAAAAATGGAGAAAAAAATGGAGAAAAAGTGGAGAAAAAGTGGAGAAAAAGTGGAGAAAAAATGGATAAAAAGTGGAGAATAAGTGGAGAAAAAAATGGAGAAAAAGTGGAGAAAAAGTGGAGAATAAGTGGAGAAAAAAATGGAGAAAAAAATGGAGAAAAAGTGGAGAAAAAGTGGAGAAAAAGTGGAGAAAAAGTGGAGAAAAAATGGAGAAAAAGTAGAGAATAAGTGGAGAAAAAAATGGAGAAAAAAATGGAGAAAAAGTGGAGAAAAAGTGGAGAAAAAGTGGAGAAAAAGTAGAGAATAAGTGGAGAAAAAAATGGAGAAAAAGTGGAGAAAAAGTGGAGAATAAGTGGAGAAAAAATGGAGAAAAAAGTGGAGAAAAAGTGGAGAAAAAGTGGAGAAAAAGTGGAGAAAAAGTGGAGAATAAGTGGAGAAAAAGTGGAGAAAAAGTGAAGAAAAAGTGGAGAAAAAGTGGAGAAAAAGTGGAGAAAAAATGGATAAAAAGTGGAGAAAAAGTGGAGAAAAAGTGGAGAAAAATTGGATAAAAAGTGGAGAAAAAGTGAAGAAAAAGTGGAGAAAAAGTGGAGAAAAAGTGGAGAATAAGTGGAGAAAAAATGGAGAAAAAAATGGAGAAAAAGTGGAGAAAAAGTGGAGAAAAAGTGGAGAATAAGTGGAGAATAAGTGGAGAAAAAATGGAGAAAAAAATGGAGAAAAAGTGGAGAAAAAGTGGAGAAAAAGTGGAGAAAAAATGGAGAAAAAAATGGAGAAAAAGTGGAGAAAAAGTGGAGAAAAAGTGGAGAAAAAATGGATAAAAAGTGGAGAAAAAGTGGAGAAAAAGAGAAGAAAAAGTGGAGAAAAAGTGGAGAAAAAGTGGAGAAAAAGTGGAGAATAAGTGGAGAAAAAGTGGAGAAAAAGTGGAGAATAAGTGGAGAAAAAATGGAGAAAAAAATGGAGAAAAAGTGGAGAAAAAGTGGAGAAAAAGTGGAGAATAAGTGGAGAAAAAGTGGAGAAAAAGTGGAGAAAAAGTGGAGAAAAAGTGGAGAAAAAGTGGAGAATAAGTGGAGAAAAAATGGAGAAAAAAATGGAGAAAAAGTGGAGAAAAAGTGGAGAAAAAGAGGAGAAAAAATGGAGAAAAAAATGGATAAAAAGTGGAGAAAAAGTGGAGAAAAAGTGGAGAAAAAGTGGAGAAAAAATGGATAAAAAGTGGAGAAAAAGTGGAGAAAAAGTGAAGAAAAAGTGGAGAAAAAATGGAGAAAAAGTGGAGAAAAAGTGGAGAAAAAGTGGAGAATAAATGGAGAATAAGTGGAGAAAAAATGGAGAAAAAAATGGAGAAAAAGTGGAGAAAAAGTGGAGAAAAAGTGGAGAAAAAATGGAGAAAAAAATGGAGAAAAAGTGGAGAAAAAGTGGAGAAAAAGTGGAGAAAAAGTGGAGAAAAAATGGATAAAAAGTGGAGAAAAAGTGGAGAAAAAGTGAAGAAAAAGTGGAGAAAAAGTGGAGAAAAAGTGGAGAAAAAGTGGAGAAAAAGTGGAGAATAAGTGGAGAAAAAATGGAGAAAAAAATGGAGAAAAAGTGGAGAAAAAGTGGAGCACCCTTTGGTGCCTTTCATGTGGCACTAAGGGGGCTTAGCTTTTTATTTAGCCAAAAAAAATTTAAAAAAAAATGACGTAGGGTTCCCCCTAGTTTTGTAGCCAGCTAGGGTAAAGCAGACGGCTGCAGCCTGCAGACCACAGCTGGCAACCTCACCTTGGCTGGTAATCCAAAACTGAGGGCACCCCACGCTGTTATTTTAAATTAAATAAATAATTTTAAAAAAAACCACGTAGGGGTCCCCCCAAAATTGGATCACCAGCCAAGGTAAAGCAGACAGCTGGGGCCTGATATTCTCAGACTAGGGAGGTCCATGGTTATTGGACTCTCCCCAGCCTAAAAATAGCAGGCCGCAGCCGCCCCAGAAGTGGCGCATCCATTAGATGCGCCAATCCTGGTGCTTCGCCCCAGCTCATCCCGCGCCCTGGTGCGGTGGCAAACGGGGTAATATATGGGGTTAATACCAGATGTGTAATGTCACCTGGAATCAAGCCCTGGGGTTGGTGAGGTCAGGCGTCTATCAGATACCCGACATCACCAACCCAGTCAGTAATAAAAAAAAAATAGACGACAAACACATTTTTATTTGAAAAAACACTCCCCAAAACATTCCCTCTTTAACCAATTTATTAGAATGAAAAACAAATCCAGGTCTGGTGTAATCCAAGGGGTTGCCATGACGATCCACACTGTCCCAGTCAATGAAGAGCAGGATGTTCCCCATTGGCTGGGAGAGCAGTGCAGTGACCTGCAATGGGTGCAGTGACCTGACAATGGGTCAGCCCAGGTCACTGCAGGGCATGACAAGTGCTGCTGTCAGTGAGGTACATTACCTGCGCTGATCTCCAGCACACTGACAGCCCCTGTCACTGAGTTCAATGACCGGCGCCTTCACGGCAAGTCTCGCGAGAGGCCCGTGACGTCACCGCTAGTCAGTCTCGGGTCAGAAGCGAGAGGTGATGTGACAAGCGGCGGCCATGGAGGACAGTGACAGCGCTGAGGTCGGGATGGCGGGACTTCATCACCGCAGGTAAGCCGAGCGGGACCATGTGTGTGTGTGTGTGTGTGTGTGTGTGTGTGTGTGTGTGTGTGTGTGTGTGTGTGTATGTGTATGTGTGTGTATGTGTATGTGTACATGCCGCGGGCAGGAGGGGGCGGAGCGAGCTGAGCGGGGAAGTGTGGGCTTCCTGCACGTAACTAGGATAAACATCGGGTTACTAACCAAAGCGCTTTGCTTGGATACCCGATGTTTATCTTGGTTACCAGCTTGTGGCAGGCTGCCAGTGATGGCTCCTGCACACTGTAGCTGTAAAAAGCCCTGCTTTTTGCAGCTAGAACCGTTCTTCAACGTATCTAGAACTATCGAGCTTTTGCAAAAAGCTCGAGTTCTAGTTCGATCTAGAACAGGCCCCAAAATCACTCGAGCCCCGAACTGGAGAACCTCGAACCTCGAACCGCGCTCAACTCTAAACGTAACTCGAGCTAACGAACTTTTAGCAAAAAGCTCGAGTTCTAGTTCTATCTAGAACACCCCCCAAAATCACTCGAACTGCGAACTGGAGAACCACAAACAGCGCTCAACTCTAGTCAACAGGTTTAGTTTCACCTTTTTCACAATGGTTTTTTTTTTACTTTTGTTATCAGCACTTCTATTCCCTCTCATTATAGCCACATAATCTTTTTTGGGCATTATTATTTTGGGATATGGAATTGTTTTTGTAAATTTCTTTACACATTTTTATTATATGGTCTTCCTCTCCTTCTCCTTCTGTTGATCTGCGCTGCCATCTAGTGTACAGTTCTGTTATTACACCCTTGGTTTTATGAATTTACAATAAACTTTCTCTTACTATTTTGGCTCATGTTTTTTTTCTTGTAAATAGGTTTGATTATTCTGCATGAACCATTGCATACCCATATTTACCTTTTGAGTCTGGGTGGTGGGTATAGTACAGTTTATAACATGGTATACAGACACCTCTTCACTGTGTCCCACCCTCTCTATTTATTTGGTTGAATTTTGGTGGTAACTTTATCCATTTGTATGAAACATTGTTGGATGAAACCATGGAGGTCCCCCAGGCATTCATAATAACATATTTGATGTCTATAATCCAAGCTATTCCTGGTACATTTGTCTAGAGGAATAGAAACTTGTATTCTGATTTTTTTTTTTTATTCCTTAAGGCACAATTCCATGGCAGGATCCCACAATTTCTGGCCAACGATTACTATATTGTTCTATTTTTTTCCCGAAAGATTAAGTTTTTGATTAACATAACATAGGCATTACATTTTTGTTCTTCCAAATTTCGAACAATATCATTAAAAAAATAACACTTGTTCAGCAATAGCAAACAAACAAAATTGAAAATAACAATGAAATTAACTACTAATTATAATATCTAAGGTGTGGAAGAGGAAATGAGGTTGCTCAGTTGCGTGAGACAGACCATTCAGATGTCTGAAGTGGGGGAAAATAAAAAGTAGAGTCTAAGAAATGATGAGATGATGGAGGATGAAGGTTGGTATATGAAGGACCAGGGTTTAATGGTCCAAATGTTTGCTTTAGGGGCATTCGCTAATAATTAATGGTGATGGCTTGGACCTTAGATTGGTTGGTTGTTGGTCCCATATTATGACATGTGCTGACTTGCTGGAGCTCTCAGAACAGAAGTTGGGGGGCTAAAAATGTTGTAGCATAGGTGTGTCTCTTGTGATGCCAGCACTTCAAAGCTGGAAAACAATCATATGTATCATTTGGTGTGGTGGCTGCTTCAAGCAAAATGATTATTACCACATGTGCACATGTACCGCCCCCGTACCAGCAGCCGGGCTGCTTGGATTCGGATCCACGGTGGCTTGAGGGGCGTCCGGACCCAGGGGGTCTCGCAGCCACTCGAATAGAAAAAGGGGGGTATTTACAGGGGGTATTGTATGGAATAGTTTGTGACGCCACCCGTAGTGTGTGGAAAGGTAGAGTACCTGCAGCTGGGAGTACCCGGTGGGGATGGAGTGGGCAGCCAGGTGTTTAACCCCTCCACGGGTAGGCTGGAATGCCCCGGGACTCGGTGATGATGACAGGGAGGTGCCGTTGGGGAGGTAAGGGTCACTTGCGTACTCACTCAGTCCAATAACGCTGACACTGACAACTGTAGTAAACCAAGGTTCTGGACACCGCTTTCGCTGAGGGGGAGCATGCCTGGGTCCCATTTCCATTGGTGTTGCCTGTTGATCTGTGACCTTTCCCTTGTCACCTTGTTACTCACTGGTTGGTCCCTGTAGCCTAAAACTAGTTGGGCCCCGCTCCCCAGTATGGCTAACTGAGGGAGCTTGCTCTCAGGGTTCACGCTTGGGATTTCTTGGACCGTATTTGTGGAAAGTCCTATCCCTCTTGTTGCGCTAGTACCCCGATTTTGGAGCAGGTGGAGAGCGGATCTCGTCTGGTAAATTGTCAGGTTGTCTGAAGCTACTCCCTGACCTAGGGTCCACGTACCCCATCGTGCCCTGGTCCCAGGCTCGTGATGGTACAAGGCCGCCGGCTGTCCTCCATGACAATGCCGTGCCCCTTGTCGCGATCCCCTGCGACCGTGGTCCAGCTCCTACCAGGCCCAGACAAACGTCTGCTACCTAGTACTTCCAAGGAGCCCAGCTCCTGACCTCCTCTCTCTTTCACCTCCAAACTGAACTGCTCCTGACACTCCTGACCCCCCCTTAAGGAACCCCGCAAATGGGCGACCCTATTGCACTCAGGCCGTCCACTGGTGTGTCTGGTGGGTGTGGTGCAGAGTGTTCCTAGGATTTTGTTTAGCTGGTCTATGGCAACACCATTTGGTTAGGGACCCGTAACCAAGGAGGAGGTGGATATTGCACAGAAGGGCAGATTGCACAATACCCTGTGACGACCTGATAGGCCAGGGCGTCACATGCGTAGCCTTAAATTCTCGCCAGCATTGCAGTTGAGCTATTCTAACACATGAGTGTGTAAACCAGCTGCTGTACTACTTCTCTCCTTTAGTTTTTCCACCAGGTTGGTAGTGAATTAGTTGGTGTGGGAAGTTGAGTAGCAGGTGTGATACAAGTTCTTTTAATGGTACGCCCATCTGTTTAAATTGTCGTAGAAGCTCTAAGGAGTACTTTGCACACTACGACATCGCAGCTGCGATGTCGGTGGGGTCAAATCGAAAGTGACGCACATCCGGCATCGCTGTCGATATCGGAGTGTGTAAATCGTTTTTGATAAGATTAACGAGCGCAAAAGCGTCGAAATCGTATCATCGGTGCAGCGTCGGTCATTTCCATAATTACGGAAGGACCGATGTTACGATGCTGTTCCTCCATCCTGCGGCAGCGCACATCGCTGTGTGTGAAGCCGCAGGAGCGAGGAACATCTCCTACCTGCGTCCTGCAGCTCACGCCGGCTATGCGGAAGGAAGGAGGTGGGTGGGATGTTTACGTCCCGCTCATCTCCGCCCCTCCGTTTCTATTGGCCACCTGCCATGTGACGTCGCTGTGACGCCGCACAACCTGCCCCCCTTAGTAAGGAGGCGGTTCGCTGGCCAGAGCGACGTCACAGGGCAGGTAAGTCCGTGTGAAGCTGCCATAGCGATAATGTTCGCTACGGCAGCTATAACACAATATCGTATGTGCGACGGGGGCGGGGACTATCGCGTTCGGCATCGCAAGCATCAGCTTGCGATGTCGTAGTGTGAAAAGTACCCCTAAGAGCCACAAGGTTTGGAGACTGATCGGAAACATAATTTTCTGATGTGGCCTCCTCCTGAGGCAGATTAATCTGAATTCTAAAAAGCAAACATTTTCACAGTAAGTAAAGAACCACAATTGTCCAAAATATAAACAAGTTTCAATACAATAGTCCCATAAAGTATTATCAACAACAACTACTTTAAATAACATCTTCCATTTACAGCCTCGGACCCTGTAACCTCAAACAAAATTTTATACATTCTGCATACATGCTTTTTGCCTGTCACTTTGCATGTTATTAATATACAGTAAGTGTCTAATGGAACAGTAACATGTAGACTCAAAATTAACAAAATAACACCTTAATGGTAACATCATGTAATAATGGAAAGGCTAAATACAAAGCCCAGTCACGAGGACACAAATAAGGCTAGTTTCACAGTTGCGTTGGATGGCTTCCGTAGCATTGCGTTGTGTGACGGATGCAACGGATGCGTTGCATATAGTGGCACAACGCAATGCTACGGATCGTACAAAACAACGGAAAGCTTTATTTTTTTTCTTCTTTACAGCTTACCGGCAGCTGACCATTGTGAACGATCAGCCGATCGCTCTCAATAGCCGGCGGCTGAGCGCTCAGCTGGGTGCCCTCACATGCCGGCGGCCGGGCGATCAGCTGAGCGCCCTCACATGCCGGCGGCCGAGCATGCCGGCGGCCGGTCGATCAACTGAGCGCTGTCACTTGTCGGCGGCCGGGCATGCCGGCGGGCGGTTGCTCAGCTGAGCGCTGTCACTTGCCGGCGGCCGGTCGCTGAGCTGAGCACTCTCACTTGGGCGCTCAGCTGAGCGCTGTCACTTGCCGGCGGCCGGGCATGCCGGCGGGCGGGCGCTCAGCTGAGCGCTGTCACTTGCCGGCGGCCGGGCATGCCGGCGGGCGGGCGCTCAGCTTCGGCCACCGAGAGACAACAAAAATAAAGTTTGTGATTAAAAAAAAAAAGAAGAGCATGCGCAGTGAAATCCTACGGATTGCGCTGCTCAAAAAAACGTTACATGCTGCGTTCCTTCCGCCCGATGCAGCGTCAAAATAACGACGCTGCGTCGTCCAGCGGATGCAAAGCAGACACTTGCGTTACAGTGCGTCATCCATACAAGTCTATGGAGAATAGCGCAGTGCGTTAACGGACTATTCTCCATAGTGACGGAATGCGCTGAACGCAAGTGTGAAAGTAGCCTTAGGGGCAATAAATCATTCACACAACCACAAAAATTGAACAGTGGGGCGTATTCTCACAGGAACTAATCGCTTGATTTAAAGAATGAAAATGGCCAAAATGTATTATAAATTTTGTATATAGATTAGTTCAAGAATACAAGTTAATAAAGATTACAGGGGTGTTTTTGTCCAGTAAGTTCATTCACATGTAAAACCAGCAGATAATATATTTTACAGAATGAGACTGTAAGAAGTTGGAGTAACCCAAAGTTTGTAAGAGCACAGAAACTTACACACACAGATACATAACTTGCAAAAGAAAACTATGCATTTAGGTGTACTGCCCTTTTTGCGATAGTGCTTATTTGTGTTACTTCTTTCATCAATACTGATAGTGGCAACTGTGCCAATATTTAGTTACGTAATCATAAGTATAATTTTGACGTTTTCTTCAGGATGTTTTTCACTGAACAACTTCCTGGGACAATCCCCGGTTTTCTGTACTTTTTCTGCACAGATCCATAAACATGAAACACGCTGCTGATGTTCTATGTTGGGAACAATATTTTTTGCACACCCATGTACTTGAACAAGCGATTCCCATTCAGGACTCAGAAGAGAATAGTTTATGTTGCAATTTATTTCACTCTGACACTCGCTCCTTGAGAAATGACTGACATCTGAATGTCATGGCTCAACTCCGAGGCTCGATCTGGTGACCTCTGGTTGTGTAATTAGTTTCCCTCTTTGTTGGACCACACAGCCCGTTTTTTCTCAGTCCAACTGCTGTTAGTTTTCTTGTCTTTCCTTTTTTTACCTTGCCTTTCAGTTTTATTTCTATTCAGGTGTGTTTACTTCTTCATTTTGTTTTCCCTATCACATCTTGGGAGGGTCTATTCACACTCCCCATACATATGCTTTCAGGGCTGGCTATATTCCAAGATTGATGGATGTTTGGAGTCCCAGCTCCTCAGTTTAGGATAATATTGCTGAGTAATTGCTTTTGCTTTTCCCTATTGTTTCCCTTTCCAGCATTATCCCATTCTGTTTCATTTAGGATTTGGAAGGGATCCGCTCATTTTGTAAGTATTTTTGGGTTTCTTTCAGTTTCCTCTGTCTTCAAAGTATGGCTGTGTGAAGACGTTTTTAGCCCTGTGCTTCACCTTCTGCCTGTGTGCATTTCTTTTATGTCTATTGGTGTTTTGTGTTACACTTGTGTAAGGGATAGTTAAGGGCATAGTTAAGGACACTCAGGGTCAGTCAACGTTGAGTGGTATGTGCCATTGCGTAACTTTAGGATGCCAACCTCCACGGTCAGGCAGGGACAAGACAGGGTCAAGTTCAGTATTCTTGTAGTCTGTATAAAGACCTGTGGTTAACATCTTCCCTGCTTTGTTTGCCTCCGTATGAAAGGAAGTGCTCAGTTGTAACGCTGAATAGCTCTATATAATCTATATATATAATTGCCTTATTCTGTCTGTCTGTCTGTCTGTCTTGCTCCAAAATGACGTCATTACAGTGACAACTGTCGCATTAGCTGCTGGTCTCGGCCCAACCACACCCCCTGCACACATTGGCTGCTCGGCTCGGCCCGGCCACGCACCCCCGCACGCATTGGCCGCTCGGCCTGGCCACGCCCCCTGCACACTCTGGCCGCTCAGCCACACCCCCCGCACACTGTGCCCGCTCAGCAATGCCCCCCGCACACTATGCCCACTTGGCCATGCCCCCCACACACTGTGCCCGCTCGGCCACGCCCCCAGCACACTGTGCCCGCTCGGCCATGCCCCCAGCACGCTATGCCCGCTCGGCCACGCCCCCCGCACACTATGTCCGCTCGGCCACGCCCCCCACTATGCCCGCTCGGCCATTCCCCCCGCAGACTTTGCCCACTCTGCCACGTCCTCGCACACATTGGGCACCTATACACCTCCCCCAGGACTACTCCACCTATTAGACACCTCCCCCCAGGACTATTCCTCCTATTATACTCCTATCCCCCCAGGACTACTCCTCCTATTATTCTCCTCTCCCCCCAGGACTACTCCTCCTATTATCCTCCTCTCCCCCCAGGACTACTACTCCTATTATCCTCCTTTCCCCCCAGGACTACTCCTCCTATTATCCTCCTCTCCCCCCAGAACTACTCCTCCTATTATCCTCCTCTCTCCCCAGGACTACTCCTCCTATTATCCTCCTCTCCCCCCAGGACTATTCCTCCTGTTATACTCCTCACCTCCAGGACTACTCCTCCTATTATACTTCTCACCCCTCAGGACTACTCCTCCTATTATACTCCTCACCTCCAGGACTACTCCTCCTATTATATTCCTCTCCCCCCAGGACTCCTCCTCCTATTAGACTCCTCTCTCCCCAGGACTACTCCTCCTATTATCCTCCTCTCCTCCCAGGACTACTCCTCCTATTATACTCCTCTCTCCCCAAGACTACTCCTCCTATTATACTCCTCTCCCCCCAGGACTACTCCTCCCATTATACTTCTCTCCTCCCAGGACTACTCCTCCTATTATTCTCCTTTCCCCCCAGGACTACTCCTCCTATTATACTCCTCACCTCCAGGACTACTCCTCCTATTATACTCCTCCCCTCCAGGACTACTCCTCCTATTATACTCCTCTCTCCCCAGGACTGCTCCTCCTATTATACTCCTCTCTCCCCAGGACTACTCCTATTATACTCCTCTCTCCCCAGGACTACTCCTCCAACACACACACACTAGACAAAACATACTTCCCCCAAAACACACACACACACCCACACAAACCGCGCAACACACACAGCACCACACACACACAACGCTGCAGACACACAGCGCTCCACAACGCAACACACAAACAACACTACTCCCACACACCCCACACCCAGACAACACCCAGAACATTTACAGCGCCCTACACAAACACTTGGTAACTACACACAACAACATCTTTATATATAACAAAAATCATACATTAACTACACAATATATTCTAGAATACCCGATGCGTTAAGGGGGCTTTACACGCTATGATATCGTTAATGTTTTGTCGTCGGGGTCAAGTTGTTAGTGACGCACATCCGGCGTCATTAATGATATCGCAGCGTGTGATACTTACCAGCGACCTTAAGCGACCTCAAAAATGGTGAAAATCGTTCACCATGGAGAGATCGTCCCAAAACCAAAAATCGGTAATGGTTAATTATCGATGTGGTTCGTCGCTCCTGCGGCAGCACACATCACTATGTGTGACACCGCAGGAGCGAGGAACGTTCCTTACCTGCCACCGGCCACAATGCGGAAGGAAGGAGGTGGGCGGGATGTTACGTCCGGCTCATCTCCGCCCCTCCGCTTTGATTGGCCGGCCGCTTAGTGACGTTGCGGTGACGTCGCTGTGATGCCGAACGTCCCTCCCCCTTAAGGGAGGGATTGTTCAGCAGTCACAGCGACGACGACAACCAGGTAAGTGCGTGTGACGCTGCCGTAGCGATAATGTTCGCTGCGGCAGCGATCACACGATATCGCATCCACGACGGGGGCGGGTGCTTACACGCTCGATATCGCTAGCAATTGCTAGCGATGTCGTAGCGTGTAAAGCCCGCTTTACAATCGGGCCACCTTCTAGGAACATATATAATAACATTAGTAAGTGTGTTGTCCATTTGCTATCCGATTTAAATGTAGACTGGACACATCCATAGGAAGACTATATCCTATAGAGCATACTGCACAAAGGCATTGTTCATAGTGTTGCACCAGCCTTTTGTACAGCATTCAATCTGTTGTTAGTTGGACTATCATTGTAACTGCATGGCTATTACCCTTTTCTATAACTACAGTCATGGCCAAAAGTTTTGAGAATGCTACAAATATTAATTTTTACAAAGTCTACTGCTTAAGTTTTTCTAATGGCAATTTGCATATACTCCAGAATTTCATAAAGAGTCATCAGCTTAACAGCAATTACTTGCAAAGTCAATATTGGCTAAGAAAATGAACTTTAACCCCCAAAACACATTTCAACAGCATTGCATTCCTGCCTTAAAAGGAGCAGCTAACATTGTTTTAGTGATTGTTCCATTAACACAGGTGTGGGTGTTGATGAGGACAGGGCTGGCGATCAATCAGTCATGATTAAGTAAAAATGACACCACTGGACACTTTAAAAGGAGGCTGGTGCTTGGTATCATTGTTTCTCTTCAGTTAACCATGGTTATTTCTAAAGAAACATGTGCAGCCCTCATTGCTCTGCACAAAAATGGCCTAACAGGGAAGAGTATCGCAGCTACAAAGATTGCACCTCAGTCTACAATCTATAACATCATCAAGAACTTCAAGGAGAGAGCTTCCATTGTTGCCAAAAAGGCTCCAGGGTGCCCAAGAAGGACCAGCAAATGCCAGGACCGTATCTTAAAACTGTTTCAGCTGCGGGATCGGACTACCAGCAGTGCCGAGCTAGCTCAGCAATGGCAGCAGGCTGGTGTGAGTGCTTCTGCACGCACTGTGAGGCGGAGACTGCTTGAGCAAGGCCTGGTTTCAAGGAGGGCAGCAAAGAAGCCACTTCTCTCCAGAAAAAACATCAGGGACCGACTGATATTCTGCAAAAGGTACAGGAAGTGGACTGCTGAGGACTGGGGTAAAGTCATTTTCTCAGATGAATCCCCTTTTCGATTGTTTGGGACATCTGGAAAACAGCTTATTAGGAGAAGAAGAGGTGAGCGCTACCACCAGTCTTGTCTCATGCCAACTGTTAAGCATCCTGAAACGATTCATGTGTGGGGTTGCTTCTCAGCCAAGGTAATCGGCTCACTCACAGTCTTGTCTAAAAACACAGCCATGAATAAAGAATGGTACCAGAATGTCCTCCAAGAGCAACTTCTCCCAACTGTCCAAGAGCAGTTTGGCACCCAACAATGCCTTTTCCAGCATGATGGAGCACCTTGCCATAAAGCAAAGGTGATCACTAAATGGCTAATGGAACAAAACATAGAGATTTTGGGTCCATGGCCTGGAAACTCCCCAGATCTTAATCCCATTGACAACTTGTGGGCAATCATCAAGAGACGGGTGGACAAACAAAAAACAACAAATTCTGGCAAAATGCAAGCATTGCTTATGCAAGAATGGACAGCTATCAGTCAGGATTTGGTCCAGAAGTTGATTGAGAGCATGCCAGGGAGAATTGCAGAGGTCCTGGAGAAGAAGGGTCAACACTGCAAATATTGACTTGCTGCATGAACTCATTCTGTCAATATAACCTTTTGGTACTCATAATATGATTGCAATTATATTTCTGTATGTGATGTAAATATCAGACAAACACAATTAAAAACCAGAGGGCAACAGATCATGTGAAAATATAATTTTGGTGTCATTCTCAAAACTTTTGGCCATGACTGTACTCTGACCACACTGAATCACACACTGTCCATTGCATGTTATTAACAAATATGTTATAACTTTGAGTGTGGTCCCAAATAACTCAGGTCAAGGCCACAGTATAACATGGATTCTTTAAAATTACCACATTAAATTACAGCAACAGCACATGCTGTTTTTGTCGCCCCACTTAAAGTACTTGCTTATTCCAAGTTTGATGCAGGGATCAGATGTGAGTATTACAAATAAGTTTCTTCCAGAAATGTCACACTATTTTCATTCATATGGTCATCCGTGTGCTGTGTACTACTCCTGTGTGTTTTCTATATCTGCTTGATATCTGTATGGCATAATTTATTATCCATCAGAATTTTAAAATTTACGTGATTAAATACAGTTTCTTAGGTTAATAATGGTAATATATCCATAAAAGGGATGCTATACAGATGATCCATATTCTTCCATTTTTTTGTGCACCCATAGACTTGTATAGGCGACTCTTATCTAATAGAAGACAAAAGTGAATGCTGTCCGTGTGAAAAAACTGTAACCTAACCAGATCTATTGAACTACATTGGTTAGTATGCTGTCCGATTTAATCTCTGACTGCCTGCATGCATGTCATATGCTCGTCTTAACAAGCCTTTCAAGCTATACCCAACCAGCAATCCCAAAAAGTTCACAACGACTACTTACTTCAGTGATAAAAATGGGTGAGAAAAAAAACAGAAGCAGCCAGAATACAATTAGGATGACAGATGAGAAAACTGTCACGCTACGTACGGGGAAGCACCATGTGTACAGCAACATGGAAGGGAAACCCTGTGTCTAGGAAAGAGGGAAATCGTGACCCCTAACCAAACCTTCCTCTGGTCCCTGGCTCCCCTGACCACACAAGATCGGTTCTGCACCTATGCACTGAGCAGGATACCTGCACCTGGCTGACCCTAAACTTGGCCCTAGGTAAGGAACGAATGGGATGAGCACTTAGTCAATCCCCCTAAGCTCTAAAGAAGATACATGGAGTACAAATGGGGGAAGTGAACAAACAACTTATCTCCATGAAGACTCAGGGAGAGGAACTGCAACACACAACAATGTTTATTCAGATGAGTACAAGCCGACTACTTGCATCGAAGAACTGTATAGGAATATAACTCTATCACCAGCAATCAACAAAGGGAAATGTGGGTATGTAAAGACACAAAGGGAAGTGATGATGGTTAGCAGGGTGAGGATATCTGCAGGGTCCTACAAGTAAAGGGATTAACCCCAAACAGAGAAGATACTTAGGATACCATTTACAACACAGCAGGAAGAATAGAATGTCAAGGAGCAGTTTGTGTAGGCCAATGTTGCGACTTTCTACAGCTGGAAACTACAGGACTATCTGTCAACCATGATACACCAGTGACAAAAGCACACATGGATTATAACATTCACATGGATGTGTGAATGTAGCCTCAAAGATGTATTCTAATGTTTGAACCTTGTCCCTATCCATTAGATAGGAAATATCTTTATGATTGCTGGTGATCTGTCCACTGGGACTCCACCAATTCCAAGAATCAGGCCTTTGTAGAGCCTTGTGTGAGTGAATGGAGTGAAGGTGGATCATAAGATCATACTTAGTGCCGATACATTCATTGTTATGGAAGTGTCAAAGACAAGCCAAGTGCTGTGCTCAAATATCTCAAGCGGTCCCATTAAGGAAGAAAGTGCATGATTGACCAACGTGTCATTCGCACAGGGCTCTCCAGAGCCATAGTTCTTGGAATCGGTGGGGTACCAATGGTTGAACTCCAGCAATCGAGACATTATCCTCTATCCTTTGAATAAGGGCTAACTTTCAAATTTGAGAATACCCCCTTAAGGATACATGCAAACATCATGGACCATCCAAAAGAAACAGATTAATTTTTATTTAGACAGTATTCTAGTTGCTTCTGGTTTTCATTTCATTTTCTTTTCACTGAACCAGATAGATTTTCTACATTTTTTTTTATCCATTGACTTGTATCAGTTGAAACAGAGAGAGGGGAGAGTTTATTTACCGTGTTCATTGTATGGTAAAACTGACCTGGAATTATGCTTCCCCGGGTCAGTACGAGTTTGTAGATACCAAACATGTGCAGTTTTACTTTTATCTAAGCAGTGAAAAAATTCAGAAGTTTGTCCAAAAAAAGAATTGCGCTTTTGTTGCCATTTTCTGATACCCGTAGCGTTCTCATTTTTGGGAATCTGGGGCTCATTGATGGCTTATTTTTTGCGTATTGAGCTGGCATTTTTAATTTTTGCATTTTTGTGTAGATAAAATGTTTTGATAGTGTTTTATTGCATTTTAATGCAATGTTGCAGTAACCAAAAAAATGTAAATGTAAATTTTGTCAGTTGGAATATTTTTCTCGCTATGCTGTGTTCTAATCAGATTAATTGATTCTATATTTTGATAGATCAAGCATTTCTGAACATGGCAATACCAAATATGTGTATTTTTATTATTGTTATTATTATTATCATCATTATTGTTTTATTCTCAATGGGGCAAAAGGGAGGTGATTTGACCTGTTAGACTTTTTTTATTTTTTAAAACTCTTATTTTTCCTGTCTGCTTTATCTACGCTGGGTATCAATACGGTAGACCCTACTTTATTTTTTTTCAGTTATTTATTTATTTTACACTACAGGTAATCCTTGGGTTACGACGGTCTTGAGTTACGTCGTTTCGTGGTTACGACGCTTTATACGACGCTCTACATGCAACTATGTGCAGCAGCGGAAGAATAGAGTCCAGTGCTGTATAGTTGAAAATGAGTCTTCTGCACGCCATAACACCCTTCATTATGGCTCCCAAACGTAAGCCAGACTCATCTGATACCAGTGCATCAAAGACAAGGAAGGCCATCCCCTTGGAGGTGAAAGTGGATATCATAAGGTGATCTGATAAGTACTGTACAATATTTTACTGTACCTGTGTTTATTGAAAATTATGTAGGGTACTGTGTTAGAATAGGTGTAGAGATAGGCTAAGTGTTTGCAGTACTGTACTGTTATTATGGTACAGTACTGTATGAACGTATGGTCCGACTTACGTCGAAATTCGGTTTACGATGACGCGTAAGAACGGATCAACGTCGTAAGTCGAAGACTACCTGTATACTTCTGGGACCCAGACAGCTAGTGGGAGGGCAACTAATCACAGATGGTGGCACAGTGGGAAGAGGCACAGTCTGACTGCAACCAATCACTGATGCTGTCAAAGATGGTGGGTTGGGTTGCAGCGAATATTCATAAGGTTTAATAAGTGGACCTGGATACAGTGTGACAACCGTGCGAAAACTTGGTAACTATAATTGTCCTACTTTTATTCCCGATTTGCTACCTTTTTCGAGTAATTTTAATTTTTTTTATCCAGGTGGCTGAATCCAAACATTAACATGGACTTCCCTGACAAGTCCATGATGGAGGTCCGTGCATGGATACTAGGTGTCTGGTACGGACCCCGGACTCGCCCATCTCTACTCATGAACACACACCTGACAGGTTAGGCTTTGTTATGTTTATCCTTTCCATTTGTGGGCTCAGTTTAGTACACATATTGGGAACAGATAAAAAGAATTAGGATCCTGTTCATTCCCGTTTCATACTGAAGCATAGGGGCCTTTGTAGATTTTTTTTTTTAGAATGGATAAATAAGTTGTGCATGCAGGAAAAAAATGACACTAAATGGCAACCAGACAGGACCCTGTGCTTCCATTTGAAACAGGAATGAACATGATCCTAGTTCCTTTTATCTGTTCCATGTGCCTGTTCTAAACAGAACAAACGGAATTGAGGAACGAATCAAGTTCTATCCTATGTGCACATACAGAGGTGTGAATACAGAGTCTGTACAGTGGCACATGGACTGCAGCTGGTCATATATATAGCTACTTTATGTTCCTATGTATGGTACCGTATTTAGAAGGAAAAGTCGTGTTACGCCTCTGTATGACATCAAAACTTGTAGAGAAACAGTAAGACCCCATATATTTCTCAAGACTGCATGATTACATACAAAGACATATCTCACATACGGTACATGAACAAACATGTAAACAAATGCTCTACATCCTTGACCCTCAATATCAGTAACTCAATCGTTAATATGTGAAAGAATTAGCATATATGGCTCCGTTTTTTGCAAAGTCATTTATTTATAAAACCCCCCTGGAGGCATGTGTGCAGAATGCTATGTAATATGATCAATTAATAAATTCTCACCAATAGATTTCTCTTGCCTGAAGTATCAGCTTAAGGAGCAGCTGTCAGGTCTCTTGACATGTCTGTTTTAATAAAACAAATTGTATTTCCCATAGATTAACAGTTCTGGAACATCTTTTCTAAGAGTAGAAGAGTGTGTCTGTCCTCTGTCTGGAAAATATAGAAAAATGTTACTACATGCAGCGTTGGACCCACCAGAAACATTCACTCTGGAAGCCTACTGTTCTTCCAAATCCAAATATTGCACCACCCTCATTTGCAAACTTATTTACCCTTCTATGCAGTAATAAACCTGACAGTTTGATAAATTAACACAGTGAATCAAGTGTATTATGTTTAAGGAAAAGGGGAGGACATGCCTGCATGGCGGCCCACCGAAGAACTCACCTGTTCCTCCTTGAGCCAATCCGAGCCTAACTACATGGCATCACAACTCCCCATGTCAAATAGATCTGTGTTTACACAATCTAACATGCCCAATTGATAAGAGAGATAGCAACCAGTTTTCAATTCATACATCACCAGGAAGAAAATAAAAATACAGAATAGGGCTAAAGAGTTCTACAGCCCCTGGCAAAAATTATGGACTCACCTGGCTCTGAGGATGTTCATTCAGTTCTTTACTTTTGTTTAAAAAAGCAGATCACAGACATGGCACAAAACTAAAGTCATTTGAAATGTTAACTTTGTGGCTTTAAGAAGCACTAAAAAAAATTGGATTGCGATCCGGACTATTTACAGGCCATGACATTGACCTTATGTGTCTTCTGTCAAGGAATGTTTTCACAGCTTTTGCTCTATGGCAGGATGCATTATCATCTTGATAAATGATTTAATCATCCCCAAACATCCTTTCAATTGATGAGATAAGAAAAGTGTTCAAAATTTCAATGTTAACTTGCAATGCCCCTCTGGGAAATATTCAAATTGTCTCTCCAGTAAAGGAGACAAACTCTAGCACAGCGCCACCTATTGGAAGTAGCGATCCTAAAAGTCACAAGTGGATTTTCAACAATCCTTTGCAATATGACTCAGGATATATAAGCCAGATCAGAATCCCAATTTGCAGACACGGTGTTTCGGGGTGCTTGCCCCTCGTCAGTGCAAAGTATGGGGGTGTCTGATCTGGCTCATGAGAAAGCTATGTGGGGACCACGGGAGAACACTATTCTCCTTAAGGAGACTTTGCAAGCCAGTCTGGCTGCCAGGTAAGGGGACTTATAGCTGCAATGCCCCTCTGGGAAATATTCAAATTGTCTCTCTAGTAAAGGAGACAAACTCTAGCACAGCACCACCTATTGGAAGTAGCGATCCTAAAAGTCACAAGTGGATTTTCAACAATCCTTTGCAATATGACTCAGGATATATAAGCCAGATCAGAATCCCAATTTGCAGACACGGTGTTTCGGGGTGCTTGCCCCTCGTCAGTGCAAAGTATGGGGGTGTCTGATCTGGCTCATGAGAAAGCTATGTGGGGACCACGGGGGAACACTATTCTCCTTAAGGAGACTTTGCAAGCCAGTCTGGCTGCCAGGTAAGGGGACTTATAGCTGCAATGCCCCTCTGGGAAATATTCAAATTGTCTCTCCAGTAAAGGAGACAAACTCTAGCACAGCGCCACCTATTGGAAGTAGCGATCCTAAAAGTCACAAGTGGATTTTCAACAATCCTTTGCAATATGACTCAGGATATATAAGCCAGATCAGAATCCCAATTTGCAGACACGGTGTTTCGGGGTGCTTGCCCCTCGTCAGTGCAAAGTATGGGGGTGTCTGATCTGGCTCATGAGAAAGCTATGTGGGGACCACGGGAGAACACTATTCTCCTTAAGGAGACTTTGCAAGCCAGTCTGGCTGCCAGGTAAGGGGACTTATAGCTGCAATGCCCCTCTGGGAAATATTCAAATTGTCTCTCTAGTAAAGGAGACAAACTCTAGCACAGCGCCACCTATTGGAAGTAGCGATCCTAAAAGTCACAAGTGGATTTTCAACAATCCTTTGCAATATGACTCAGGATATATAAGCCAGATCAGAATCCCAATTTGCAGACACGGTGTTTCGGGGTGCTTGCCCCTCGTCAGTGCAAAGTATGGGGGTGTCTGATCTGGCTCATGAGAAAGCTATGTGGGGACCACGGGGGAACACTATTCTCCTTAAGGAGACTTTGCAAGCCAGTCTGGCTGCCAGGTAAGGGGACTTATAGCTGCAATGCCCCTCTGGGAAATATTCAAATTGTCTCTCCAGTAAAGGAGACAAACTCTAGCACAGCGCCACCTATTGGAAGTAGCGATCCTAAAAGTCACAAGTGGATTTTCAACAATCCTTTGCAATATGACTCAGGATATATAAGCCAGATCAGAATCCCAATTTGCAGACACGGTGTTTCGGGGTGCTTGCCCCTCGTCAGTGCAAAGTATGGGGGTGTCTGATCTGGCTCATGAGAAAGCTATGTGGGGTCCCCACATAGCTTTCTCATGAGCCAGATCAGACACCCCCATACTTTGCACTGACGAGGGGCAAGCACCCCGAAACACCGTGTCTGCAAATTGGGATTCTGATCTGGCTTATATATCCTGAGTCATATTGCAAAGGATTGTTGAAAATCCACTTGTGACTTTTAGGATCGCTACTTCCAATAGGTGGCGCTGTGCTAGAGTTTGTCTCCTTTACTGGAGAGACAATTTGAATATTTCCCAGAGGGGCATTGCAGCTATAAGTCCCCTTACCTGGCAGCCAGACTGGCTTGCAAAGTCTCCTTAAGGAGAATAGTGTTCCCCCGTGGTCCCCACATAGCTTTCTCATGAGCCAGATCAGACACCCCCATACTTTGCACTGACGAGGGGCAAGCACCCCGAAACACCGTGTCTGCAAATTGGGATTCTGATCTGGCTTATATATCCTGAGTCATATTGCAAAGGATTGTTGAAAATCCACTTGTGACTTTTAGGATCGCTACTTCCAATAGGTGGCGCTGTGCTAGAGTTTGTCTCCTTTACTGGAGAGACAATTTGAATATTTCCCAGAGGGGCATTGCAGCTATAAGTCCCCTTACCTGGCAGCCAGACTGGCTTGCAAAGTCTCCTTAAGGAGAATAGTGTTCCCCCGTGGTCCCCACATAGCTTTCTCATGAGCCAGATCAGACACCCCCATACTTTGCACTGACGAGGGGCAAGCACCCCGAAACACCGTGTCTGCAAATTGGGATTCTGATCTGGCTTATATATCCTGAGTCATATTGCAAAGGATTGTTGAAAATCCACTTGTGACTTTTAGGATCGCTACTTCCAATAGGTGGCGCTGTGCTAGAGTTTGTCTCCTTTACTGGAGAGACAATTTGAATATTTCCCAGAGGGGCATTGCAGCTATAAGTCCCCTTACCTGGCAGCCAGACTGGCTTGCAAAGTCTCCTTAAGGAGAATAGTGTTCCCCCGTGGTCCCCACATAGCTTTCTCATGAGCCAGATCAGACACCCCCATACTTTGCACTGACGAGGGGCAAGCACCCCGAAACACCGTGTCTGCAAATTGGGATTCTGATCTGGCTTATATATCCTGAGTCATATTGCAAAGGATTGTTGAAAATCCACTTGTGACTTTTAGGATCGCTACTTCCAATAGGTGGCGCTGTGCTAGAGTTTGTCTCCTTTACTGGAGAGACAATTTGAATATTTCCCAGAGGGGCATTGCAGCTATAAGTCCCCTTACCTGGCAGCCAGACTGGCTTGCAAAGTCTCCTTAAGGAGAATAGTGTTCCCCCGTGGTCCCCACATAGCTTTCTCATGAGCCAGATCAGACACCCCCATACTTTGCACTGACGAGGGGCAAGCACCCCGAAACACCGTGTCTGCAAATTGGGATTCTGATCTGGCTTATATATCCTGAGTCATATTGCAAAGGATTGTTGAAAATCCACTTGTGACTTTTAGGATCGCTACTTCCAATAGGTGGCGCTGTGCTAGAGTTTGTCTCCTTTACTGGAGAGACAATTTGAATATTTCCCAGAGGGGCATTGCAGCTATAAGTCCCCTTACCTGGCAGCCAGACTGGCTTGCAAAGTCTCCTTAAGGAGAATAGTGTTCCCCCGTGGTCCCCACATAGCTTTCTCATGAGCCAGATCAGACACCCCCATACTTTGCACTGACGAGGGGCAAGCACCCCGAAACACCGTGTCTGCAAATTGGGATTCTGATCTGGCTTATATATCCTGAGTCATATTGCAAAGGATTGTTGAAAATCCACTTGTGACTTTTAGGATCGCTACTTCCAATAGGTGGCGCTGTGCTAGAGTTTGTCTCCTTTACTGGAGAGACAATTTGAATATTTCCCAGAGGGGCATTGCAGCTATAAGTCCCCTTACCTGGCAGCCAGACTGGCTTGCAAAGTCTCCTTAAGGAGAATAGTGTTCCCCCGTGGTCCCCACATAGCTTTCTCATGAGCCAGATCAGACACCCCCCATACTTTGCACTGACGAGGGGCAAGCACCCCGAAACACTGTGTCTGCAAATTGGGATTCTGATCTGGCTTATATATCCTGAGTCATATTGCAAAGGATTGTTGAAAATCCACTTGTGACTTTTAGGATCGCTACTTCCAATAGGTGGCGCTGTGCTAGAGTTTGTCTCCTTTACTGGAGAGACAATTTGAATGTTAACTTGGGCATTTATTGAAGATGTAATGACAGCCATCTCCCCAGTGCCTTTACCTGACATGCAGCCCCATATCATCAATGACTGTGGAAACTTACATGTTCTCTTCAGGCAGTCATTTTTTTATTGTTTAGCTTTTGTGTATGTAAATCCCTTTTCCTTTAGGCGGTTTCTTATAGTTTGGTCACAGACATTAAATCCAGTCTCTTCCCATTTGTTTTGTTGTGCATTTCCTGTTTTGGAGACATATTGCTTTAAGTTTCCTCTCTTGACGCTTTGATGTCTTCCTTGGTCTACCAGTATGTTTGCCTTTAGCAACCTTCCCATGTTGTTTGTATTGGGCAAAATTTTACAGGTGACTGTGAACAACTAACATTTTTTGCAACATTACGTGATAATTTACCCTCTTTTAAGAGTTTGATAATCCTCTCCTTTCTTTCAGTTGACATCTCTTGTGTTGGAGCCATGATTCATGTCAGTCCACTTGGTGCAACAGCTCTCCAAGGTGTGATCACTCCTTTTTAGATGCAGACTAGCAAGCAGATCTTAGTTGATGCAGGTCCTAGTTTTGGGAATGAATATTTACAGGGTGATTCCATAATTTTTTCCTCATAATTGATTAATTCCATAATTTTTTCCCCTGTTTTGTCTTGAAAAGTAACCGTTACTGGCTAGCACATTATGTTTTCATGATTTTTTTTTAGTGTTTCTTAAAGCCAGACAGTTGACATTTGAAATTACTTTAGTTTTGTGCCATATCTGTGATCTGCTTTTTTTTTTAAACAAAAGTAAACAACTGAATGAACATCCTCAGAGCCAGGTGATTCCATAATTTTTGCCAGGGGTTGTAAGAAAAGATGCTCAAATATTGTATTTATTGGGAAATTTAAGTATCTACTACATCTGTATGTGACTAAGGGCAGCTGACACATTCCCATTATAGGCAGTAGGTAAACCCAAGCAAATTATTTCTACAAGTATTTTTGGCTAAATAATAATAATATTATTAATAATAATAATAATAATAATAATAATAATAATAATAAAATCTTTATTTCTATAGCGCCAACATATTCCGCATAGCTTTACAATTCAGGAGGTTCATATACAAACAAGTAACAGTGATAGAAAATACAATAATTAGAGAACAAATGAAGAAAACCCTGCTCATGAGAACTTACAATCTACAATGAGGTGGAGGGGCAAGGTACAAGTGCTTATTTACAATGACAATTCAGCCATCTCCAAGAAATGAGGGATAGATAAAGGCTGCCTGAACCAGTCAGCCAAAACTTTGAGAAGCTTTTGCTTGCAGTGGAGTTTGACGGGGAGTTATGTTCTGAGAAGTTGTGGAGGGACTATTTGAATTTAGTTTGCCTGGGAGTGTGATAGGCCATTCAAAAAGATGTGTTTTTAGGGAGCGTCTGAAGCTGAGTAAGTTGTGATTCGTTCTAGCTTCTTGGGGTAGAGCATTCCAGAGGATTGGTGCAGCTCGGGAGAAGTCTTGGATCTGGGAGTAGGAGGTGAGGATTAGTGTGGGTGTTAGCCGAATGTCGTTTGCAAAGCATAGAGAACGGGTAGGGTGATAGACAGAGATGTTTTTTGTTTTAAAAAATATGTGACGTTCGTACTTTTGGGATACACTGAAATTCCATTACCTCTTTAATAGTAATAGTTCCCTGGTGATTGACACAAAATAATTCAAAGTTTTTAGCCTACATTTATTTATCGAGAGTCCAATCACTGTTCAAGATTCAAAAAAGCCAAACTAAAAACAAACGAAAAAATAGGCTGCTGCCCTGGTATATAAAAAGGCTCCAACTTTATGTCCGAGACTGATCTATCCTTATTTGGTTGCATTATTGGGTTATCATTGACCTCTTTGTGGTGCCTAATGCCATGTCATATAAAGTTATGCAATATTATAATGTGCACTGATATAACCTTATTTATTACAGCAAATACAATATTAATCCTTAAAGGACCTGGGCATTTTTTCATTTTTAGGATTTTGTTTTTTCTTTCTAGCTCCAAGAGCAATAACTTTTTAATGTTTCAGCTGACATAGTCATATGAGGGCTTCTCTTTTGCAAGACAAGTGGTAGTTTTAAATAGCACCATTCATCTTACCATGTAATGTGCAGAAAAAGTAAAACATATTCCCAGTGGGGTGAAATGGTGAAAAAAGCTAATCCACCATTGTTGTGGGGCTTTGCTGTGACATCGCTCACCGGGCAGTAACAATTGACCTGGCAATATGATTCTCCAGGTCAGTATGATTTCAGGAAAATACACTGATACATTTTATATATATATATATATATATATATATATATATATATATATATATATACACAGCTCTGGCAAAAATTAAGAGACCGCTGCAAAATTGTCAATTTTTCTGATTTTTCTCTTTATGGGTATATTTTTGAGTAACATGTAGATTGTTCTTTATTCTATAAACTACTGACAACATGTCTCTGAATTTCCAAGCAAAAATGTTATACATTTTTTTCAGAAAATGAGAAATGGTCAAAATAACAAAAAAATGCTTTCCTTTCAGACCTCAAATAATGCAAAGAAAATAAGTTCATAATCATTTAAAAACAACAATACTAATAATGTTTTAACTCAGGAAGAGTTCAGAAATCAATATTTTATGGAATAAACATGATTTTTAATCATTTCATGCATCTTTGCATGCTTTCCATCAGTTTTGCACACTTCTTTTGGGTGACCGTATGCCACTCCTGGAGCACAAATGTAAGCAGTTCTTCTTTGTTTGATGGCTTGTGACTATCCATCTTCTTCTTCATTACATTCCAGAGGTTTTCAACGGGGTTCAAGTCTGGAGATTGGGCTGACCATGACAGGTTTTTGATGTGGTGGTCCTTCATCTTCACATTGATTGACCTAGCTGTGTGGCATGGCACATTGTCCTGCTGTGAAAAACAGTCCTCAGAGTTGGGGAACATTGCCTGAGCAGAAGGAAGCAACTGTTTATCCAGGATAACCTTGTATGCGTCTTGATTCATACGTCCTTCACAAAGCATACATACATACATACAATAAATGGTTAAGAGAATTTGGAATATTAACCTATACATTTTTTATTTTTCCTTCCATGGAGCTGTTTGGGAATTTGTTTTTTCCATCCTGACTGCTTTCATTAATATCGTTTTAGGAATTTTACCATTTCTTTATTTTTGAAGTGGGTAAAAAAAGGGGTAATTTAAACCTTTTTATGTTTTCATTTGGATATACTTTTTTAAGTTTTTACTTATTTTTTTCTTACTCTAGGGAACTTGAACCTGTTATCCTTTGATTGCTTACGGCATATACTGCAATACTACAGTGAAATTGTGGTTGTCCTGTGAAGCTTATCCTGTGGTCACTAGGACTAAAATGGTCAGATATTTGGGCATTTAATAAGACCCTTGCTAACCCATCGACTCCCTGCAATAATGTTGTGGGGCTGATGGGAGTTGGTACGCATGCACACTGACAATGGCGTCATTTAAAAGCCATTGTTTTGAAATTGACAGCAGCATTTAAATGGTTAAACTGCAGCTATTGGAGTAAGCTCAGGTCACTGCAGTTACAGACAGATGTCTGGTATGAATCAGGCTATGTTCCTGAGCCAGCTTCATATAGCCATTTAGCAATCTATGATGAAAATGTATGTTATAGATGGCTATAATGAGTGATTTATGCAACTTTATTGCCCAAGTATTCAGTTAACATTCTGTATTCCTAATGAAATTGTATTAATCTTTGTGCTGTAAGAGACATGAGACTGCTAGATTTTAACCTGCCCCAGAGATGCTAATTAGTGAAGATGCTATAGCTAGAATTATAATGGGGATTCGTTCCTGGGTCAAGAATATTTTCACGTAGGGTATCGTTGTGAAGTAGATTAAATGTCTGAGACTAGTAGTGGGCAAGGGCTTTGTACTGGGTTGTAGGCGAGATCACTAATTCATAGGAGAGAATAGAGACCGATTTTCCTACCAGGAGAGGGTCAAACACTGGAGGTGTTTGTTCCGGAGAAACGTCAGTGATATTAAGTATTTAGCTGCTGGGATGAGTAAAAATTTGCCTCATGTCAACCTCTTACACAACAGTGTTGGAAATATAAAGCTAGTTGCCTCAGGAGAGTTGTCTCCTTTTGAGTAAAATTTTTCAATTGAAATTAATGGATCAACAATCAGCAAAAAATGCTCACTAACCAGTATAAACAAAGTTACACCAGCTTGTAAAGGCTTAAAGTACACTATAAATATATTGTCACATCCAATAAAATGTATACATACAGAGACACATACAAAGACATTGTGTTGGACGTGCCAATTAATTTGTGTTGCATACTTGTATAAGCTGATGTGATTCTTAAAATTCTTCACATATACGGTATGTACTTGTATCTTTCTGCCATACCTGAGTGGGGAACCATTGTACCACCAAGGGCCACTAAATTCAATTATATCTAAAGTGACATACCTTTCCACATCTCATCTTATTTAAAATTGTCTAGCTCCCACAACCAAATCAATTAGTTCCCATTATTTATTTTAAATACTGTCATTTTATTTTTTGCAATTTCATCAACCTCTTGTAGTTACGTACCCTGAAACTCAATTTCACAATTCAAGATTTTGTATTACCTCATCCAAGTCCAATAGCCTTTAAAACTGCGTAAAAGCACATTCCAGTGTCAGTACAAATTTACCCTGTGGCTTCTCCAGATGAAAATGAAGTGATCTATATGTAAATCTGTGATGTATATGTTACATTTCCAGTTAATAGTTATACTCTTAGGTTTGGGCTCACCCAAGGTGTTCTAAAAAAATTCACCTTTTATGAACAAATGTGTTATACTTGCGTTCTTAAGGGTGCTTTACACGCTGCAACATCGCTAACGATATATCGTCAGGGTCACGTCATTAGTGATGCACATCCTACGCCGTTTGCGACATCGCAGCGTGTGACACCAAGGAGCGATGATCAACGATCGCAAAAGCGTCAAAAAAATCGTTCATCGTTGACACGTCGCTCCTTTTCATAATATCGTTGCTGCTGTTGTTTGACAATGTTGTTTGTCATTCCTGCGGCATCACACATCGCTATGTGTGACACCGCAGGAACGACGAACATCTCCTTACCTGCGTCCACCGGCAATGAAGAAGGAAGGAGGTGGGTGGCATGTTCAGGCCACTCATCTCCACCCCTCCTCTGCTATTGGGCGGCCGCTTAGTGACGCTGCAGTGACGTCGCTATGACGCCGAACGCACCTCCCCCTTGAAGGAGGGATTGTTCGGCGGTCACAGCGACGTCGCTGAAAAGGTATGTGTGTCGCGGGCGGGGAGGACGCCGCTGCTGCGCTCTCGCTAACGCTCGAGTCCAGTGCTGCTGCTGCTGCTACTCGGTGGCTTGAGCGGTGGGCCGGATCTGGGGACTCGAGCGGCGCTCCTCGCCCGTGAGTGAAAGGGGTGGTTGGTTTGGGGTATTTAGTCTGTGACGCCACCCACGGGTCGTGGTGAAGATGGGCACCACCGCTGTTGGTGACGGGGATCCCGGGAGCAATGGTAAGGAGCAGCTGGGATGTTGCTTTCTCCCTCCGTGGGTAGGGGTCGGTGGTCCCGGGGCCCGATGATGTGACGGGGAGGCAGGGTCGGTGAGGTGCAGAGTTGCAGGGACAGTGCGGCGCGGTGCCAGATGGCACTGGTGTACTCACTCAGCAAGAAAGGTACAAAGTCCTCGCTAAACCAAACGGCTGGATGGACGGGTCCCGCAGCCGGCTGCATTGTCTCTCCCCGGACAGGTGATGGCGGCTGTCTTTCCCTGCACCTTGATGTTCTCAGTTGACTACTATGGATCCCCAACGGTAGTCCGCTCCCCGGTGTATGGGTACCGGAGGAGCCCGTTTGCCCGCAGGCGCTGGCCCTTGGGTCTCTGGCCTTAGGCGGTAGCTGAATACCCTCACTGTGTGGGCGGTTGCCTTCAATCGGGACTTTTGCTGTTAGGAAACCCCTGGGGTTTCAGTCACATTCGGATCTGATATTGTCAGCGGCTCCAAGCCTGGTCGGGGTCCGATGGCCCTGCCTGTGTGTGCTGGCTTCACTTCGCTCCCCGGTCGGTACCGGCAGACCGTCGCCCGACCCCGGTCCTACAGTTCCGCGTTGCTTCACCACTCCTGCAGACGGCTACCACCATCTGCCAACCTTGCTGTGGGTGCCTGGGCCACAAACCCAGACACCCAAGTGATCACTCCTCTCACTTCCAACTCCAAACTCTATCTGTCACTTTTCCCGCCTCCAGGCCTGTGAACTCCTCGGTGGGTGGGGCCAACCGCTTAGCTCCGCCCCACCTGGTGTGGACATCAGACCCTGGAGGGAGGCAACAAGGGTTTTGTGTTTGGCTGGTGTCCCTGTCTAATGGGGGGTGGGGTGGTTGTGTGTTATCTGTGACGACCTGGCTAGACCAGGGCGCCACATGTGCGTGTGGCGCTGCCGTAGTGATAATGTTCGCTACGGCAGCGATCACCAAATATCGCATGAACGACGGGGGCGGGTGCTATCGTACGCAACATCGCTAGCTATTGCTAGCGATGTCGCAGCGTGTAAAGCACCCTTAAGTTTGAAATCTGTGTCCTCACTAATTTTTAATGCAAAAAACCTTTGGTTGGTAACAGAAATCACTGGCTTAAAGGGGTTGTCCAGTCCAAATTCATAAATGTGCAGTGACTATGTGGCTGCAGACTTCTGGACCCTCATATTGCAGGATTCTCCGATATAAGAGCCAGGAACAGCGGTCACATGGCGGCAAGTATGCGATATGCTAAGGTATTGAGCAAGGCCGTGCACATGTAGTCGGAATGACAAGATGGAGAATTTTGTTTTTTGTTTTTCTCCACGACTAAGAAAAACTACACTCTTTCAGACCATGAAAATCAGACCGCACTCGGATATTGATGGATATTCGATGGATATCGAATTGCATGCTGAAATTTTTTTTATTCTTACCACACTGCACGAGCCTAATGGATAAGATGGTGAAACTTTTTTTATGTTTCTCAACAGCTGAGAAAAACTGATCTCTGTCTGATCAAACTCTAATCAGAGTTTGATTAGCATAATTGGACCATTGTTCTCGGATGATGAGAAAATGGTAGTGTGACAACATCCTTAAACATTGTGATAGTTGGGGGCCCCATTTGAGATTTCATTGAAGGCCATAAGCTTCAAGTAATGGCCATGTCTCACTAAGCGACATCGCTAGTGACATCGCTGCTGAGTCAAGGTTTTTGTGACGCAACAGCGATCTTGCTAGCGATGTCGCTGTGTGTGACATCCAGCAACGACCTGGCCCTTGCTGTGAGGTCGCCGGTCGTTGCTGAATGTCCTGCACCATTTTCTTCAAAGGCGATGTCCTGCTGGGCAGGACGCATCGCTATGTTTGACACTGTGTGACAGGGTCCCAATGACAGCAGAGATTGTTATACAGGTCGCTACTGCGACCTGTATCGTTACTGAGTCGTTGGTAAGGTCTGACTGTGTGACATCTCACCAGCGACCTCCCGCGACTTACCTGCGATCCTTATCAGGTTGCATCGTTTTTGGGATCGCTGGTAAGTCGCTAAATGTGACAGGGGCTTAAGGCTAGGTGCACACACGACTGTTTTTTCTCCATTTGAGAAATATGGTCCGATTATGCCAATCAGACTCTGATCCTAGTTTTATCAGAGTTTGACCAGGGTGTGAGCAGTTTTTCTTGGATGTGGTAAATAAAAAAAAATTGCTCCACCTTCTCTTTTCTGTCCTCTTGTGAAAATCAGTCAACCCTTGGATGTCATCCGAGTATGGTCCGATTTTTTTTTCACACAAACCCATAGACTTGAATGATCAAGTGTGATCTAATTTACGAAGGCAACTCAGGCAGGCTGCAATTTTTTTTCTCAGCCTATCTGACATGTGCACTGCCTCATTGAATGACATTGGTTCTAATGCAATCTGATTTATTAACGTATTGGAATGGAAAATGCGGTCATCTGCACAAAGCCCTTCTGCCACTGCTCTGAAGCCTCACAGCACAGCAATCATTATTCAGAAAGCATGTGTGGCGCCCCTGAGGCTTCCGTCGCCACAGGACATTGCACCCCATCCAGCGGTGTGATGCCCCATTCTGGGTGAGGAAAGGAGTGAACACCGGTCCCCTGGTAAATCTACACAACACCCATTGTTAGGTACATACTGGGACCAGGGACAGTGGCAGTAACCCTCCCATGTTGCATGCTGGGAGGGGCCGTAAGACCCATCCCTGCTCCTATAGGGTACTGCTTAGCAACTGGGGAGGTGGGAGGGGCCACCAGAGAGCAGACAAGGAAAGGAAGGTCAGAGTTTCAGTTTACCTCAGAGAGTGAGAGAGTGAGGAGCCAGCATGTAGCTGTGAAAGAGAAAGGAGCTCTGTGAGTTCAGATTGTCCACAACAGAGAAAGAAAGCAACAGAGTCTGAGAGAGAGTGGGGAAGGAGGAGGAGGTCTGCAGGAGGCAGGCAAGGAGGAGAAGTAGAAGAAAGGCTCTAGTCAGTCAGGAGCTGAGAAGAAGAAAGAGACGCTTCCTGGTGAAGATCCTGGGACTCAGAGGGTCCAGGTGACAGCAAGCAGAGAACAGAAGGGATTCCAGGGCCACGGATAGCTGTAGAGCTGTGGTGGCCTGTTCCACAGGAACATCGGTGGAGGGATCAAGCTGCAACAGGGGACGGTCCCTAGAAACCGGAGGAGTGCAAAATCATCTCCAAACAGTAAAAACCGAGGCCCAGGGAAAGTTGTAAACTCCCCGGGCCACAGCCCACAGCAGAACCTCTAGAAAGGGGATAATCATCCAACAGGTGACTCCCCAGCCTGGAGGCTGTAGTGGAGGCCGAGCAGGTTCATCCTAAAAGATCTAGGCTTAGGAAGACAGCTGAAGACAGAGACACCTTAGAAAGAAGGGTACCGGTTTTTACTCCAGGAATCACCCAGAAACGGCGGAGGTCCCTGACAGTGGGTTCCAATCGTCTGAGGGCACCAGTGAGCTCCTACCAGGACGTGTGAGTAAAGAACTTGAAACTGCACCCTTGGAGTTGCCTCTGTTATTCCGTCTGCTTAGGCTTTCACTACACCATAGACTCTCACAAGCACCAACTGTGCCCCGGGGCACCGCTCCACCTGTGGGGAGCAGTACCACCATTGCTGCCACTTCATCACCCCGGAGGCCTTACACAGCAGCAGCGGCTTAATAGCCGCAAACCACAGGTGGCGTCACGAACACAAACTTTATTCAAACCCCAAGTCATCAGTCACATTTAATTGACACCCACCAGGGCCACGGAGTCGGGCCCCGCCACCACTGACGACCCCCGGACTAGTCCGGCCCAGCACCGGGTGTCCCATAGCCCTGGGGTGGGCGAGTCAATTTTGGCATCACGAACAGGATTTCGTGCCCGGTCCCACCGGGTACTATGCGCCTGAAGAATTGTGCTTAAAAGACTGTGTGTTTCACTGTGAAAACTGCCGCCATTAGCGCTGCTGAGAGCAGGAAGAAGGGGGGCGTGCCAGCAGAAAGGGCGCGAAAAGAAGCCCCGCCCCCTTGTCTAAGACAAGAGCGTGAAGCAGTGCCCGCCATGGAGGGCGGAAGAAGAAGATATGGCGACTAGAAAAGCTGGCTGGCTGGCAGCAAGAGTCTAGATGCCAGACCAGACAAGAGCCAAAATGTACCTCATCGCAAGCGGAGCGGTGCCGCCCATGATGGGCTGGGCGCCAGTCTGGCGCCAGATGCTAGTGCAGCCTCTGGCCCCGCCTCCGAAAAGGGAAAGGGTGCAGCCGAGTGGCGTGGTCGAGCACCCGAGCAGTGTACCAGCACGCGTTCCCCAGGTTGGCAGTACGGCAGAGAGGCTGCAGAAGTGCACACCAGGGACCGGGAACATGGATCCTGAGCTGGACCTGCTTCGGGAGGAGATGAAGATCCTGGCCCGGAGGCTGAGCACCATGCAGATGGAGGTGGACCGGCGGAGAGAAAACCCGATAGCGCCGGAGAACATGGGCCACAGGATGGAGGCCGCCGAGCAGCGTCCGGGTGAGCTATTTATAACCCCGACCCGTCCGAACCCACGGCCCTACCAAGCGCCACCGCCCAGTCCCTCCACCGTTCCGCTAGCTTTCCCCGCCAGCCCCGCTAATGCCCTGTGGGGCACCGGAGGCCTACCGGAGACCCCCGAAGACGGCGCCTGGGGTGGGGTGGACCCCGAACAGTTAGTGGGCCCCCTTCCAAGTCCCCCTGTTAGCCTCCTGGGAGCAACATCACCGGGAGTGAACTGGGACGCAGCGCCCATTGAGAGCGGGAGACTGCAGCAGCCACTGCGCCCCAAAGAGAACCCCATGGCTAATGAACTGGCCTGCCAGAAGATGGTGGAGGAGTACCAGCGGGAGCGGGAGGTCCGGGAGGAGAAGCGGAGGGCTGAGGAGGCGTCCAACCTGGCCTCCAAAGAGCAGATCCGAAAGGCCCTAAAGGGATCTCAGGGCCCAGTGAGAAGGGGCCAAGTAATAGACTTCCGGCAGAAAGATGGTTGGGGCTTTATCAGAGAGCCCGGGCTGGGCAAGGATGTCTTTGTTGCCCGCCGTGATATAGAGGAGCACCTGCCCAGAGGCCACCCAGAGCGTGATGCTAAGCCTGGTGACACCGTGGAGTACACCCGGCTGATGGGGAGCCGTGGCTGAGTGGCGCCGTACCGCCGGTAACCCCGCACCAGCCAGTAACCCCCGACAGCCCAGCAGCCCCACTTCAACGAGCAGCTCCACTGCAACGCAAGCTGCAGTGGCCTGCAGCAGGATGGCCACTAACACTCAGGAGACGCAGACCAGAATCTCCATGGCCTACATGCTGCCTAGGGCCCTGCCAAAGCGGGACCCCAAGGACCCCAGCAATGAAGAGTAAAAGTAAAGGAAAGAAGCTGAACTGTATATAGCCCCTGTCTGCCCTACATCCCTTTGTGAAGACGTCCCTTTTGTGCTGCCCTAATGTGCTTTTTGAAGATGACACCTTTCCAGCCTTACTGCCCCTTGTACTTTTTGAAGATGTCACCCCCCATGTTTATATGTACCGGGCCACGGAACTGGAATGTGGTCCCCGGTGAATGTGAATGTGAATGTGTAATGTGTCCTGTGTAACCAGGCCACTGGACTTAGTGGCTGGTTTTGTCTTTGTCCTTTGTAGCTTGAGAAAGCTGAACGAACTGCGAGGCTACTGGACTTGTTGTAGCCAAGATGTATATAGTTGCACCAGTTGTGCCCCCTACCAGAATTATGGGGGAAGTGCCCAAACCGTGCAATGGACTGGAAGTGCACATATAGAGTTTCTTTGTAAGAAAGTTTTGCAACGTTCAAATATCTGTGCCTCCCATAAAGGGAAGAAAAGTTTTATTGTTTTATGTATGCATACCAAAAATGTTTTGCAGTTTCCTCCCACATTTCTTGTTGTTTTTCAGCCCGAGGACGTGCTGGGATTCGCTGTGGGGGAGTGTGGCGCCCCTGAGGCTTCCGTCGCCACAGGATATTGCACCCCATCCAGCGGTGTGATGCCCCATTCTGGGTGAGGAAAGGAGTGAACACCGGTCACCTGGTAAATCTACACAACACCCATTGTTAGGTACATACTGGGACCAGGGACAGTAACCCTCCCATGCTGCATTCAGGGAGGGGCCGTAAGACCCATCCCTGCTCCTATAGGGTACAGTTTAGCAACTGGGGAGGTGGGAGGAGCCACCAGAGAGCAGACAAGGAAAGGAAGGTCAGAGTTTCAGTTTACCTCAGAGAGTGAGAGAGTGAGGAGCCAGCATGTAGCTGTGAAAGAGAAAGGAGCTCTGTGAGTTCAGAGTGTCAACAACAGAGAAAGAAAGCAACAGAGTCTGAGAGAGAGTGGGGAAGGAGGAGGAAGTCTGCAGGAGGCAGGCAAGGAGGAGAAGTAGAAGAAAGGCTCTAGTCAGTCAGGAGCTGAGAAGAAGAAAGAGACGCTTCCTGGTGAAGATCCTGGGACTCAGAGGGTCCAGGTGACACCAAGCAGAGAACAGAAGGGATTCCAGGGCCACGGATAGCTGTAGAGCTGTGGTGGCCTGTTCCACAGGAACATCGGTGGAGGGATCAAGCTGCAACAGGGGACGGTCCCTAGAAACCGGAGGAGTGCAAAATCATCTCCAAACAGTAAAAACCAAGGCCCAGGGAAAGTTGTAAACTCCCCGGGCCACAGCCCACAGCAGAACCTCTAGAAAGGGGATAATCATCCGACAGGTGACTCCCCAGCCTGGAGGCTGTAGTGGAGGCCGAGCAGGTTCATCCTAAAAGAGCTAGACTTAGGAAGACAGCTGAAGACAGAGACACCTTAGAGAGAAGGGTACTGGTTTTTACTCCAGGAATCACCCAGAAATGGCGGAGGTCCCTGACAGTGGGTTCCAGTCGTCTGAGGGCACCAGTGAGCTCCTACCAGGACGTGTGAGTAAAGAACTTGAAACTGCACCCTTGGAGTTGCCTCTGTTATTCCGTCTGCTTAGGCTTTCACTACACCATAGACTCTCACAAGCACCAACTGTGCCCCGGGGCACCGCTCCACCTGTGGGGAGCAGTACCACCATTGCTGCCACTTCATCACCCCGGAGGCCTTACACAGCAGCAGCGGCTTAATAGCCGCAAACCACAGGTGGCGTCACGAACACAAACTTTATTCAAACCCCAAGTCACCAGTCACATTCAATTGACACCCACCAGGGCCACGGAGTCGGGCCCCGCCACCACTGACGACCCCCGGACTAGTCCGGCCCGGCACCGGGTGTCCCATAGCCCTGGGGTGGGCGAGTCACATGGTAATAGATACTATCACATAAGGTAATAAAAAGGGGTTGTGCACTATTCGGACAACCTCTTCTTAATGAGTATGTTCCCCCTTGTGAATTAATAACATTCATACTCAACTCCGATGCCTTTCAAGCGATGTCAGCACTGCCTCTCCCAGGGCTCATATAAGTGGATTGCACAAGTACAGGCATGTCTAATCCGAATATAGCCTGGAGTATGCTTATCACATACTTGGGATCACATGACTGCTCGGTCTCATCACCGACATTGGAGAATCCTCACAGTGTTCGCTGTACATGATGTAAGAATTCACAAGTCTGCAGTCGCATAGAGTGTCTACAGACATTTGTGATAAGCCTGGACAACACCTTTAAGAGGTTAAAAACATTGAAAAAGATAGTATATCTGAAGATTTCCTAATGGAAAGGTTTGGAAATGTTTCTGTTTCCCTGTGTTTGAACTCATTTAATTTTGGTGTCTAAAATGAGAGAAACTATGTGTTCTACTTTACTTAAATATGGTGTAATGGGGTGTGATGTATAGAATTGTGTAGAGTCAGGACTGGTGATGGGCGAACCCCCCGATGTTCATGATCGGGAGCCTCGCCCGAACGTTTTGTAAAGATCGAGTTCGGGGTCTGAGATAACGAGAACTTGCGTCCGAACACCGAACTTGGACTTTACAGTTATGGGATGGGGCGGGGGGGCCTGTAAAATAAAGAATATAGTTAATAATAAACATTGTCATTATACTTACAGGTCCCGCGATGCGTCCTGCAGACTCTGTCTCCCAGCTGCTTCTGCTTCCGCATCCGATCATTGCTGTGCCCCCGGGTTACAGGACCTTCCATGACGTCATAGCCATGTGACCAGTCTGGTGTGACTGTTGTACAGACATTGGGTTACAGACTGGTCACATGGCTATGATGTTATGGAAGGTCCTGCAACCCATGAGGTATCAACATTCACATCAGACTGGTCACATGGCTATGACGTTATGGAAGGTCCTGTAAGTCAGATGTAGCAGCGCTGGATTATATCGGAGTTTTTTTTGAGTAATAAAGATGGAGTCCTAAATGTCTTCTGTTTTATTTCTAATAAAATATTTTTTTCTCTGTGTTGTTGTTTTATTTTACTGTTAAAGTAACAGAAAATCAAAAACGCTGTCTCAGAGTGGGCATCTGTGATTGGATGCTGGAGTAACCTGAAACCAGTCCATACATTCTAGCATCTAGAATGTGTGCAGATTCCAGGTGACTCCATCAGCCAATCACAGACACCCATTATGCATGACAGCGGCGGTGATTGGCTGTTGAGTCCCTCACACATACAGTATATAGTGTAAAAATAAATAAATAATTTTAAAAAACGATGTAGCGCTTCACGGTATTTTTGATCTCAACTCAGATAAAGCGGATGGCTACTGGCTGCCACCCCAATCTGCCTGGCTTTACCTTGGCTGGCAGTCAATAAACAGGAAGCCCATTAATTTTTTTTAATTATTTAAAAAAAGAATTAAAAAAAAAATGTGTGAGCTCCTGCTGTATTTTGATTGCCAGTCAGATAAAGCCAAGCAGCTGTAGGCTGGGATTCTCAGCGTGGTAAAGCCCCAGCGTTCTGGGCCCCCCATGCTAAAAATCACAGCCTGCAGCCGCCCCTTGAATTGGCGCATTGTTTCTTAGCGCTATTTCCAGGTTCTTTACCCGGGTCATCCAGCGGCCAGGATGGAGGTGGCACGCTGGGTTATAAAGGGGTTAATGCCAGCTTTGTATTCTCAGCTGGTACTAAGCTCGAAACTCAAAGTGTCACGCCAAATTAGACATGGCCACCATGAATTTCTAGTAAACAGTAAAAAGAAAAACAACACATAGAATTTTTTTTATTAGAAATCAAATAAAAAAACATTTAGAGAGTCCATCTTTACTATAAAAAAAATTCTTAGTCCGACGTAGTCCACAGGTAGAGCAATGTCAGCTCTGCTTCATCGCTCTGTATAGACAAGTGTCTCTACAGAGTGAGAAGCAGAGAAAGCAATGTCAGCTCTGCTTCATCACTCTGTACAGACAAGCGTTCATACAGAGTGAGAAGCAGAGAGAGCAATGTCAGCTCTGCTTCATTGCTCTGTACAGAGCAAGAAGCAGGCTGACACTGAGGGTATGAGTCCACTCGCTTATGACTCGTGCATTCTCGCATTGCATCACCCCGCACCGCTTGACACTCTCTGGACAAGGGCAGCTCAGCTGCATGGAAATAAATGCATCTGCCCCGCTCCTGTCAGGAGATTGTGTGCCGATCTAGGTGATGTGATACGACACTCGCAAAGTGACAGTCAAAGTTCAATCGAGTTCATAAGCCATGGACTCGGGTGAACCCTCATGTCACTGCGAACACAGCAGAAAACAGCCAAACACTGCCGAGTGCCGAGCAGTGCAATGAATACCCCCAAAAGTTAACAGGACCTTCAGTGACGTCATAGCCATGTGATCAGTCTGTAAGCCAATGTCTGTACAACATTCACGCCAGACTGGTCACATCGCTATGACGTCATGGAAGGTCCTTTAGTCAGTGGTCAATGATTGGACGCGGAAGCAGAAGCGGCCAGGAGACTGCAGGACATGTTGCGGGACCTGTAAGTATAATTATAATATTTTTAAGGAGTGTATTTTATATGTAGAAGTATCTGCATCCAGGCTCTATGTCTGAGGTGGCAAAAAAACTCATCTGCCTCATTTCAAGACACAAATATTATATCTCTAATAGTAGGTTGGGGGCCTTGCACTGGAATCCAGTAGCTGTGCTACTGTTTTGGAGAAGTTTGGTTAAGTTATATAGGCCTTTGCAGTGGCGTAACTAGAGTCCAATGGGCCCAAGTGCAAAGTTTGAGCCTGGCCCCCCCCACATGTTGGTCAGATGTATGGGCCACTGTAGCATTCTAAATCCTATAAAGGCATACGAGTTGCCCCCCCCCCTCCCCCTTTATTGTGTAGTACTGACCCCCATCCTGTACTAATGTCCCCCATCCAGGACCACTTCTTGGTAAATATGTCCCCCATCCTAGTGTATGGCCTTATCATGGCTATATCCTGGAATATATGGCTCCATCTTGGTATACAGTGGAACCTTGGTTTACGAGAACAATCTGTTCCGTGAGTGTTCGAAAACCAAGTTACTCATCTAGCAAAGCAAAATTTCCCATAGGAAATAATTGAAACTCAGACAATTTGTTCAACAACTTGTGCAATGTCCCATCCTGGTCCCCTATGGTGCCATTCCACACACGCACAAACACACACGCACACACACACACACACACACACACACACACACACACAAACAAACACACACTCACACACACACATTATGCTCACGTACCCTCCTTTACCTTGGTGGCCTCCTGGTTCTTGTAGTCTGCAGGTATGTGTATCCAGTAACCATCGCGACTGATGCAGGATCTTCTGCTGTAAGCGCATCAGCAGCAGACGTCATACGCAGGAGTCGCTTACCTCTGATTGCCCAGCGCGCAGACGTCAATGGCATGAGCCGCTTGCCTCTGATTGGTTAGTGCGCTGCCTTTAGGAAGCGCTGACAGCGGAAGACCCTGCATCATTGCAATGGTTACCGGGTACACATACCTATGGACTACAAGAACCAGGAAGCCGCAGAGGGAATGGAGGGTAGGTAAGCATAATATGTGTGTGTTTGTGTGTGTTTGTGCATGTTTGTGCGGACTGCAAGAGCGGGTCAGAGCGTGGTGAAAGTACAGAACCGGAAGTGTGTGCGGTGAGTATTTGCTCGTACAGCAAAGCATTGCTCGTAAATAGAGTTGAGCGATGTTCGATTCAAACGGTTCACCAATTTCAAATTCGAGTGATTTTGGTCGGCGTTCGAGTCGTTCGACGAACTCGAACGATTTGTTCGGCAGTTCGAGTTACGTTCGATAACGGTTCGATCGCCAAAAAGCGTAGCTAGTTAGTAGCTGGCTCTTCACTGTAATACTGTGAGTCACTGTTAATAATGATATTATCAAAATTCAGCGTATAGTGTGCGGGGGGGACGAGGTTTAGATCAGTGCTGCTGCTGCTGTTTTTTTTTTCCTAACCGCGCGTACAGTGATGCGGGCCACGCTGTTAGCCAATCACAGACACACACAGCAAAGTGGATTTTTGCCTGACAAGCAAGGGAATGTGTCATAGGCTGTGCATGTCACATGTCTTTGCCCTATAAGACCCGGCCATTTTCCCCATCGCCGCCATTATCTCTCTGCTGCGGGTGGGTGACAGTCATTGCTCCCGCTTCCGCTGCTGCTGTTTGCGCTATAGACATACAGTGCAATCTATACATCACTTTAGGGATTAGGGACTACTTGTAATTTCAGCCCTTTTCAGGGCTACATTAGAGCCATTCATAGCAATTGTTGCTAGGCAGGTCTGTGCCAGCGCTGTGCAGGGGTTTATATCACAGCATCTGGCTATGGCTACATCAGCTCAGGCACTTCCTTGGGGCATAGTTGCATTGTCAGAGATTGAAAATGAAGCTTCCTCTACTGACAAGCAAGCTATAGCACCTGTCCATTTTTGCTACGCAATTTTAAATGCAAAAAGTGCTGCCATTTTTTGGGCCATACTTTCATTGTCTGGGATACTACGTTAGGGTTCCTCTGCTGACAATTTTGCTATACCATCTCTGCATTGTACAGCACCTGTCTATTTTTGCTGCGCAATTTTTATTGCAAAAAGTGCTGTCATTTTTAGGGCCATACTTTCATTGTCTGGGATACTACGTTAGGGTTCCTCTGCTGACAATTTTGCTATACTACCTCTGCATTGTACACCACATCTCCATTTTTGCTACGCAATTTTTATTGCAAAAAGTGTTACCATTTTTGGGGCCATACTTTCATTGTCTGGGATGCTACGTTAGGGTTCCTCTGCTGACAATTTTGCTATACCACCTCAGCATTGTACAGCACCTGTCCATTTTTGCTATGCAATTTGATTTGCAAAAAGTGCAGACAGTTTTCGGGCCATAGTTTCATTGTCTGTGATAGTCAGTGTTGGTTCTTCAGCTGTCAATAAAGCTAGACCACCTCTGCAATCTACACCACCTCTCCATTTTTGCTACGCCATTTTAAGTGGCCAATTTGTTCACAAACAAAATGAGTGGCAAAATGAAATATGCTGGTGGAAAGGGGAACAGACGTGTTGGAAAGGGAAAAAAAGTTTGTGTCTGTGGGGTAGGTGGTAAAGCAACAGTAACATATGCTGAAGAAAGGCCATCTTCCAGCAAAAGTAAGATCTCTACTACTTTCCGTGGACAATCTGATGTGATCCTTTTTTACGGAACCGAACAACTCTACCAAAGGTAGATGATGCACAAAAAAGCACATGTTTGAATGGATCTCAAGTGCTCCATCAAGTGGCATCTCCTCCACCTCAACTTCAACATCCCAAAGACTCCAGTCCTCTGAGTTGTCATCCCAATGGCACTTGCTTTCTAACAGCTCTCAAGTCTCCACCCGCCCTGCGGAGTATGGGGTAACAGAGATGGTTGAGTCTGCAGAGCTGTTCAGTCACACTATAGCCTGGGAATCAGAGGTCTGCTCCAAAGCTACAGTGAGTCCAGAACAGGAGATGATCTGCAGTGATGGCCAGAAGCTTTGTGAGTCAGATTCAGGCCCTGATGAGAAGTTTCTGAGCATAATGTAGACCCTCATTCCCAAACTGTAACTCCTCTTGGTGGAGACAATGAGGAACATTCTGATGACGATGAGACTCAGATACCTGATTGGAATGACAACTTAACTATTCAGTCACGGCAGGAAGAGGTTAGCTCTGAGGACGAGGGGAGTGCAAACACACAGGGTGATGATGATGTTGTAGATCCCACTTACTGTAATCCCACAGTCAGGCACTCAATGAGGTCAGCAGAGGCGGTGGAGCAGGATGCGACTGATGACGAGGTTAGCTTGCACCTTCCTGGACAGAGACGGAGTATTGGAAGCACATCAACAACTGCATCCTCAGCCATAACTCCGCCTCTGAGCACAAGTAGGGGTGGCTCTGCAGGTCGCATGGGCTCTAAGCTTTGCCTAGCCTGGTCCTTTTTTGACATCACAAAAAAGGATCTCCCAACTCATGTCATCTGTAAGATTTGTCGCCAATCTCTAAGTAGAGGCCAAAACCTCACTAGTTTGACTACTTCGACCATGAACCGTCATATGGATATCAAGCATAAGTCCCAGTGGGAAGCTCACTGTGCTCCAATGCAGCCTAGCGGAGTGGGCCAACAACCGTCTGCCCCTTCAAGTGCATCCGCGCGCTCTTCATCCTCTATGACTGTGGGGACAGCAGTCACACATGCTTTTCGACGCAGACCTTCCACCTCTTTAACCGCAACAGGCAGTGTGATTGGCAGGTCGTCAGTTGTTTGGGAAGTGGAAACAGCTGCTGGTGTTGAGCTCTCTCAGACATCGAGAGCACCAACTTTGGATGATGGCAACATTATGTCTCCGCCTGCACTTTTCTCACAGACCAGCAGTTTTCCAGGGACACCCTTCTCAACGCCATCTCAGCACAGCAGCCAGCCCTCGGTCCCTCAGATGTGGACAAATAAAAGACCATTTCCTCCTAGCCATGACAAAGCTAAGAGGTTTACTTTCACCCTCTGCAAGCTGTTGGCTACAGAAATGCTGCCTTTCCGCCTGGTGGACACAGAGGATTTTCAAAACCTTATGTCCATTGCAGTGCCCCAGTACCAGATGCCCAGTCGCCACTACTTCTCCAAGAAAGGTGTGCCCTACGCTATACCAGCATGTTGCACACAACATCACCGCTTCCTTGAGAAACTCTGTGTGTGACAGGGTGCATTTCACCACCGATACTTGGACCAGTAAGCATGGACAGGGGCGTTACATGTCGCTGACTGGGCACTGGGTAACTATGGTGAGAGATAGGGAAGGGTCTGCTGTACAAGTCTTGCCGTCCCCACGAGTTGTGCGTCAATCCTCTGTATGTAGAAGTTCCTCCACTGCTTCTGCCTTCTCAACCTCGTCTGGGTCCTCCACCTCCGCCCAAAGCCTGTCTGGTCAGGCAACCTGCATTGTAACTGCGCACAAGGAATCACGCACACCTCCTTACTATGCTGGCAGCAGAGCTCAACGGCATCAGGCGGTCTTTACGTTGAAATGTCTGGGAAATAAGAGTCACACAGCTGAGGAGTTGTGGTCAGCTCTGGAGACTGAGTTTCGTAAATGGTTGTCTCCACTCAACCTGCAGCCAGGGAAGGCCGTGTGCGACAATGCTGCAAACTTGAGTGCGGCCCTTCGCCGGGGCAAGGTGACACACATGACTTGTATGGCTCACGTGTTGAACCTTGTTGTCCAGCAATTTTTAACCCACTATTCAGGGCACGGTCACTATCTGCTCACTTCCGCCGTTCAAACGGTGCAGCTGACCGACTTGCATCGCTACAGAAGTCTTTCAGCCTGCCGGTTCACCGCCTGAAATGCGATGTGTTGACACGCTGGAATTCGAGTCTCCACATGTTGCAGCGACTGAGGCAGCACCGCAGAGCCCTGGTGCAATACGTTATGACGTATAGCCTGGGCCAACGAGATGCAGAGGTGGGGCAGATCACGCTGATGGAGTGGTCTCAGATCAAGGACTTATGTACCCTTCTGCACAGTTTCGACATGGCGACTAATATGTTTAGCGCTGACAATGCCATTATCAGCATGACAATTCCAGTCATTTACATGCTGGAGCACACGCTAAACACTAATCGGAGTCAGGGGGTGGGACAAGAGGAAGGGGAGGAAGTAGAGGAGGATTCATATGCGGAAGGGATACCAAGATCTAAAAGGTCCAGACATTCAGCATCACCAAGGCGGCAGGCATGGGACGGTGGCGGAGAGGGATTAACAAGGGCGCATGGTAGCAGCCAAACTGTTGAGGAAGGTGCAGGAGCCCAGGAAGAAATGGAGGACGAACTGGTGATGGGCATGGAAAACTCAGCAGATGAAGGAGACCTTGATCAAATTTCGGATGTTCGAGGCTGGGGGGAGATGTCAGAGGAAGGAAGCATAGTTATCACCTCGCCGACACAAACACAGCTAGGACTTGGTCCGCATGGATGTGCAAAACACATGAGCGCCTTCTTGCTGCACTACCTACAACATGACCCTCGGATTGTCCGAATTAGAAGTAATGCCGACTACTGGGTTGCCACATCCTTAGATCCTCAGTACAAGTTAAAATTTGCCGAAATAATTCCAGCCATAGAAAGGGACGCACGTCTGCAGGACTATGAGCAGAAGCTGTTATGCAATCGTACCTCGGCTTTTCCACTAAACACCAGTGGTGCACAGAGTGAATCTCACAGTTGTAACTTGCCAACCATGGGACTGTCGACTCATCATCAGTCAAATCGTACCAGCAACACCGTATCTGGTGGTAACACCAATTTTATGGAATCGTTTCATGATTTTTTTAGATCATCCTTTGCAAGGCCACAAGAGACAAGAAGTCTGACACATAGTCAATGGCTGGAGAGGATGATACAGGAGTATGTCCAAGTGAATATAGATGCCATGACTCTGCAACTGGAGCCTTGCTCATTTTAGGCTTCCAATCTTGAAAAATGGCCTGAGCTTGCCACTTACGCCTTGGAGATCTTGTCGTGTCCCGCAGCCAGCGTTCTCTCGGAACGTGTCTTCAGTGCTGCTGGGTGTGTGCTTTCAGATAAGCGCACGCGTCTGTTCAGTGACAATGTGTGACAGACTAACGTTCATCAAGATGAACAAGTCATGGATCCGCAAGGACTTTTCTACCCCTGTGTCATCCTGGGGAGAGTAAAGGCCGCTTTACACGCTGCGATATCGGTACCGATATCGCTAGCGTGCGATCCCGCCCCCATCGGTTGTGCGACACGGGCAAATCGCTGCCCGTGTCACACAACATCGCCCAGACCTGTCACACATACTTACCTGCCTAGCGACGTCGCTGTGACTGGCGAACCACCGCCTCCTTTCTAAGGGGGCGGTCCATTCAGCGTCACAGCGACGTCACAGCAGCGTCACTGAACCGCCGCCCAATAGAAGCAGAGGGGCGGAGATGAGCGGGACGTAACATCCCGCCCACCTCCTTCCTTCCGCATTGTGGTCGGGAGGCAGGTAAGGTGAGCTTCCTCGTTCCTGCGGTGTCACACGGACCGATCTGTGCTGACGCAGGAACGAGGAACAACTTCGTTACTGCTGCAGTAACGATAATTGAGAATGGACCCCCATGTCACCGATGAGCGATTTTGCACGTTTTTGCGACGATGCAAAATCGCTCATAGGTGTCACATGCAATGCGGCCGGATGTGCGTCACAAATTCCGTGACCCCAACGTCTTCGCATTAGCCCGCTTTAATGCTTGTGGATTTGGATTGTGCTTCATGCAAATCAACCTGTGAAGTTTGCATCTGGGGGACAGCTGATGCCACTTAAGTGGTGTCTGTGGCCCAATTTTTGGAAAAAAGGGAGACTCTGGTTGGAGTCCCCCTGCTGTTTTTTTTTAAAATTGTTCCAAGATGAACAAGTCATGGATCAGCAATGACTTTTCTACCCCTGTGTCATCCTGAGGTGGGGCGGGGGGGGGGGGGGGGGTAAATGCTTGTGGATTTTTGAATGTGCTTCATGCAAATCAACCTGTCAAGTTTGCAACTGCGGGACAACTGATGCCACTTAAGTGGTGTCTGTGGCCAAATTTTTGGAAAAAAGGGAGACTCTGGTTGGAGTCCCCTTGCTGTGTTTTACATGATTCAGTCATGGGTACGGGACTGAAATAGACCAGGTGAGTGCTGCTGAGAGCAGTTCTACTATTTCATATGTGAGGCCGTTTGGCACATTTTATAAAAATATTTTAGTGTTAGGACTGCCCCAAATGAGATTTGCCGTGGAGTGGCGGGGTGGCTCAAGGAATTGCAATTTTTTGTCAAAAATCTCATATTTATAATAAGTACAGTTGGAATTTTTTAGTGCTGTAGTGCACATTTAGTGCTAGCTTTTTGTTTTTTCTTCATTGAATTGGTCCGTGGTTGACCCCCACCTTGCTATGCACCCTAATTTGGGATGTATTCCACCTGTCTGGATTTTGGCGATTGGTGACTGTTCACATTCAGTCATCAGGCCCTGTCCACAGGCTATTTACTTCATGCAGCATTTGCTTGGACCTGTCCCGCCCACAGCCATGATTCAGTCATGGGTACGGGACTGAAATAGACCAGGTGAGTGCTGCTAAGAGCAGTTCTACTATTTCATATGTGAGGCCGTTTGGCACATTTTATAAAAATATTTTAGTGTTAGGACTGCCCCAAATGAGATTTGCCGTGGAGTGGCGGGGTGGCTCAAGAAATTGCAATTTTTTGCCAAAAATCTCAAATTTATAATAAGTACAGTTGGAATTTTTAGTGCTGTAGTGCACATTTAGTGCTAGCTTTTTTGTTTTTTCTTCATGGGTATATCCTGGCATATTTATTCCCATCATGGCTCATCCTGGTATATATGTGAATCCTAGCCCCATCCTGGTATATATATATGCCTTCATCCTGGTATTTATGTCCCCATAATGGCCCCATCCTGGTATACATGTCCCCATACTTGTAAAGATGTTCCCATAATGGCCCCATCCTGATATACATGTCCCATAATGGCCCCATCCTGGTATACATGTGCCATAATGGCCCCATCCTAGTATACATGTCACCATAATAGCCCCATCCTGGCATGCATATACCCATAAAGGCCCCATCCTGGTACATATGTCTCCATAATTAATTTAATTTAATTTTAATTTTATTCATTTATATAGCGCTATTAATTCCACAGCGCTTTACATACATTTGCAACACTGTCCCCATTGGGGCTCACAATCTAGAGTCCCTAACTGTATGTCTTTGGAGTGTGGGAGGAAACCGGAGTACCCGGAGGAAACCCACGCAAACACGGGGAGAACATACAAACTCCTTGCAGATGGTGTCCTTGGTGGGATTTGAACCCAGGACCCCAGCGCTGCAAGGCTGCAGTGCTAACCACTGAGCCACCGTGCCGCCCATAATGGCCTCATGCTGGTATCCATTTCCTCATAATGGCCTCATCCTGGTATGCATATCTCAATAAAGGCCCCATCCTGGTATACATGTACCTATAATGGTCCCATTCTAGCATACATGTCCCCATAATGGCCTCATCCTGGTATCCATGTCCCCATAATGACCCCAGCCTGGTATACATGACCCGATAATGACCCCAGCCTGGTTTATGTCCCCATGCTGACCGCATCCTGGTACATATGATACAATAAAATAAACTATTGTACTCACCTTCTCACCTGCTCCCCGTTGTACTCCTCCAATGATGACATGCTGCAACTGACTAGCGTGTAAGCGGCGCAGCACATGACGTCACTCACATGCACGGCGTGCCCACATACAGCGCAGTCAGCTGCCGGGTGCCGTCATAGTCTCTGCTGCCTATGTCCTGGATTATGTGCATGGGGAGCAGTGAATATTCATAACCTTAATCAGTGGCCGGCACATCGCAGTGTAGGTACATGACGGGTCTATGTGCAACAATGTATTTCAGCTGGATGAGCACCCTCAGATGCACATCTAGCTGAAGCAGGAGCTGAGGCCGGCGGGCCCTCTGTGTCACAGGGCCTGGTCGCGGTTGCGATTGCTGCGACTGCGATCGTTACACCCCTGGCCTTTTGGTAACAGTTTTAAAATATTTCTAGGTTTGTAAAATATATCTGATCCTATGTAATAATCTGATAACAATTGAGCTGTATATCTCATTCTGCATTTCCTGCCTTCTCTTACACCACTTGTAATGTGCTTGTAAATAAAACAGGAAGCGCTGTATAAGTATTACAGCGGATATCGCTATTCTGTAATGTAATAACCATCCTTCTATTGCAAGACTGAGCGGATTATAAGATAAAGTTTAAGGAGGGTTGTGAAATTGTACCTAGTGCATGCAATTGAATTGTTGCATGTAATTTATATTTAGGGATTTTCCAGGACAACATTGGACTATACATGGGAAAGGCCGTCAGTATCACATAGTTGGGAGTCCAAATCCCTTTCAACAAACTGAAGGTAGCTCACCATCTACCTCACTGTTATCCATGCACAGCGATGTACTATTGTTAGTTCTTTGCTTGGCTTATTTACCTTAATGGAAATGAGCTGTAGTACCAGAGATAAACAATACCAAGCACATACACTGATATGCAAAGGTTTCGGCACCCCTGGTTAAAATTACTGTTATTGTGAACAGTTAAGCAAGATGAAGATGAAATGATTTCTGAAAGGTATAAAGTTAAAGAGGACACATTTCCTTTGTATTTAGGCAAAAAAATATATATTTTCAGCTTTTACATTTTTAAATGTACACAAAAAGAGAATGGTTTCATGCAAATGTGCCGCCCCCGTGACAGCCGACGGGCTGTTTGGACCCGGATCCGCAATGGCTCGAGGGGTCTCCGGAACTGAGGCGGCGTCACGCGGCACCCTCGGAAATAAAGGGGGGGAATTGTTTGTGGTTTTGGGATAATGTTCGTGACGCCACCCACGGTGTGTGGTAACGTGAGGGACCCCCGCTGCTGGTTCAGGGAGCCCGGGGACTCTGGTGTGTGGCAGCTTAAGTTATTAACCCCTCCGTGGGCAGGGGAGTGGTGTCCCGGGGTCTGGTGATGGATGGCGTGGGGAACCCGTCGGGTGCAAGGGGGGTAACGTGTACTCACACAGTCCAAAGTCACTGACGCTGATACCAGGTAAACCAAACTCATGAGCACTCTGTGGTCCTTGGGCGGGCACGCTGGGTCCGTGTCCTCTTGGTGTTGCCTGTTGACATGAAGCATTGTCCCTTGGCACTGTGTGTCCTACGTGTGGATCCCAACAAGCAGAAGGGAAGGGCACCACCCGGTGGGATCTCCTGGTATACAAAACAAATGATGATAAAGGACCAAGAAGAAAGGGGTATACCGCCATGGGATCAACACAACAGAATATATAAGGGATAAATATTTTATTTTATTGCAGGCAGAAACAACAAGAAAAACACATTTCTCCGCACTTGGAATATGGACACACAATAACACGGTTAAAAACACTTAAAAAGCCATAGGCATGGACACCATACACGCCAGGAACCAACATAATAAATATAATGAATATACAGTACAAATGAAGCGGAGGTACTCTACAATATATTGCACAGGGCCCGGTCCCAGAGCTGATCCATCTATTATGGTAAATAGGCAAAGACTGTGTGATATAATACCCAGGTATGTATAAAATACAAGATATGGAAAACCGCCGTACAGATACAGTCAGATTTAATAACACCTAATGTGTAGAGTATATGAACAGGTGGATAAATCATAGGTTGTGCAGTGCGTTACCCCAGTGTGCATTAACACAGGAGACAGTAGATCATTACAATAGAAGACCTAATAATGCACCATGTGCAGTATAAACCGTATTAAGGAATGCTTACTTATAGGATGTATGCAGGACACTGCGGGTACATATAGAAGTCTGAGTGGATCTGCACAATATATTAACCCAACACAAGTGTATCAACGGAAGGCAGCACAGTAAATATCCGTATTAGGCCAGTAAATGTCAAAGACTACCTCGTACAGCTAGTATCCCTAATATATAAGGGGGATGCCTACCATGCCTATCACCCCTATAGTAGGACCAAGGGCCACTAGGGCCATACAGAACAGGCCAAGGCAGCGATTAGGCTAGGGATAGCACGGGAGCGGAGCCGTACTTACTACTCCAGAAAAAATAGATGGCAGCCATGCAGGTGGAGTAGATAAGGAGAGTGACCAACAAGGTTCCTGGCGTGCAACCCCACGCGTATCGCCATGTGTACAGTGGCTTCCTCAGGGGAAAGAAAGGCAATGTGTACTGGCATTGTGTGTCCCATTTAAGGAACAATCATCAGCACTCACCAGTGTTGCAGCTGGGAGATCCTGAACGCTGGAAGTAGAGCTCCGATGGCGGTCGCCATCTTGCTAGATCACGTGACGTGACGAACCTCCTCCCCTGTCCCTCACTGCGCATGCGCGAGGCAACCGGCGCTTTAGACCTTATCAAAATACCATTATATACGGCACATGGATTTACAATAAGGTAGCGAAATTGTCCGCGAGAACTGGTATTATAATCATGATTATATACAGATCGTATTCTGCTGAACAAGCCGATCGGAGCTATGCGCATGCATCAGACAACAGGGAGGAAAGGGCTATGTTAACCCTATCATGGGTGGGATGCTTAGATAGTAAAAGTACTTTTATATGAAGGTTGGGGGAAATTGCAGGTATGTGGATAATCACAGATGCGATGGGAAAACAGAAAGTCCCTCATATATGTGCGTCTGGAACGAATCTAGACATGCCAACAAATCAAATATTGCAAAAATATATGTTCTTAAATGCAAATTTCCTTATTTCTCAAACGTGAAACACATGCACACACTATATTGAGATGGATGTATAACAGTGATCAAAGAGAAAATAAATATCGCTGATATCTGGCTGTATCCAAAGTAACTATCTTACCAAATATCTATTTGGCCAGACATAGTCAAGAATTTGACCACAAAGAGTACAGTGTATGGTCTATGGAGGGAAAAAAAAAAAAGGATCTTGTCTTATATGGTCATAAATGACACAAGGTGCGCCGCAAGATATAGATGCTGGACGCAGTAGCCAGGGACAAATAAAGGTTAGATAGACACTTATCACCTACCGTATTGGTGTAATACCAGAACACAGGCTATAGGCCAAAATTATGGATGTACCTAAGGTTACCAGACAAAAGACGACATGAGAATTCATAGTCAAATTGACCATAGATGTGGTAGTCGGCCAAAAAGGGATATCATGGATACTGAATGACCCATGTCAAAAAGGGCTAGGTATCATTATGGGCTCCTTATATTGCCATATACTAGTACTGATGTCACCATATAGGCGGAGCAGTACAATCATAGCATGGGTACCAGATCAGGAGGACTAAGTATAGTTGTAGAAGGTGGACCCATTAAATAACCATATACAGATACTGAGACTGACATCCCCTTATAAATACAGCGAAATAGAGGTAAGCGGGAGCAAACTTGAGAGGCACTAGACTTGTTCAAGGCCCATAATTCAAAACATCATGATATACCAAAGATGATTTGCTGACCCGAGACTGCAGAGGCAAAAGACCAAAAGAGTCAAGATGGATGATGCAGACAAGTAGAATTGCAGTTGGTTAATCATATTTAAAAACATTATGTGCATAACAACTTGCATGTATAATGAACATGACAAGATATAATACGTCAAAAAGAGGTCGTTATCTCCCACGTATTAGTGGGATCCCTTACACTTGAAGCGTTTCAGGTCCCACTCACCTGCGTGGCTAGCAGGGTGAGCTTGCTCTCAGGGTTCACACTTGGGATTTTCTGAACGGTTGTGGGAAGTCCCACCCCCCTCGTTGCGCTTGTACCTCGATTCTGGAGCGGGTGGGGAACGGTTCCTGAAGATTACGTTCCCGTCGGGTGAATTACTGGGCTGCGTGAAGCTACTTCCCAGCCTAGGGTCCGTGTATCCCATCGTGCCCTAGTCCCTGCCCGGTTGTAGCACAAGGCAGCCGGCCTGCTCTCTATAGCAGCACCGTGCTCCCTGCCACTACCCCCTGCGACCGGGGTTCCAGCTCCACAGCTTCTGGCCAGGCCAACATCTGGCACCTGGGATGGGTACAGGAGACCAGCTCCACAGCGTGACCTGCACTGTCACCGCTGTCTCTCCTTTAACCTCCACTCTCCAACTCTGCAACTCTACAACTGCACTGACACGTCTGCCCTCCTTCTACCAGCCCTCCATCTGGGTGGCCCTATTCCCCTCAGGTTGCCCAATGGGTGTTTGGTAGGTGTGGTACAGAGTGTTCCTCAGGATTTGTGTACGCCTGTTGGCAGCAAAACCAAAGTGACAGGACTCGTAACCAAGGAGGAGCGGGTACCATGCAGAAGGGCAGATTGCATGGCACCCTTGTGACGACCTGATAGGCCAGGGCGTCACACAAACGTTTCATCACCCTGCATGGTTAGTAGCTAGTAGCGCCCCCTATGACAAGTAGCACAGCTTGTAAACACTTTTTGCAGCCAGCCAAGAGTATTTTAATTCTTGTTTGAGGGATTTTCATCAATTCTTCCTTATAAAAGTGTTCCAGTTCTGTGAGATTCCTGGCTTGTCTTGCATGCTCTGCTGTTTTGAGGTCTAGCCACAGATTCTCAGTGATATTCAGATCAGGGCACTGTGAGAGCCATTGTAAAACCTTGAGTTTACGCCTTTTGAGGTATTCTATTGTGTATTTTAACATGTGTTTAGGACCATTATCCATTTGTAGAAGCCATCCTCTTTTCAATTTTAGCTTTTTTACTGATGATGTTATGTTTGCATCAAGAATTTGTTGAAATTTCATTGAATCCATTCTTCCCTATACCTGTTAAATGGTCCCCGTGCCATTGGCTGCAACACAACCCCAAAGCATGATTGATCCACCCCAATGCTTATTGGTTGGCAATACGTTCTTTTCCTGAAATTCTGTGCCCTTGTTTCTCCACACATACCTTTGAAAATTGCGGCCAAATAGTTCTATTATAACTTGATCGGTCCACAGGACTTGTTTCCAAAATGTATCAGGCTTGTTTAGATGATCTTTTGCATACTTCTGAAACTGAATTTTATGGTGAGCACTCAGGAGAGGTTTTCTTCTGATGACTCTTCCATAAAGGCCATATTTGTGCAGGTGTCTCTGACCAGTACAGCAGGTCTGAAGGTTTTTTGTAGTCAAGCAAGGGTTCAGATTTGCCTCTCTAGCAATCCTACGAGCAGCTCGCACAGAAATTTTGCTTGGTCTTCCAGACCTTATCTTGATCTCCACTGTTCTTGTTAACTGCCATTTCTTAATTACATTTCAAACTGAGGGAAGGGCAACTTGAAAACGCTTTGCTATCTTCTTCTGACCTTCTTCTGCTTTGGGGGCCTCCCCTATTTTCAGTCTCAGAGTGCTGGGCAGCTGCTTAAAAAAAATCCATGGCTGCTGTTTTGTAGAACAAGGTTAGAGGAGGTTGGGTTTTTGTAAAGCTGTGAAATTTGTATCACCTGGCCTTTCCTATCAATGATAGAGAACAAGCCAAATCTCTACCAGGCTAATTAAGTACTGAAATCTTGGTCAAAGTTATCTGAGCACACAAATCTCCAAGGGTCCCCACATTTTTGCCTCGGCCCATTTTCCTTCTTGAAATTTGTAAATTGTAAAAGATAAAAATATATTTTTTGCCTAAAACAGAAAATAAATGTATTATCTTTACCTTTATACCTTTTAGAGATTATTTCATCTTCAACTTGCATAACTGTTCACAATAACAGTAATTTTAATCATGGGTGCCCAAACTTTTGCATGCCACTTAGTATGTCTGGTAAACAAAGAGGACAAGCTGCTACTTTATTCAGTTTATTAGGGCTGATGGGTTTACCTGGAGTTGGAGAACAAGCAATCTGATATTAATGACCTATTCTAAAAAAGGCCATCAATACTGTAATCCCCAAAACATCCCTTTAAAATTACTTACCATATGTCACAACTAGAGATGAACGAAGTGGTCGCTGTTCGGCTCGAGTTCGGTTTGTCGAACGGAGGTCTCGTTCGAGTTCGGTTCGGCGAACCACTCAAACCCCATAGGAAACAATGGGAGGCAATCACAAACACATAAAAACACATTATAAATGTACACATACAGTTAATAAAGATTGCCATAACACTTACCGGTGTCCGCGATGCGTCCTGCACTCTGTCTCCCGACGCTTTTCCATCGGTAATCGCTGCGTCCTCCCGGTAACCAGCAGTGATGCAGGACCTATCGTGATGTCAAAATAGCCATGTGACCAGTCACGTGTCTGTTATCTCATTGGCTACAGACTGGTCACATGACTATGATGCGTCATGTAGGACCTGCGAGTGCATCTCTCCAGTACGCGGTGATCGTTTGTGTATTGCCATGTACCGGGGACATGCTCTGGCATGCGGTCGGGTTCCCGGTCTGCTTCCCCGTTCCGTTATAAACCGTCTGCCACAGCCGGTCAATAACGGAGATCACTGTTGCTATAGCAACGCACCTGTCAGTGGTGATGTCACCGCTCACAAGCAGCATCTCCTTTTCACTCACGGATTGAGAACACTGCACGGGGAATAGCACCGCCTTCTTCCTATGCAGCGCTGCTGATGAAGCAGAGCTGCATGTGTTGAAGGAGAAAGAAGACAGAAGAGCCAGATCGTGGAGGGATAAGAGGGAGTAATAAACATGGAGTCTCTAATGTGTCTGTGTATTTATTTCTATTAAAGTATTTTTTCTCTGTGTGGTGTCTTTTTTTAACCCTTTATTGGAGATTCTTAATGGCTGGGTCAAACTTGCCTGACATTAAGAATCTCTGGCTTAATACTAGCTAGTAAAACAAAGCCAGTATTAACCCTTATTACCCAGCAAGCTACCGTCACCAAGGCTGTTGGAAGAGTTGGATACAGCGCCAGATGATGGCGCTTCTATGAATGCGCCATTTCCTGGGGCGGCTGCGGATTGCAATTCGCAGCAGAGGCGCCCAGAAACCTCGGGCTAACCTGTGCTGCGGATTCCAATCCCCAGCTGCCTAGTTGTACCTGGCTGGACACAAACATATGGCGAAGCCCACGTCATTTGTTTTTTAATTATTTCATGTAATAAGTGAAATAATAAAAAAAAAACGGGCTTCCCTATATTTTTTGTTCCCAGCCGGGTACAAATAGGCAGCTGGGGGTTGGGGGCAGCCCGTAGCTGCCTGCTGTACCTGGCTAGCATACAAAAACATGGCGAAGCCGAAATACATTTTTTGGGGGGCAAAAAGTCCTGCATACAGTGCTGGATGGAGTATGCTGAGCCTTGAAATAAAGAACCCCCCTCCGCAGTAATCCTGGGTCAAGGGTCCCGCGCCGTCCAATCCGGATCCAATATCATCTGATTGGTTTGCTGGAAGGCAACACAATCAGATGATGTGTCAGGTTCAAGGGCCTGAATCACATGACACAGCAGCTGATTGTATAAATGGCTTTTATACAATCAGCTGATGCATCAGTGCAAAAAAAAAACAAACTACACACTTCAGTGCAGACTCCTGTCCGACAGCATCAGCTGATAGTTTAGCCGGCCAGGCGGTAAAAAGCCGGCCTCACCGCTCCACTTATAGTGTCAGTTAATTCCGTCTGGTGACCACATCAGCTGATCATCGCCAGGTCTGAGAAAGAGAGAGAGAGAAAGAAGATAGAGAGAGAAAGAGAAAGAAGAGAGAGAAAGAAGCAACAGAGGAGAAAGAAGAGAGAGAGAAGAAAGAGAGAGAGAAAGAAGAGAGAGAACAAAAAGAGAAGAAAGAAGAGAGAGAAGATAAAGTAGAGAAAGAAAGGAGAGAGGGAAAGGAGAGAAAGAAAGGAGAGAGAGAAAGAGAGAGAGAAAGGAGAGAAAGAAAGGGGAGAGAAAGAAAGGAGAGAGAGAGATAGGAGAGAGAAAAAGGAGTGAGAGAGAGAAGGAAAGAAAGAAAGGATAGAGAGAAAGAGAGAGAGAAAGGAGAGAAGGAAAGGAGAGAGATAGGAGAGAGAAAGGAGAGAGAGAGAAAGAAAGGAGAGAGAGAAAGGAGAGAGAGAAAGAAAGGAGAGAGGGAAAGAGAAAGAAAGAAGAGAGAGAAGAGAAAGAGGAAAAAGAAGAGAAAGAAGAGAAAGAAGAGAAAGAAAGGAGAGAGAGATAGGAGATAGGGAAAGGAGAGAGAGAGAAAGGAGAGAAAGAAAGGAGAGAGAGAAAGGAGAGAGAGAGAGAGAAAGGAGAGAGATAGAGAGAGAGCTCACAGCTGATGTCCGGCTCCTCCCCTCAGTGCATAATTAAATTATATTCATAAATATATTATAAATATAATTTAAAATTAAAAAAAAAAAAAAAAAAATTCTTTACCGGCACTAGAACTCCCGACTTAAGCTTCTTAGGCAGGCTCTTTATCCATTAGTCTATTGCTTCTTAGGAAAGAGATAAGCAGATTTTCTAATCTTGAAGCCTGCTGTGCTGACTGAAGTCTTTGATAACTGCATGAGTCACTTCAATGCTATGGAGGCACTATATCCCAAGAAAGCAGAGCTGACCTTGTTGTGTGGATTACTTCGGACCTGGAGGGGTATTGATTGGGGGATTTTAATAAAATGGTGAAACTGTGTTTTTTTGTCTTTTATTCCAAATAAAGGATTTTTCGCGGTGTGTGTTTATTTACTTTCACTTTATAAATATATAATACTTATAATTTGAAATTATAAATTAAAAAAAAAAAATTCTTTACCGCAACTAGAACTCCCAACGTCATGCTTCTTAGACAGGCGCTTTATTCACTAGTCTATTGCTTCTAACAAAAGAGATGGGCAGATTTTCTAATCTTGAAGCCTGCTGTGCTGACTGAAGTCCCTGCTAACTGCACTTCATTTCATTGCTACGGACCACTACATCCCGAAAGAGCAGAGCTGACCTCGTCGTGTGGATTACTTCAGACCTGGAGGGGTATTTTTGGGATTAATAAAGGGGTGAACCAGGGTTGTTTTTTGTCTTTTATTCCAAATAAAGGATTTTTCGCGGTGTGTGTTTATTTACTTTCACTTACAGTTTAATCATGGAAGGTATCTCGGGGAGACGCCTGCCATGATTAAACTCATTATTACCCCAATTGCCACCGCACCAGGGCAATTCGGGATGAGCCGGGTAGAGTCCCGCAGGACTGTCGCACCTAATGGATGCGGTAATTCTGGGCGGGTGCAGGGTGATATTGCTAGGGTGGTGGGCTCCCCATACCGTGGCGCTCTCTGACAATACCAGCCTCCAGCCGTGCGGCTTTATCCTGGCTGGTATCAAATATGGGGGAAACCGCATTTTTTTAATTTATTTATTTATTTTAATGCACGATATAGACCCGCCCACCGGCGGCTGTGATTGGTTGCACTGAGACAGCTGTCACTCAGCTTGGGGACGTGTCTGACTGCAACCAATCATAAGCGCCAGTGGGCGGCGAAAGCACGGAATAACTAATTGACTAATGAAGCGGCAGACATTTTCTAAAGAGGAAAAGACGCCGCAGATTTGTGACAGCCGGGGAGCGAGACGCCCGTGATCGGTGAGTAGGAAAGAGAGAGGGAATGTGCTGGGGACGCAGGACACATGCAGATAGCAACATGTGCACATAGCCTTACTGTGAAAAGCCACATTTATAGTGATCGAACCGTTCTCAAACGTAACTCGAGCTGACGAACTTTTAGCAAAAAGCTCGAGTTCTAGTTTTATCTAGAACACCCCCCAAAATCACTGGAACTGCAAACTGGAGAACCGCGAATCACGAACCGCGCTCAACTCTAGTCACAACACATCCCTCACATTTTTGTAAATATTTTATTATACCTTTTCCTGGGACAACACTGAAAATATGACACTAATGGAATGTAGTCAGTGTACAGCTTGTATAACAATGTAAATTTTGTGTGCCATTTAAATAATTTAACACACAGCCTTTAATGTCTAAACCACTGGCAACAAAAGAGTACACCCCTAACAGAAAATGGCAAAATTGTGCCCAGTTAGCCATTTTCCCTCTCGGTGTCATGTCACGTGACTCATTACTAACATCAGGGCTTCATGCCAACTGATACTACACAGCTGACATCAACCTTGCTAACACCAGGGCTTCATGCCAACTGATACTATACAGCTAACATCAACCCCCAAAACCATTATCCTGATTGCCACTGCACCAGGGCAATTGGAAGAGCCAATGCAAAGCACCAGAACTGGCGCATCTTATGTGTTGCATAAATGTTAGCTGTGTGCTTTACCTTTGCTTTTTATCAAAAATAAGGAGGGTCCCACTTTGATTTTTAATGTGCCGTCCTCGTACCAGCAGCCTGCCGCTGCTCGGATCTGGACCTTCCGGTGGGTGGCTCGAGGGTCTCCGGACCCGGGGGGGCCCCACGGACACTCCGAATGAAAAGGGTAGGGGGTGGTGGATGTAGGACGTATATGTACGGGCTGAACCGTATTAAGTTCGTGACACCACCCACGGTGTGTGGTGAGGTTGGACAACACCGCTGCAGTTACGGGGCACCCAGGGGAGATGTTATGCAGCAAGTTGTTAACCCCTCCATGGGCAGGGATGGTGACCCCGGGATCCGTTGGGGTTTGGTACAGGGAGATGGGCGACCGCAGGGTGCTGGTGTACTCACTATTAAGGAAACACATGAGTCTCTGGTAAACCAAGGTGATGATGGTCGGTGCCCGCAGCCGGCTGGTGGTCTCTGTCTTTCTCCTGCACCTTTTTAGAACGGTGGACTGCCTGTGCTTGCAACTTCAGGAGTCAGCTCCAGGCTGGATGTGGCCTAAGGAGCCCTTGCATGCAGACGCTGGCCCGTGGGATCTCTGAGCCTTGGCGGTGGCCTGTTATCCCCCTTGGTGGGCTGTTATCTTCTAATAGGGACTTTGGGTAGGACAGGACCTCTAGCCCTGGCCTCAATCGGTTAATTAACCAGTTCCAGTCACTTCTGGTCACGGCTTCAGGGTCCAAGTACCCCCCTGTGTGCTCCGGTTTCCGAGTCGGTTCCCCGGGTCAGTACTGGCGGGCTACAACCCTTTCCCGATCCACCTCGGTTCCACCGAGCCGTCTTCCTGGCTCCTACAGACGGAGATCGCCGTCTGCCTCCTAGCCAATGGCACCAGGGCCCCTACCCTGGCGCCGTTCAATTTGGGGGAATTCGCCTCTGCTGGAGCTGGGCACAGCTCCAGCCCACACTCCTCTCCAACTTGAACTCTAACACTTGTCTGTTTACTTTCCCGCCCCGGGCTGCCTAGACTCCTCGGTCGTCGTTTTCCAGCCACCTGATTCCGCCCCCTGGTGTGTCTATCTAGCCCTGAGGGGGGTGACTAGGATTTAAAGGTCGGCTGCTGTTACCTGTGAGGGAAGGTGTTGTGCAGGGGCCTATTTGTGACTACCTGGCCCGGCCAGGGTGTCACATTAAAATTATTTATTATATTCAGACAGTCTAAATACTCTTTACTGATGCATGAAAGGCACTAAAGGGGGTAAGTTTATAATATGTAGGCAGATTAGCTCATTATTTATCTGCAGAATATTTATCTAGTCTATCTATCTATCTATCTATCTACTGTTTTATATTTGATTGCTGTATTATTTCTGACAACTAGCAAGAATTTACATGACTCCCTCTTTCCCACATAATGACCATAAGTTATTTTTCTGGCAACAAGTTGCACGCACGAGTATTGAGCACCCGAACATTTTAGTGCTTGCTCATCTCTAGTCGTGAGTCAAAACTAGAGATGAGCAAGCACTAAAATGCTTAGGTGCTCAATACTCGAGTCAAGCAATTTATAGAGCTAGGGTGGTCATCTTGAGTAACAATCATAATAGAAGTCGATGGGAAGCTCAAGCACTTTTCCTGTAGACCCCCCCGCAAGTTCGGGGGGGCCTGAAAATCACTGAAATGAATGTTAAACACCACTGAAATAGAATGACAACAGCATGGAGGAGACATCTGGACACATCTCTGACTCCCAGGTTGCTGCTGGGAAGAATGTTGTCAGAGTATTACTCCATGTTTACGGACTGACAATAAAACATACAAAACCAAAGATGAAATGGATTTTTGAAATCAAAATATTTGGAAACATTCTTTCCCGTAAAATTAAATATATATAACGAAAGTTAATAAAGACAAAAAAAATGCCTCCTCCACAGATTTGGCTATATTCACACTTGGTGTTCTTTCAAAAATGCAGCAGATTTACATTTCAGTCAGGAAAAATAAACAATCATATGCATTAGCTTTATGAGATCTCATCGCTTTTGCTGGGACTGTAAAATCAACTTTAATTGGCAACTAATTAAAAGCGCTGCCACTTAAATGTAGAAAAATGGCTGCAATTCTTAAACGTTTCCCAGGATATTTTTGTTCTACCCCTTTAATTAAACCTGAAAATTTACACTTCAATTGCACCTCCATTGTTTCATTTTAACCAAAAATAGGCATGCAGAGACCAAATCACGAAGATTCAGTCACTATCCAAATATTTCTGGACCTAACTGTATATATGTATGTAAGAGATTATTTGAGGTAGGCCTCTAAAACGTATGTTTTCCGGCATCATACATAACACTGGAAAATTTATAGCGAGCGTTGCATCATGACTATGTAGATATGGTGAATGAGAAGGACACGAAAAAAGAAAACAAGAACTGTATACTCGTTTTGTGTGGGAAGCTGTGCATGGGACTACAGAGCAATAAAAGGAACATCACAATTGACTTTGGTCCAGCTGCTGACATCTGGTGGGGTTGAGAAGTGTCGGCTAATGTAGACTTTGTTCAATTTGATAAGAATCAGCCTGTCAGCATTCTCAGTTGTCAGAGGGATACACCTATCGGTTATTATGCCTCTAGTGTCTGAAACAAAACGCTAGCAGGCCAGCACTTCCAAGGCATTGATGGACAGTTTCATGTGTCCAGCTTGGATACCAAATAGATGTACGTCACAGAGGAATCAGGGAGGATGGTGATATGGTTGGCTATGTAATCCTTCACAATCCTTCAGCATCCTCATAAACTTTTCCCTCCTTGTCAGAGTACCCTGCACATCAGTGCCTGGATGCTGGGAGGGGCTAATGAAACTATCCCAGACCTTGAAAGTGTTCCCTTTCCTTTGTTGGTCCTGCTGTTTGTTCCCCTCCTTTCTACTCCCTTGATTATACAAAGAATTATGAACTTTGCTGCCAGCATTGTCAGATGAGAATTTTTTCAACAGTTCTTCAACTATGGCCTACTGATATTGCACCATTTTAGTAGCTCTTTCGACCGCAAGAAGGAGAGATGGAAAGTTCTTCTTGTAGTGTGGGTCGAGAAGGGTGCACAACCAGTCATCGGCGTTGCCCAAAATGCAATATAATGCATGGGTCACGGAAAAAGCAGCGGTACCTAAAGTCTGCCATGTCTGCCAGAGTTCCAGCAGGCAAGACTTTCCTGTCGCCATCAGAGGGATATCTATACATCTTCTCCTTCTCCCTTTACTCATCTTGCTCCTCCTCTTCAGCCAACGATGCTGAACAGATGGGAAGAAAAGAAGGTAGTGTGAGTAGTACCTATTGTAGTACAGGCAATCATCTCCTGTTCCTTCTCCTCCCCTTCAGCCTCCTTCCCCTTATTATCAACCAATTTGCGCTGGGAAGATGAGATGAGTTTGGCCTGGGTAATATCACCCTGTGTATATTCCTTCCCCATCTCCACCCCTTTTGTATGCAAAGCTTCCTCTTTAACTGTGAGCAGCAAGTGTTTTAGTAGACACAGAAGCGGTATGGTTACACTGATTGTGACGCCATCACCACTCACCATCTTGGTTAATTCCTCAAAGTTGTGGAGAACCGCATAGATGTCAGACATCCATGGCCACTTGTCAGTTTTTATGTGCGAAGGCTGACCAGAACACAGATGGATATGTTGGAGCTGATATTCAACTACGGCCCTTTGCAGCACACAAAGCCTTGTCAACATATGTAATGTTGAGTTCCAGTGCATGGGCAGGTCATAAATCAGTTGGTGAGCTGGCACTTGCAAGCACTGCTGCAACACTGCTGCTGCCAGACCTGTGGCAACTTTAGCTGACTTGCCGAAATTGGTGCACAGGTGGTGTACCTTCACAAGTAGCTCTGGCATATCTGGCTAGGTTTTCAGAAAGCAATGAACCACTAAAGGCCCCGTCACACGCAATGACGTATCTAACGATATATCGCCGGGGTCACGGATTCCGTGACGCACATCCGGCATCGTTAGCGACGTCGTTGTGTGTGACACGCATGAACGACCGTTAACAATGGAAAATACTCACCAAATCGTCCATCGTTGACATGTCGTTCCTTTTTAAAAAATCGTTGATTGTTGAGCACGCAGGTTGTTCGTCATTCCTGAGGCAGCACACATCGCTATGTGTGACACCTCAGGAACGATGAATTGCAGCTTATCTGCGGCCGCCGGCAATGCGGAAGGAAGGGATGTTACGTCCTGCTCATCTCTTCCCCTCCGCTTCTATTGGGCGGCTGCTTAGTGACGCCGCTGTGACGCCGCACAAACCACCCCATTAGAAAGGAGGCAGTTCGCAGGCAACAGTGATGTCGCTAGGCAGGTAAGTCCCGTGTGACGGCTCCTAATGATATTGTGGGCCATGGGCAGCGATTTGCCCGTGACGCACAAACGACAGGGGCAGGTGCTTTCACCAGCGATATCGCTACGTGTACCATCCCTTAAGTTGAGCATGTGGGCCAGACATGATCTGTGTGTCAGCTTCTCAAGCTTTAGATATGCCACCAGGTTATGGCCCTTATCACACACGAGCATTCCTGGTTAGAGGTTGAGCAGAGAGAGCCACAGATCTGTCTATTTATATCTTTCAACAACTCTGACAGAGCGCCGTTTGTCACCTAAACATGAGTTTCAGCAGAGCCTGGTGCCATTTCACCAAGGTAGTACTGCAGTGCTTCAAGCTTGCGACTGATAAAGACAACAATTCAAAAATGAAGGGTGAAAGTGGGAGGGGGTGCAGGAACTGCCATAGGAGGGGATGGAAACTCTGATGAAACTGGAACTCCCAATTATAGGTGTCAGTAGCACATGTGCCATCCCAGTGTCAGACTCTGTTGCCACTTCCACAAGGTTCAACCAGTGTGCCTTCAGGAAAATGTAGCATCCCTGGCCACAAGCACTTGTCCACATGTTGGTGGTTAAGTGGACCTTCCCAGTAACCTTCATTGGTGAGGGCACAGGTAATTTTATGGGACACGTGCTTGTGTAAGTCAGTGATGGCACGCTAGGAGAAATAGTGATGGCTGGGAATCGAGTACCGAGGGACAACCACTGCCATCAGGTTTTGGCATAATTTCCAGGGTAATCAGTCTAGAAAAGTAGCCATTTAGGGTTTCATCCTGTGGGTGGCTGCATATTTCTGTTTGCGTTCCAAAGCTTGAGGTATAGACAGCTTTATGCTGCACTGGGACAATGAAGTAGACATGCTTGCTGATGGTGTTAGCAAATGTGCAGAAAGGTTCAGGTTGGGAGTCATCCATGCTTATGCCCTGCACATGGGATTCACTATCATGTAGCACAGGGAGGAGGCATTTGTATCACACGCAGACATTTATTGTGGATCAAGGAGTTTGGCCCACCTAATCTCTCTCTGTCTCTGTCTCTCTCTCCCTGTCCCTGTCCTCTCTCTGTCTCTCTCTCTCTCTGTCTCTCTCTCCCTGTCCCTGTCCCTCTCTCAAGATGTAAGAGCCGTATTATCAGAGAATAGATTTTTTTAGGCAGCAGAAGCACAGTCTTTAAAGGGTTATTTCCATCTCCAAGATCCCATCCCAAAATGTAGTGTAGGTGTAAAAATAACATTAGCAAATACCCCAATTAGAAATGTAGCATAGTCCTTCTGATATAGGTGTGACGCCCCTGGACTATTCAGGTCGTCATAGGGTACTGCACAAACTGTCCTTCCCGTGCAGTATTCAAATCCCTCATGGTTCTGGTTCCCCATCTTGCAGTGCTACCTCAAACAGCAAATCAAATCCTAGATACACCCTGCACCACAACCACCAGGCACACCAGTGGACGGCTTAAGCGGAATAGGGTCGCCCTCCTAGGGGTCAAGTAGGGAGGTGAGGAGTGTAGAAGAGAAGTGGAAAGGAGAAGTGTGGTAGCCCTCGAGCTGAGAGGAGCTCAGAGGAAGCTAGGAGTGGTGGCTCCCAGGGGAAGCTGACTAGGTTGCAGACGGTGGTCTGGACCTAGAGGAGTCGGACTCCCGGTCGTAAAGTTTCAAGCTACTGGGCCACTACGGAGAATCTAAATTTTGTGCCAGCAGGCAGGTCACGGATCACCAGGCAGCACTGCAGGGGACGGGACCCGGACGAGCTCCCCTTTGAGAGGCAGTGACACCCAGAGACTTGGTTTACCCAGTTGTCAGCGTCTGCTTATTTGCTGAGTGAGTACCTGAGTGACCCCCCCTTTCACAGCACCTCATAGCATCATCCAGAGTCCTGCCCCTACCCATGGAGGGCAATGACACCTTGCTGCCCCGCTTTATCACCCCGGGTACTCCCAACGGCAGCAGCGGTACTCCCAGTTAACGCACACCACGAGTGGCGTCATGAACTATAACTCCCCTGTAAATTCCCCCCTTTTACTTTAGAGTGTGGTCCTGGAGACCCTCGAGCCACGAACGGACACCACCCCCGGATCTGAGCGGTTCGATCCGCTGTTGGGGCGGCACATAGGCATGTCTCTAACCTCATTGCAGCTTAGGTATCCATGGATATGTCCACTCATATGGTGACAATTAGTTAGTTGCTCGTGGTTGTAACTATTGATACCTAAACTAAAATGCCTGCAAATAAAGTAAGAGATATTGCTATATTAGCAGAACTATACTACATTTCTAATTTGAGTTATTTGCACATATATTATTACACCTACTACATATTGGGATTGATTTTTGGAGATGGGAATAACCCTAAAAGGCTAGAAACCCTGCTTACAGGCCTCTAATACACTATACCTACTTCAGAAGTTTCCCTATACTAAATGCAGCTAAGAGTGGTATTATTATAAAATAGAATACATTTTTGAGGTAGCAGCAGCACTGAATATAAGGCTAGAACCACTGCCTAGAGGCCTCTAATACACTATCCCTACTCCAGAAGCTTTCTCTACACTAAATGCAGACTAAGGGGTACTTTGCACACTACGACATCGCAGCTGCAATGCCGGTGGGGTAAAATTGAAAGTGATGCACATCCGGCGTCGCTGTCGATATCGTAGTGTGTAAATCCTTTTTGATACGATTAACGAGCGCAAAAGCGTCATAATCGTATCCTCGGTGTAGTGTCCGACATTTTCATAATTTCCCTGCAGCGACGGTACGATGTTGTTCCTCCTTCCCCTGCAGCAGCACACATCACTGTGTGATAAGCCGCAGGAGCAAGGAACATCAGCTTACCTGCGTCACCACGGCTCACGTCGGCTATACAGAAGGACAGAGGTGGGCGGGATGTTTACGTCCCGCTCATCTCCACCCCTCCGCTTCAATTGGCCACCTGCCGTGTGACGTCGCTGTGACGCTGCACGACTCGCCCCCTTAGGAAGGAGGCGGGTCGCCGACCAGAGCGACGTCGCAGGGCAGGTAAGTGCATGTGAAGCTGCCGTACTGATAATGTTCGCTACGGCAGCTATCACAAGATATTGCTGCTGCGACGGGGGCGGAGACTATCGCGCTCAGCATCGCAAGCATCGGCTTGCGATGTCGTAGTGTGCAAAGTACCCCTAAGAGCGGTATTATTAGAGAATAGAAAAGATTTCAATTAGCCTTGAAGGAATGTAGGTTTATTGTTGCATACTGTCTTCTCCAGCAGAATCTCTCCCTAATCCGTACACTATTTCCAGGTAGAGTGCAGCAAGCATGGCGTCACTGGGTCTTATATAGACCTGATGATGCTATGGGGCTAACCAATCACAGTATTATCAGCCAACATAGCTAAGGGATTAGTCTGATTGGCAGGCAATCCCAGCATGTATAGTGGCTGAAAAAAAGTCGAGAAACATGGTGCCAAAGCCACAAAAGGCTCGTCCACCGACTGTAACAACTGTGAGTCTGTTGGCAGAGAGAAAGCCCAGGACTGGGGATCGCCCTGTAAAAGAGAGACCACTTTCTCCACTTGCTGTTCCTCACTCCCTGAAGAATGAGCTCAAAACTTATAATATAACTTGAAATATAATTTACAAGCCTCCTGAAACACCATAAATTTGTACCTTCACCCAGAAAACCTATCTGTTAGGGCTATCTTGGGTTTAGTCTGGGTCTGGGCCTGTGCCAAGACTGGTAAACCTGTGATATGCTACAACTGCTGCAAAACTAAGATCACAGATCCGTCACCTCTTGCAATAAATTTTGGATCTGCTATGCACAAGCTGCAGCAGGATTCATATTGAATACTGTAAAGTTAAGTTAAGGTTGGTAATCAAGTCACACTCAGACTAGTAGATGTGTGATCACATGGTGTGCCAGATGCACATGGATCAACAAATGTCCAGCGCACAACGAAATATACAGGTACACCAGGGACACAATAACAACAGTGGGCCCTGAAGCTAAGAAGTGGATGAGATGGGACACCTCCTGCACTCACCTGAGGCTGTACCATGCATTCCCTAATGCCCCTCTACTGGCACCACCGTGCGGAGCTGCCGCCCCACCACCGTGCGGAGCTGCCGCCCCACCACCGTGCGGAGCTGCCGCCCCACCACCGTGCGGAGCTGCCGCCCCACCACCGTGCGGAGCTGCCGCCCCACCTACACACCACCTACTGTCTCCTCCCCAAAATCCTTTAGGATGTAAGCCCGCAAGGGCAGGGCCCTCTTCCCTCTGTACCAGTCTGTCTATTGTAACTTGTATATGTATTCTGTATGTAACCCCCTCATGTACAGCACCATGGAATCAATGGTGCTCTATAAATAAACAATAATAATAATAATAATAATACTGGTTCTTTCACCCTGTCGCTCATCATGTTTCTAGGCCCTCACTTACCCTAAACTCACCCTGACTAGCGAGATGGCCGATGACAGCGCTAGTCCCTCCACTGCAATAATGAAACACGAGGAAAGGTAGACAGATGAGCAAATAAACAAAAAGGATATCTACCAACCTCATTGCTGCAGCAGGACACCAGGCCTGCAGCCACGATCACTTCCATTAGCAGGACAACATCATCAGCAGGGGCTCCAGCAGTAGCAAAGCTCAAGGGGCAACCAGAGCAACCTATCTCTTCTGTGGCTAGTCTCAGAATGAAAGTTCTATAACTGGCATCATGCGATGAAACATGTGACTATTTAAAGGAGATGGGAGTGGTTATAAATTGGCTACACCTAAACAGAACTGACCATAATCTGCTATCGGAGAAACTGACATTAACCCTTGTTGCAGCAACAGAAAGGAAAATACATTTAAAATCCAGAGTCTAACAAAGCAAATTGAAACTCCAGACCCAAACCTGTCACAAGTATCCTTAATGACTGGAGACATTTGTTACAGGAGAGTCCTATGCATACAGTTAGGTCCAGAAATATTTGGACAGTGACACAAGTTTTGTTATTTTAGCTGTTTACAAAAACATGTTCAGAAATACAATTATATATATAATATGGGCTGAAAGTGCACACTCCCAGCTGCAATATGAGAGTTTTCACATCCAAATCGGAGAAAGGGTTTAGGAATCATAGCTCTTTAATGCATAGCCTCCTCTTTTTCAAGGGACCAAAAGTAATTGGACAAGGGACTCTAAGGGCTGCAATTAACTCTGAAGGCGTCTCCCTCATTAACCTGTAATCAATGAAGTAGTTAAAAGGTCTGGGGTTGATTACAAGTGTGTGGTTTTGCATTTGGAAGCTGTTGCTGTGACCAGACAACATGCGGTCTAAGGAACTCTCAATTGAGGTGAAGCAGAACATCCTGAGGCTGAAAAAAAAGAAAAAATCCATCAGAGAGATAGCAGACATGCTTGGAGTAGCAAAATCAACAGTCGGGTACATTCTGAGAAAAAAGGAATTGACTGGTGAGCTTGGGAACTCAAAAAGGCCTGGGCGTCCACGGATGACAACAGTGGTGGATGATCGCCGCATACTTTCTTTGGTGAAGAAGAACCCGTTCACAACATCAACTGAAGTCCAGAACACTCTCAGTGAAGTAGGTGTATCTGTCTCTAAGTCAACAGTAAAGAGAAGACTCCATGAAAGTAAATACAAAGGGTTCACATCTAGATGCAAACCATTCATCAATTCCAAAAATAGACAGGCCAGAGTTAAATTTGCTGAAAAACACCTCATGAAGCCAGCTCAGTTCTGTAAAAGTATTCTATGGACAGATGAGACAAAGATCAACCTGTACCAGAATGATGGGAAGAAAAAAGTTTGGAGAAGAAAGGGAATGGCACATGATCCAAGGCACACCACATTCTCTGTAAAACATGGTGGAGGCAACGTGATGGCATGGGCATGCATGGCTTTCAATGGGACTGGGTCACTTGTGTTTATTGATGACATAACAGCAGACAAGAGTAGCCGGATGAATTCTGAAGTGTACCGGGATATACTTTCAGCCCAGATTCAGCCAAATGCCGCAAAGTTGATCGGACGGCGCTTCATAGTACAGATGGACAATGACCCCAAGCATACAGCCAAATCTACCCAGGAGTTCATGAGTGCAAAAAAGTGGAACATTCTGCAATGGCCAAGTCAATCACCAGATCTTAACCCAATTGAGCATGCATTTCACTTGCTCAAATCCAGACTTAAGACGGAAAGACCCACAAACAAGCAAGACCTGAAAGCTGCGGCTGTAAAGGCCTGGCAAAGCATTAAGAAGGAGGAAACCCAGCGTTTGGTGATGTCCATGGGTTCCAGACTTAAGGCAGTGATTGCCTCCAAAGGATTCGCAACAAAATATTGAAAATAAAAATATTTTGTTTGGGTTTGGTTTATTTGTCCAATTACTTTTGACCTCCTAAAATGTGGAGTGTTTGTAAAGAAATGTGTAAAATTCCTACAATTTCTATCAGATATTTTTGTTGAAACCTTCAAATTAAATGTTACAATCTGCACTTGAATTCTGTTGTAGAGGTTTCATTTCAAATCCAATGTGGTGGCATGCAGAGCCCAACTCGCGAAAATTGTGTCACTGTCCAAATATTTCTGGACCTAACTGTATTATCTCTTTACTATATGGGTTAATACATTAGGAGGTTGTAGTGGTGGCCTGGAGGTTGTATCACGATGGAGAAGTAGTAAAGCAAGTTTCTGCCACAGGATGACTGATAGGGCCTTCATCCTTGCTCATAAACTGTCCATATCATCTAGACTACAAGAGAATAGCAATAAAATTATGTTGTTCTGGTTCAAGACATCTGTCTTGCTCCATTGTGTCTTCCTATCTCAGTCTATGCTGTAGATGATGAAGGATATTTGGTGTTGTCCTCCCTGCTTGTTCATGAGCCCATGTTTCGTGGTAAATATCTTAATTGTCTATATGTATTCCTAGTCCTTCTCCTCCATCTTTATGTGTTCTCCCTCTCATTACTTATCTCCTTTAATTTAATTTAATTTCCTTTTTCTTCCTTCAATTTTTTTTCTTCTCCATGCCCCACTAAATTTTCCTTGCCATCCTTGCGGCATTTATAGAAGACAAACTTATATTGTTGCTTTTTCCTGTTGCTAATTCAATAGCACACAGTTACCTCAGTAAGTATTTTATACCCTCTTATGTTTTCTTTTTAGCAAACTTGTTTTTATGTTACCAGCTTATTTGTCCTTTAAATTTTCAATAAAGTGTGATTTGACTAAAACTGTGCCAAACCAAAGTAAAGTTGAAGAGATTGAATAAATTGCCAATAATCCATAATAGGGCAACCAATCACTGGCCACAGCAGTCAAATGCCGATCTGGACTGAGCAGGAAGGCCACAGACTTGCACAGGATGTGGCCAGTGTTTGATAGGTGGGAGATCAGAAACTTAAAGAGCACCAATCACCAGGATTTTCCTATATAACCTAAAGCCAGTGCTATACTGGCACTATCATGCTGATTCTATATATATATATATGCTGTGGGCGGGGGCACAGACCACGTCAGGGGGGCTACTTGAGACGCTCGGATCCGGGATTGTGGCTGTGGCTCGAGTGGCAGCCAGATCCGGGGCTCGTGCAGCAGCCAGTCGCCCACAACTCAATAAAGGGATTATTTGCAGGGGAAAGTTTGTCAGTGAGTAACCGTGGGTTGCGGTGATTGTTGGTAACACTGCCGCTGCCTTTGTATGGGATGCCCGGGGCTGATGGAGCAGGGCAGCAGGATGGTATCCCCCCCACGGGTAGGGGAGGTGTAGTCCTGGGGCCCAGGTGTAGGTGGAGTGGAATGCTGGGACGCAGTTGGCAGGGATGGACCGGGTGATACCGGTGTACTCCCTATTTGAATAAAGTCACACAGAGTCCAGATAGTAAACCAAGTGCCGGATACCAGTAGCCTCCGGAGGGGTGTGCTCGGGTCCCGCACACCAGTAGACAGGAAAGGGGCCCTTCCTCCTGCACTTCTGTGTTGTTGTCCTGTGTGTTGACTAGTCCACATGAAACGGGGTAAGTCCACTCCCGGTGTCTTTGCTGTGGGAGCTGTCGCCCGTGAGATCTGACCCTTGGGGTTTAGCAGGCACTTGCAGACACCCTATTCCCCGCGTTGGGCTTCCGTCTTGCTCTATCTGGGCTGCTAGTAGGCCAGAACTTGGAATCTTCTCCCCTGCTGGTTGAGGGCGAGGGCCCTAGGGTCCAGGTACCCCGACTGTGCACGGCCTCCGGACTGGATTTCCACTGTCAGCACCGGCGGGCTACAACCTTGCCCCTGTCCACTTAAGGTCTCTCGTGACCGGATCTCCGTCACCTGTGGCCCTGCTCTGCCATCTGCCAACTAGTCAGCTCAGGTAGTCCGGTAGTCCAGGAGCTACAACCCTCGGGTCGGGTACAACCCCGACTACCACTTCACTCCTCTCACTTCCACTGTCCAAACTTAACTCCAACTGACTCAACTCCTCCACTCTACTGATGTTTTCCCTCCCCTTGACACCTCAGGACCCCTAGGTGGGCGTCACAATCTGCCTAGCCCCGCCCACTGGTTTGTTCCTATTGTACTAGGGGGGTGACTAGGCTTTTGTGGCTGGTGTATGTACCTCTGTGTAGGGTTGTGTTGGTGGGCCAAGGAGGAGAGAATCCTGCATCTGGCAGATGGATGCAGTCATCTGTGACACCCTGATTTTGTCAGGGCATCACATATACATGTAATTGTCCGCTCGGATGTACAGGTTTTGAATCACAAGCAAGTAGAGTTTGTAAAATGAGCATCTTTTTGATTGGCAGCAGATGCCGAGTAGCTAATAGCTGGGGTGGTGTTTGAGAGTGATTCCTGCCCCCCTGCTTGTCCATCCTCCCCCTATCTATTATTTATGCTAATTCCATTATAGAAAGTTGTGACTATAAATCATGGTGGCTAGAAGGACCTTGCTGACGTCATATACATGTGACCAGAAGGGGCGTGACCTCAGCCAACAGAAAAATAATGTTGCTTCCAAGTATCAGCTATGTTGGCTGAGGCCCCGCCTTTTGTGATCACATGGTTATGACATCAGCAAGGTCCTTCTAGCCACCATGATTTATAGCCACAACCATCAGGGTAGATGCTAGAGTGTACGGGCTCCTGCCCGGTATGATGTAACTTGTCATGTGATGGGGTGTGTTCAAAATGCAGCCTGATGTTTCCAGCCCGACATTTCAAGAGGATATAAACATTCCTCTCTCTAAGTCCACGTTGCATGATTATAGTGGACAGGAAGAAACATCACCACGCTCTCAACCAAGTCGGCCACACCCACCAACCAAGACGGTCACGCCCACCAACCAAGTCGGTCACGCCCACTAAGCAGGAAGGAGCTCGTACATTCTAGACTCAACCCAACCCTTAGTAAAACGCCTCTATAATGGAATTAGCATACATAATAGATAGGGGGAGGAACAACAGGCAGGGGGTAGGAATCACTATCAAACGCCACCCCAGCTAATAGCTGCTGCGGCTGCTGTCAGTCACAAAACTGTTCATTTTACAAACTTTACTTGCTTGTGTTTCAAAACCTATACATCTGAGCTGACCACTACAGGTATGTATAGAATCAGCCTGATAGTGCCAGTATAGCACTGGCTTTAGATTATATAGGAAAATCCTGGTGATTGGTGCGCTTTAAGAATACTTTATTTTTTTAAATTAGAATTTAAGTGGTAGAAAACCCAATCAATCTTTTATCGCTCAGTTAATTTGGCCAGCATCAAATAGGGATGTACTAATTAATCCATGGCACAACAAGCAATGCCCAGCTCCGCATGCAAAATCTCCTAAATCAAAGTGGGGAGTCTCTACCTGCCCATCAGCAGATACATACAGTATGTACTAATTAGTGAGAACAGGGAGTGTCTCCAGAATCCAGACAGGTAGATAAGTTCTAGACATACAAGCCAGCAACTATAAATTGTCCATTTTGTTTTGTCTAAGCAGACTGTAGATGTGTATCTAGGCAAGAAATAATAATCGCCCTCCTGTGTTATTATCGCTGCTGTAAATGTTTTGCTTAAAAGGAATCTGTCATCTCCAAAAGGATAATAAAACCACTTGGACAGGTACGTAGGACTTATAAAATGCAAACCTATAGTACATTACTGGATTAGTTACCGGGAAAAGAACTAATGATTTAGTACGCAAATGAAGGCATTTAAGTTAAGTACCCTATATAACTGTATAAGTGTTTTAATCAGTCTGTTGGAGATGATAGCCTCCCATCTAGAGTGATTTCAGAAGTCTGTATGTAGCACCCATGGGGCAAGGGTTAAATTACTTGTTGCCAGGCCTGGTGATGCCGGGTCTGGGGATATCACGGGTGGCCCTTTCTTCCAGTTTCGTGGCCCCGAGGTGTACAATAAAGAAGGGGGAAGGGATGATGGTGGAGGTTTGTCTTGCGACGCCACCTGCGGTATGCAGTCAGGGAATAGCCGCCGCTGCTGTCGCTGTCCTCCGGGGCTGATGGTTACAGCAGCTAAGATATTTCTACTCCCCACAGGTGAAACGGGACCTGGGGAGGATGATAAGGGGAGTAGTAATGGCGGGTGCCGAAGCGTGGGGCGCCGGCGCCGGCAAGGACAGAAGGACACAGTCTCTTCGGGTTGAAGGTTTTCTTTACTCACAGTCCTGGTTTTACCCGGAAGATGCCGGTCACCGCCGTGACGGGCCCTAGCCGATTCCGGATCCGTTGGAGGTCAGAAACGGTACAGTGGACTGTGGGCCCTTCCTCCTTGCGCTTCTAAAAGTGGATACCCGTGGCTTGAAGCTTCTTGGGGACCCCGGTTCTTGGAAAGTGTTTACCCCCCAGATCCTATATAGCACTGTGCTCCGGGAACTGTGGGGGTCGGAGGGATGTGCAATACCCCTGGCATGCAGATTTTGGAGGACAATCGGAAGTATAATCCACCCTAGTATTCTGCACCCTGCACTGCGCCAGTCCCGAGGGAGCAATGAAGCTCTCCCCTCGGCAACTGTATTGACTCCTGCATCCCACTAGAGCCACTGGTAAAACCGCCTGCTCTCTTCCTCTCCTGCTGGAGAACTCCTAACTGTTCTATTGCTCCTAAACCCCCTGGTGGCTGTCCCTCCCCCGGTTCCCTGTCACTAGTGGGTGTCAGCCCCCCATGTTTGGTGACTGCCTTAAGACCCAACCCTAGTCGGTCCCCAGTGGGGAGGCTAACCTGGATGTGTGTATGAGTTGGTGTGTGGTGGAACCGGTAACGACCTCCTCTGGATCCAGGATGAGTACCGCACCTTAAGTGAGGTGCAGTACCCTGTGGCGACTGAAGCCTCAGGGGCGCCACATGTACAAATTGCTCCGAGATTGGACCGCAATCCACAGACTGGCCGTGGGTCTACCGACTTGATCATAACAGCTTACAATATTTCTATGAAGTTACTACGCTTCAGTTGGGAGACCCGAGGCCGTTCCATGCATTGCGGTCCGAACTTATTTACAAGAAGTGGATCGTTTCTCTGGATGTCAATCAGTGCTCCCAACATTAGTGGCCACGGTGTGTACCCTTGGTGACATTATGTAGAGCTACAGCAGGCAATATGAATGAGAAAAGAATAATAACACACATTCCTAGACAGAAGAAAGGCAACCCCAGTAGAAGGAATGATGCATTTTAAAGTTTGATCTTCTCTGAATCAATTCTGTGTCTTAGGGTACGTCATCAATATTCTCGCAGTGGGGGTCCAACACCTGGGACTAATCAGGAAAGGTTCTGCACTGCAATGTTGGCTCCAATATTTATGACCTATCCAGCAACTAGATCATAAATATTATTTAACCTTACAATCACTTTAAAGGGAACCTGTTGGGCCCCGAAATGTATCACCCTGAAGAAATGTGGTTAATCTGCAGGTTAATAGCGTTCTAAACCTGCCTGGGTTTTCAGTACAGAGCTGGCTGTCAGTCAATACTAGGGTGTGATCACAGCCGCCATGCACTGTCTTGAGCAGTGACTGAAGCCGTGCCAGATGCTCCTCTATGACTGAAAGCCCAAGGCTACTGGGAGGAATAAGGTTAATTTAATCTCGGTACCTAGGCTTTCATTGCAGTATCAGTTTTAGAACGTTATTAACTTGAAGATTGACCCTTTATCCGTAGTGCTTTTTTGACTTGACAAATTCTCTTTAAGTGGAAAGCTGACTTAATACAAGCATTTTTCAAATTACTGCTTTTACAAGATTTTTCTAAATATTCATTGGCTCCATAGGACAACTATAGTGTGCACTTAGGAACAAAGTAATATTTGCTAACTTTTCCCATGTCTACATTTTGCATTGCTCACATACAAGTTTTTAATGACACCTGAGACTCCTGAGGACGATAGAATGGCACGATGATGGCAAGGTTTCCGATACATGGGTAATGTTGATACTCTTATTGTTTCCTCAACCCTTTCTATTCTTAGCCTCATATCATTTGGGTACTTGCTGTGTAAAATCAGCATGACTTGTTCTAATCCTCAGCTCACACCCTCTGCCTCTCACTCCCCCTCCTCCCAATGTAGTCTAATCTACACAAGTACTGGTGAAAGAGAAGGAATGTACTGATTTGTCTAACACTTTCACTTCCTATGCTAGGAGAATATCCACCTGCAGAGGCTGACTGGTTTGGCCAAACATCCTACAAGAGTTCCTTGCCTACAGATAAGACTTTACATTCTAAGCACAAGAGAAAATTCCAAGTTGTGTTGAGAGCAGCAGGAAAAAAAAAAGTTATAGCTCATTCTCAAGAAAGCCATGCAGCTTGGAAAAGGAGAAAGAGATCTCATTCTCTGAATGCAATGAACTGAAAAGATAGGCTATTATAATGGTAAGTCTGGGGGAGCTGGAGAAGGAGCATCATCAATCAAAAACAATCATTACTTTACATGTCACTCGTTCTGCATGCATGGTCGCAAAAGTTCCTTGTTTTTGCTTGTATGAAGCTAATAGGTTATTTTTGTGGATGAGCCAGTGAAATAAAGACATTAGTAAATGAAGAGGACTTGATGGACAAGCATCATATTTAATCAACCCAAGAGGGCAGAAGAAGCACCCACTAGGATTGTATTGGATCTGGATGTTTGAGGTCTGCAATACAGCTGAATGCAGTGTCTAATGGAGGTTTTGGTGATTATTTCTATCCATACCGTCTAGATCTTTGAAACAGATGAAGACTGACAGCAGTGATTGAGTGACATTGGCAAGAAAACATGGATCTTAGGCCATACGCTGGAGAGCCACCTGTCACCTCCCTATACCTACAGGCGACTCTTGAAGGTGGAGCACCTTGGGGTTTCTCCCTCAAAGGAGGACTAGAGCATGGACAACCACTAACCATCTCCAAGGTAATCAGAATACTTTACTGCATTTTGTGCTCTGAAGAGAAATAAAAACAGTTTAAGGCTAAGTTCCCAAAATGGGTATTTGGAACATTTTTGACCTTACATATTATTATAGAAATCTCATGCTCTTTGCGCTTCTTTTCGCTGTGTAAATTGACCTGCAGTACATTTTTTAAATCCATAACATGTTGATTCCTCTTGCAGTAAATATGGTTTTTTTTGCAGATTTTCCCAATAAACTGAATAAACTGAGGAAAATCTGTAGAAAAAACCCATATGTGTTCTTAGTGTGCTGAAACGCACAAAAACTCACGTAATTCGCACATGGTGTTATCTGTAAAGCAATTTTATTTAAAACATGACATGTCAAAAAGAGACAAAAACCGAAGCTGAAAACACATAGTAATGAAGAATACAACCCTCACTCAAAAACGCAACGAAAAAACTCAAGTAGCCCAACTTAGCTAATTGGTGCAGAAATGCTGCAGAAAAATCTGCAACATCAAAAGCGCTCCAAATACTCATTGTGGGAATGTAGCTTAAAGGGGTTACCCAGTACTTTGTATTTTTTTCTTATGGTGCTGAGAACTTACAGGCAGGTAGTTGCTAATTACCTGCATGTTTTGACCTGTGCCGGCTTAGATCTGCTGGGGCAAAGCAGTCATGGACCACTCCTGCCGGTTTTTCTGATGCTTCATTTGACCTAACGTCAAAGAACAGATCTCTCTCTTCTAGTCTGCTCTGTAGACAGGGCATCACTGAAGACATCATGCTGATTGATAGACGGATCCTCCAGTTAGGTAGCAGGGGCTGGTTGTCATTGAAGATAACATTGACATTGCATCAACATAGCTTAGTGGAAGAGACAAAGCTGTTCTGTCAATCTGACATCACCACAAGTTGCAAAATAACCAGCAGGAGCGTTCCATGAATGCTTTGAACCGGCAGAGATTGGTGGCGGGCAGAACAGGCAGGCAGTTAGCAACTCCCTGCCTGTTAGTTCTTAGCCCCATAAGAAAAAAATGCAAAAGTCCTAGATAACCCCTTTAATAACATGAAATCTATATGTTAATGATATACCAATCATATTCATTAAATATACAATATACTACATATTGATGATTTTACTATATGTAATAAAATTCACTTATTTTGCTAAAACTAAGCTGAATTATGAAATATTGTCGCTCATTAAGACCATGAACAGAGAGAATAGAAATTCCACAGTGGTTATAAATTGTCATTGAACTAAAGCCAGATATTGGAGAATGAACATCTTTTAGGGGCAGGTTCTTCCGAGCGTATTTTTAGTCCAAGTGCTGTCCATTAAAAAATGTACAGCACTAGGACCGATGTTATTCAATGGAGCAGTGCAACTAAACAATTTTTTTTTACTGACTTGATCTGAAAAAAATCACAGCATGCACTAGTTTCTTCGACTTGTCAGATCAGACTACCTCATTCGAGTCTATGGGTGAAAATCGTATGCCATATGGAGCTTCACTATAGCATCCATTTTTTACGGATACATTGCAATTATTTACCATGGGAAACTGTAAATAGTCTTGGAAATTATTAATAACTGCTGCCGCAAAAAACAGGATTGTATACAAACAGCACACAGATGACAAGTGAGAAAAACAATGTTCGAGTTTTCTGGATGAAACTTCTACAATTTTTTTATATGCTCTTGTGAACTTGGCCTCACAGTGAATAAATAAAATAAAAACATACTATAAAACATTGGTCGTGTGATCCAAGAAGAAGATCACTTTAAAAGAAAGAAAAAGTTCAACCCTGACGATGTTATCAAATAATGATACTAAGTAGTACAGTTGGGTGAACCCACAGATGTTCTGGTTCGGTGGGTCTGGCCAGACTTAAAAAAATTCTGGTTCGGGACCAGACTTGACCCGAACTTGACCCCGAACCCCATATAACTGTATGGGACTCAAACAAGTGTTATGAAATTGTGTAATTAAGGGCTAAGGAGCTGCAAAAGGAAGCAAAATAGGGATTAAAACAGGATAATCATACATACCGAGTTTCTGCACGACTGTCATACTACTTCTACGTCCACTCATTACTACTGCTTCCATATCCGCTCATTACATCTTATGAATATTGAATGCTCCTACGTCATGCACATGAGCCGGCATTGAGGTCCCGCACATGTGCACTACAATACTTTGATCTGCCCTGCTCAGCGCAGATCAAAGTGTGCTTGCACAGGACCTCAATATTGGTGAGTGTGGATGATGTAGGACGCATCATGCACCCAGGCTTCATAAGAAGGAGAACAATGATGGCCGAAAGAGGAGGCCCCGATACCGGAGAACGGAGACACCCATCCGACCAGTCTGCACCACACCGCCCCTCAGCTGAGTATTATAAAGTCATTTTTACGTTCTACACAGCGGCCTGGGCTCTTATGTGGGCGGCACGGTGGCGAAGTGGTTAGCACTGCAGTCTTGCAGCACTGGGATCTTGGGTTCAAATCCCACTCAGGACACCATCTGCAAGGAGTTTGTATGTTCTCCCTGTGTTTGCGTGGGTTTCCTCCGGGTTTTCCGGTTTCCTCCCACACTCAAAAGACATACAGATAGGGAATTTAGATTGTGAGCCCCAATGGGGACAGTGTTGCCAATGTACGTAAAGTGCTGTGGAATTAATAGCGCTATATAAATGAATAAAATTATTATTATATACTGCATATTAGAATACTGTGTATAAGAGCCCACTGGTGGTGGCTGCAGCTTATAGTCACCAAATCTGGTGACAGGTTCCCTTTAATTAACCCAATTGTTAAAAGCCGTAAAAAGAAAAATAATTCAAACAATAAAACTGGGCTGTTTTATATTTTCCTATACCACAAAAAAAAAGTTGTGGTCAAAACATTATATCTATCCCAAAATGGTATCAATAAAAATGTCACTTCTCCAGGTAAAAAGCAGGTCTTGGAAAATGGCAACACAAGTAAATTTCTTTTTTTTTTTTTACTAATTTCCAAATTTTTTTCTTCAACTTACATGAAAAAAACATACATTTGGTATCACTATAATTGAAGTCAAAACTACAATGTGTACTGTAAAAAACTAGCCCTCATATCACTTTGTGGGTGTAAAAATGAAAAAGGTATGGCTCTTGGGAGAAGAATGAAATGAAATGAAAAACAAAAAGTCATCCGATCAAGAAGTACTAAAGGAGGTTATCCCCTAATTTTACATTGATGGTCAATCCTTAGGATAGGTCATCACTGTCTGATCGGCTGGGGTCCGACACCCCCCCCCCCGCTGATCAGCTATTCTTGGTGCCCGCGGCAATAGCAGCCAACCAGAAATGCTCAGCTCCGCATCTGCCCCGTCTACTGATAATTGGCCACAGCTGGGTACGGCACATCCATCTCCTATTGATTTGAATGGATGGCAGAGGTGCAGTACCCGGGCGCTATTGGAAGACGGGGCAGCTCCGGAGCTGAGCATTTCTGGCTGTCTGCTGCTGCGACCAAGAACAGCTGATCAGTGGAGGTGCCGGGTGTCAGACTCCGGTCAATCAGACTGATAACCTATCTAAAGGGTAGGCCATCAATGTAAAGAAGTAGATAACCTCTTTAATGTGGACACCACATTTTATGTTTTTAACTAGAGCTAGAAACAAACAAGATTAGGGGAAAATGAAAGGTCAAAGGCTGATGAAAACAGAACAGTTTAGCTGTCTGTTTACAACCCTGGAGCTTTTGCAGCTAAGGGAATTGCTGTGCATGTTGTCATATTTAACAATTAAAAATAAAAAGCAATTACAGACTGAAAAAAAATGTCTAGAAATATAAAGATAAATAATAGGATAAAGAGTTGCACACCAGTCACAATGTATAGGGGAATATTGAAAAGCAGAACTGCTATGGGAATACTAGACTGGAAAATACAATGGACTATCTGAAAAAAGTGAAAAACATGAAAATGGAATGTGCATAACTGCTATGAATAATAGGAATGAGAGATGTTTAGCCATTGTATTGATCAATGCAAAGGAGCCCCAAAACCAAATGCCAAGGTAATCTCTATTTTTGGGCTCCCTAACCTACGTGTAACCTCACCTGCAGTTAAAAAACTTGCTCTGTATGGGAAGCAAAGGACCAAGCTATATATGTGAAATGAGACATGACTATTAGTGATGAGCGAGCATGCTTGTCACTACTCGGTACTCGCACGAGTATCGCTGTACTCGGGCTGCTCGGCGGGGACCGAGTAATCTCGCGATACTCGTGCTGTACTCGTGGTCTTCATTTCTGCATGTTGGCGCTCTTTTGAGAGCCAGCCCTCATGCAGGGATTGGCTGGCAGACCACTGCAATGCCACAGCCCTGTTAGTTGTGGAATTGCAGTGATTGGCCGGCCTGCACAGCGTGACCGAGCCTTTATATCGGCCGGCGCGCTGTGCTCTGCTCACAGCTATTCAGACAGTCAGTGTAGGGAGAGTGTCGCTGATTCAGGGAAAGCTTTGCGGCCCTTTATAGTTAGTTCCGGAGCAGGGCTGCAAACAGTGTGACCAGAAGTCCTTCTCAGGACTATTCTAGTTGTATACAGGCAGGCAGGGTATAGCCAGGTCGGAGTACAGTAGCAGAGTCCTTCTCAGGACTATTGTTGCTATATACAGGCAGGGTATAGCCAGGTCGGAATACAGGCTAGTGACCAGAAGAGTCCTTGTCAGGACTATTGTAGCAGTATACAGGCAGGCAGGCAGGCAGGGTATATAGCCATTCCTAGTGGTGACCGTATACCAGCCTTCATCATATCTGGGGCTGGTGTACACAGTGTAAAACAGTCCAGATAGTGTCAGACTTCTCAGTAATTGTCGCTCCTAAAAACCAGTTAGGTTCTTATTGCGTCCGTGCTTGCATTTAAAAACAGCACGTGTGTGGCAGTCAGTGGCAGCGTACAGGTGCGCGTTTTGCACAAACTATTATATAACGCACAAGTCTAGTGTATAATACACGTCAGTCAGCAGTGTCTGATAGTGTCAGACTTCTCAGTAATTGTCGCTCCTAAAAACCAGTTAGGTTCTTATTGCGTCCGTGCTTGCATTTAAAAACAGCACGTGTGTGGCAGTCGGTGGCAGGGTACAGGTGCGCGTTTTGCACAAACTATTATATAACGCACAAGTCTAGTGTATAATACACGTCAGTCAGCAGTGTCTGATAGTGTCAGACTTCTCAGTAATTGTCGCTCCTAAAAACCAGTTAGGTTCTTATTGCGTCCGTGCTTGCATTTAAAAACAGCACGTGTGTGGCAGTCGGTGGCAGCGTACAGGTGCGCGTTTTGCACAAACTATTATATAACGCACAAGTCTAGTGTATAATACACGTCAGTCAGCAGTGTCTGATAGTGTCAGACTTCTCAGTAATTGTCGCTCCTAAAAACCAGTTAGGTTCTTATTGCGTCCGTGCTTGCATTTAAAAACAGCACGTGTGTGGCAGTCGGTGGCAGGGTACAGGTGCGCGTTTTGCACAAACTATTATATAACGCACAAGTCTAGTGTATAATACACGTCAGTCAGCAGTGTCTGATAGTGTCAGACTTCTCAGTAATTGTCGCTCCTAAAAACCAGTTAGGTTCTTATTGCGTCCGTGCTTGCATTTAAAAACAGCACGTGTGTGGCAGTCGGTGGCAGCGTACAGGTGCGCGTTTTGCACAAACTATTATATAACGCACAAGTCTAGTGTATAATACACGTCAGTCAGCAGTGTCTGATAGTGTCAGACTTCTCAGTAATTGTCGCTCCTAAAAACCAGTTAGGTTCTTATTGCGTCCGTGCTTGCATTTAAAAACAGCACGTGTGTGGCAGTCGGTGGCAGCGTACAGGTGCGCGTTTTGCACAAACTATTATATAACGCACAAGTCTAGTGTATAATACACGTCAGTCAGCAGTGTCTGATAGTGTCAGACTTCTCAGTAATTGTCGCTCCTAAAAACCAGTTAGGTTCTTATTGCGTCCGTGCTTGCATTTAAAAACAGCACGTGTGTGGCAGTCGGTGGCAGGGTACAGGTGCGCGTTTTGCACAAACTATTATATAACGCACAAGTCTAGTGTATAATACACGTCAGTCAGCAGTGTCTGATAGTGTCAGACTTCTCAGTAATTGTCGCTCCTAAAAACCAGTTAGGTTCTTATTGCGTCCGTGCTTGCATTTAAAAACAGCACGTGTGTGGCAGTCGGTGGCAGCGTACAGGTGCGCGTTTTGCACAAACTATTATATAACGCACAAGTCTAGTGTATAATACACGTCAGTCAGCAGTGTCTGATAGTGTCAGACTTCTCAGTAATTGTCGCTCCTAAAAACCAGTTAGGTTCTTATTGCGTCCGTGCTTGCATTTAAAAACAGCACGTGTGTGGCAGTCGGTGGCAGGGTACAGGTGCGCGTTTTGCACAAACTATTATATAACGCACAAGTCTAGTGTATAATACACGTCAGTCAGCAGTGTCTGATAGTGTCAGACTTCTCAGTAATTGTCGCTCCTAAAAACCAGTTAGGTTCTTATTGCGTCCGTGCTTGCATTTAAAAACAGCATGTGTGTGGCAGTCGGTGGCAGCGTCAGGCTCCATATTGTCCCTGGATAGAGACGTGCATGATGGCCTGTAAACATGAAGTGCCCATTGTAAGGAAGTGGGTCTATTGTAGTATAGCCCTTAGGCAGGGCAGCCAAAAATTGGGAGGCTCCATATTGTCCCTGGATAGAGACGTGCATGATGGCCTGTAAACATGAAGTGCCCATTGTAAGGAAGTGGGTCTATTGTAGTATAGCCCTTAGGCAGGGCAGCCAAAAATTGGGAGGCTCCACATTGTCCCTGGATAGAGATGTGCATGAGGGCCTCAAAACATTGTTCCCATTGCAAAGGAGCGGGTCTCCTGTCGTTGTAATGCCCATTCAGAAAGAATGGGCGAAAAAATTTACCACTGGGGGTATACCTGAAACAACGGCTTAACTATTGTAACGGTCACCATGATGGCGCATGAGGAGAAGGAGGAGCAGTCCAGCGATTAGCCAAAGTCCAGAAGTGTGTTACCATGGGTGAGTGGAGGTACATGGCAAATTCCCGTTATAAACTTTAAATTCCGCTGTAATTTGCTGTTGGTGTGTGTGGTGAAGTCTGGCCAAATCCAACCCTTGTTCATCTTGATCAGAGTCAGCCTGTCAGCATTTACAGTTGACAGGCAGGTGCGTTTATCTGTAATGATTCCACCTGCGGCACTAAAAACACGCTCTGACAAAACGCTAGCGGCAGGGCAGGCCAGGACTTCCAAGGCGTAGAGAGCCAATTCATGCCACGTGTCCAGCTTGGATACACATTAATTGTAAGGCACAGAGGAATGTCGGAGTACAGTTGTTTGATCTGCAAGGTACTCCTTGAGCATCTGGCCAAACTTAGGATTTCTTGTGTCACTACCCCTCACCTCAGGGGCTGTGGTATGTGAGGGGCTGAGAAAACTGTCCCACATCTTAAAGACTGTTCCCCTACCTCTGGCGGATTGGACTTGTGCCCCTCTCGGCTGTACGCCTTGGTTGTCCAGTGATTCCTGACCTATGCCGCTAGCGTTTTGTGAGGGGAATGCTTTGCCTACTTCCGTGACTATGGCCTTCTGGAACTGCTGCATTTTGCCTGACCTCTCCGCCTCGGGAATAAGAGACATAAAGTTCTCCTTTTAGCGTGGGTCTAACAGTGTTACCAACCAGTAATGATTGTCGGCCAAGATGTTCTTAACGCGAGGGTCACGAGACAGGCAGCTTACCATAAAGTCAGCCATGTGTGCCAGACTCTTAACAGCCATCACTTCAGTATCCTGACCAACACGATGACTGAACATGCTGTCCTCCTCCTCCTCCTCCTCATCATCTACCCTGTCCTCTGGCCAGCCACGCTGAACCGAGGATATGACTGCATGTCATATCCTCAATTTGGCCAGAGAGTTGCTCCATGTCTTCATCCTCCTCCTCGTCATAGTCCTCCACTGCACGTTGTGATGAGACGAGGCTGGGCTGTGTGTTATCATCACCCACACCCACTACTGTTTCTTGCTCAAACTCATCGCGCTCCGCCTGCAATGCATCATGGTTGTTTTTTGAGCAGAGACCATTTTAGAAGGCAGAGAAGCGGTATGGTGACGCTAATAATGTCGTCATCGCCGCTCACCATCTTGGTGGAGTCCTCAAAGTTTTGGCGGATGGTGCATAGGTCGGACATCCATCTCCACTCCTCATGTGTTATGTGTGGAGTTTGACCCATTTCCCGACGGCTTAGGTGATGCAGGTACTCAACAACTGCCCTCTTCTGCTCACATATCCTGACCAACTTGTGCAGAGTTGAATTCCAACGCGTGGGGACATCACACACCAGTCTGTGTGCCGGAAGATGCAAACGGCGTCTTAAGCCGGCAAGGCCGGCTGAAGCAGTAGGTGACTTTCGAAAATGTGCAGACAGGCGGCGAACTTTTACCAGCAGATCAGACAGCTCTGAGTATGACTTTAGAAACCGCTGAACCACGAGGTTGAGCACATGGGCCACGCATGGAACATGTGTCAGCTGGCCTCGCCTCAAAGCCGCCACCAGGTTCCGGCCATTGTCACACACGACCTTTCCTGGCTTTAGGTTCAGAGTTGTGAGCCAGTGATCTGCCTGCTGTTTCAGAGCTGTCCACACCTCTTCTGCATTGTGGGGTTTGTCACCTATGCAGATTAGCTTCAGCACTGCCTGTTGCCGCTTCGCCGAGGCAGTGCTGCAGTGCTTCTGTGTCGCCCTGGACAAGCCAGGGGCCACAGAGCACAACACTTAAACACCTCACACTCCCTGCAGGCATATCATAGTCAAAACACAAAATCCTTGTTGCCTTCCCCAGGGGCTGTTGTCCACACCAGGGTGTGGAGCCAGGCGGTTGGTCTCCACCCACCGAGGAGGAGGGAAAACACAGGCAGTGAGAGTTAAGCTAAGGAAGTGGAAGGAGGAAAGTAGTAGAGAGGAGAAAAGTGACAGCAAAGAGCCTGAAGTTGGTCCGGGTGTGTGGCCCGGACAGGACAGCAAGGTTGGCAGGATGTGGTGACCGTCTGCAGTGGAGGCCGATTGGAGTCTGCCGTAAGGACCGTGGACGGGTGGTGACCCGGCCGTACCGGACCGGTATACAAAGAGAAGCCAGCACCATTGGCAGAGGACTTTCGGATCCCGGCAAGGCTTGGTGTCGCCGTGAATTTGCCAAATCCGTTAGTGAAGGGAACCTCAGGGTTTCCAAACAGCCAAGTCCAGATAGAAGGCAACCGTACAACCGTGAAGGGGAGACACCGCCACCGCTAAGGGCAACCGTCTCCCAGGGCCAGCACCTGTGGGCAAAAGGGGCTCCTCCGGCCCATATCCAGGTCGGGGAGCGGGTTACCGTTGGGAAACCATCACTACCAACACTTAACTTAGGTGCAGGGAGAGACAGTCATCACTAACCTGCAGGGAGGAACAACCGCAGCCGTCCGAGTGACCCGTCCATCCAGCCACTTGTTTTACCGTGAACTGTGTCATCATCATTGGGCTGAGTGAGTACCTCCGTGCCGTGCGGCACAGCGCTGCCCCTGCGACCCTGCACCTCATCAGGCCCCGCAACCCGCCTGTCATCCATCTCTACCCCATCACCAGGCCCCGGGACAACCAACCCCCCTACCCACGGAGGGGAGAAATAACAACAAAGCTGCTCCCTGTCACAGGCTCCCGGGATCCCCGTCCAGAGCAGCGGTGGTGTCCACACAATCACCACAACCGTGGGTGGCGTCACGGACAATATCCCCAAAACCCAAACCACCCCTTTTCACTCACGGGCGAGTAGCGCCGCTCGAGTCCCCGGGATCTGGCCATCGCTCGAGCCAACGAGCAGCAGCAGCCGTAGAGCAGCGTCAGCCGGACCCGAGCAGTGGGAGAGCGCACCGTCCCCTCCTCCGCCCGCGACACTTCCAGCTTGGGACTGGTGTGGAGGGTAAAGTGGATCAGGATGCGCAGGAGGAGGAGGAGGCTGAGGAGCATGACATTCCGGAGCTGTAGAGTGTGTGTGTGAAACCCTGACTGAGGTAGGGCCTGCAAAACTTGGTGTGTGAAGGACGTGTTCCGTCCCTCGCTCAGACTGGGTCCCAGCTTGCACAATATTAACCCAGTGTGACGTCAACGAGATGTAGCGGCCTTGCCCACATGCACTTGTCCACGTGTCTGTGGTTAGGTGGACTTTGGTTGAAACAGCGTTGTTCAGGGCACGTGTGATGTTTTGTGACACGTGGTGGTTATGCAATGCGGGGACGGCACACCGGGAGAAATAGTGGCGGCTGTGGGCCGAGTAACGTGGGACAGCTGCCACCATCATGTCGCGGAATGCTTCTGTCTCAACCAGCCTAAAAGGCAACATTTCCAGCGCAAGCAGTCGCGAAATGTTAGCATTTAGAACTGTGGCATGTGGGGTGTTGGCAGTGTATTTGCGCCTGCGTTCAAAGGTTTGCTGAATGGATAACTGAACGCTGCGCTGGGACAAGGACGTGCTTGATGATGGTGTTCTTTCTGCGTAGGCAACTGCAGGTGCAGGAGTGGAGGAGGTTTGTTCGCAGGCAGCATGGACAGGGGATTGGCTCGCATGCACAACCAGCGAAGACGTAGCAGTGACATCAGCAAGCACTGCTCCTCGACTCTGTTGTACTTCCCACAAAGTCGGGTGCTTGGCTGACATGTGCCTGATCATACTGGTGGTGGTCAGGCTGCTAGTTTTGGTACCCCTGCTGATGCTGGCATGGCAGGTGTTGCAAATGGCCTTTTTAGAATCATCTGGAGCCAACTTAAAAAACTGCCAGTGTCAGAGTTCCGGGTTTTCCAGTTTTCTTTTGAAAGAGCTTGCCCTTTGTTAACATGGAGTTTTCTGTTCTGTTGCCCTACTTCCTGTCCATCTGTTTAAAAGCCGCCCCTAAAGCTTAGTCCAGTGCCTGAGTATACTGCTTCCTGTGTGCTCCTGCCCTGCTGCTTTTGGTTCCTGATTGTTATTCGGATCCTCTTGGAAAACAACCGACACCGACTCTGGACTTCATCTGGTATCATCTAGCTGTGCCCGGACTCCGTTTGCCGTCTTTGGTCGGCACTTCTGCCCGGTTCCTTCCGTTTAATACCACTCTGGACTCACATCACGTACGGACATTTTTGGACTTACCTATTGCCCTTTTGTGTCCCGGCTGCTGCGCATTTAGGGCTTCTGGGGTGATTGCCAGACAGTCCCTGTATAGGGGTTCGCTCTTGGTGGTCTCCCTGGGGGAGTCCGGTGCGCGGTCCCGGGAATTCCCTTTCGCTCCGTCCCTGGAAGGTATTTCCTGTATTTATGTTCTACTGTGTTTTTGTTCCGTTTATGTACATATTTGCTGGTTGCATATTATAAACGTCTTGCACCAAGAACTCGTCTCTGGTTGTCATTGCCCTAACGCAATCGAAATCCTCAATACATACAATAGTATTACAGCCAGACTCGGGAAGACCTAACATTTGTACAGGCACCTTGTGTCGTGTTGTTCCGGGGAACAGTTGCCTGACGTCTGCCTGGGGCCACCACTCTGCTTCTTACTGCCTGTTGGGATGCTACGCCTCCCTCCCCCTGTGCACTGCTGTCCTCGCTCTGCATATCCTCCTGCCAGGTTGGGTCAGTTACTGGATCATCCACCACGTCGTCTTCCTCTTCCGCACCCTGCTCCTCCTCCTGACTTCCTGACAATTGTGTCTCATCATCGTCCACCCCTTGTTGAGACACGTTGCCAACTTCGTGAGAACGTGGCTGCTCAAATATTTGGGCATCTGTACATACAATCTCGTCATGGCCCACTTCAACAGGAGCTGGCGAGAGGCCAGAATTTGTGAATGGAAACGTGAACGAACAGCTCTTCCGAGTGTACAAGTGTGGGATCAGTAATGTCCGTGGACGTGTACTCGGCCTGGTGGTAGGAAGGAGGATCAGGTTCTGAAATGTGCGGTGCAGTATCACGGCTACTGACACTTGACCGTGTGGAAGACAGAGTGTTTGTGGTGGTGCCAATCTGACTGGAAGCATTATCCGCTATCCAACTAACAACCTGTTGACACTGGTCTTGGTTCAAGAGCGGTGTACTGCTGCGGTCCCCAAGAATTTGGGACAGGACGTGCGAGCGACTAGATGTGGCCCTTTGTTGTGGCGAAATTAGAGCTTGCACACAACCTCGGTCTCTGCCTGCACCACCATCACGTCCACTTCCTTGTTCGTTGACAACGCCCTTGCGCATTTTGCAATGCTGTGCTGATGTGTATTATTCACTAGACTTGTGCGTTATATCCAAGTTTTTGCAAAACTCACACAAATGCAGCGGAAAGCTGCCACCAACAGGCACACACGTGCGGTTTTTAAATGCAAGCACGGAGGCACTAAGAACCTAACAGGTCTCTATCCAGGGACAACGTGGAGCCTCCCAATTTTTGGCTGCCCTGCCTAAGGGCTATACTACAATAGACCCACTTCCTTCCAATGGGCACTTCAGGTTTACAGGCCCTCATGCACGTCTCTATCCAGGGACAACGTGGAGCCTCCCAATTTTTGGCTGCCCTGCCTAAGGGCTATACTACAATAGACCCACTTCCTTCCAATGGGCACTTCAGGTTTACAGGCCCTCATGCACGTCTCTATCCAGGGACAACGTGGAGCCTCCCAATTTTTGGCTGCCCTGCCTAAGGGCTATACTACAATAGACCCACTTCCTTCCAATGGGCACTTCAGGTTTACAGGCCCTCATGCACGTCTCTATCCAGGGACAACGTGGAGCCTCCCAATTTTTGGCTGCCCTGCCTAAGGGCTATACTACAATAGACCCACTTCCTTCCAATGGGCACTTCAGGTTTACAGGCCCTCATGCACGTCTGTATGCAGGGGCATTGGTGAACCTCACAATTTTGGACTGCCCTGGCAAAGGAAAATACTACAAAGACTCACTTCCTCAAAATGGGCACATTAGACTCAAGAGGCCTTCATGTACGTCTCTTCTCAGGGACATCGGAGTGCCACACAATGTTTTCACGTAGAATCTTTCATGTATTAATCTCAAAAAGTAACATACACCAGCTCTATCTCACTATTGCGTATGTGCCCTTAACATTTCTGCCATGAAAAATCATTTTGGGGTCATTTTGGAAGGTTTTCTGGTGAGTCCGTAAAAATGGCGTGAAACGCGGACAAAATTGTTCACAGCTGTGACTTTTGAGTGATAAATGCTTCAAGGGGTCTTCCCCATGCTGTTGCCATGTCATTTGAGCACTCTTCTGAGACTTTTGTGCCATTTTTAGGGTTTCTCCATGCTGCCGGGGGGTCATTTCACAAAAATACTCGGGTCTCCCATAGGATAACATTGGGCTCGTTGCTCGGCCCGAGTACACGAGTATCTTGGGAGGCTCGGCCCGAGCTTCGAGCACCCGAGCTTTTTAGTACTCGCTCATCACTAATGACTATGGGTGGGGCAGGGTTCTCAGACAGAAAATGCATATTAATTAAAGAATGGACTTCACCATAGTGTGAACAAGGTGCAAAACTCTATGTGAAATACTAGACTGAAAAATACAATGGATTGTATTTTTCAGTCTAGTATTCTCATAACAGTCCTGCTTTTCATTATTCCCCTATACATTGTGACTGGTGTGCAACTCTTTATCCTATTATTTAGTTGTATATTTTTGAGTTTTGCCTAGCAACGTCGCTATGACCAGCCACCCAATCGAAGCGGAGGGGCAGAGATGAGTGGGAAGTAACATCCCGCCCACGTCCTTCCTTCCGCAATGCCGGCGGCCGCAGGTAAGGTGAGGTTCCTCGTTCCTGCGGTGTCACACATAGTGATGTGTGCTGCTGCAGGAATGACGAACAACATCGTACCTGCAGCAGCAACGATAATTGGGAATAGGGGAGCATGTCAACGATTAGTGATTTTGCATGTGTTTGCGACGATTTTCGATCGCACGTAGGTGTCACACACAACGACATCGCTAACGCGGCCGGATGTGCATCACAAATTCCTTGACTCCAACGACATCGCTTTAGCGATGTTGCAGCGTGTAAAGCGGCCTTAAAAGGTAATCGGGCATGACAGACTAATACATCAGCAAAGATAGCTTTCCTGGGTGGAGTCACCCCATGCAACATAGAGTGCAAGGCTCTACTCTGGGACTACTTGCTATCCCTTATCCCCCTACTTTACGAGGAGAAGAGAAATAGATTCTGAAACATCTGGGAGAACAAGGCTCTACTCTGACTGTAGTGGCAATAGGAGGAGAAGATAGAACCCTATAACAGGAGAGTGACTGTTACAAATTGGACAGTAGCATTAGACTGGGTTTTGCTAGGACTTACAGAACCTGGGTAAGGCTGTGTGCGCACGTTGCTTTTTTTCATGCGTTTCAGCAGCGTTTTGAGCTGCAGAATTTTAATGCAAAATTGCATACGTTTTGATTTCCAGGCAAAGTCTATGGAAAATATGGCTTTCTTGTGCGCACGATGCATTTACAAACGCTGCATTTTAGTTGCAGAAAATTTGTCAAAATCCCTGCATTTGAAGAAGCAACATGTCAATTGTTTTTGCCATTTTGACAGCGTTTTAATAACATTGAAGTCAATGAGAAATGTCTAAACGCATATTTTTCAAGAAAGAATGTGTTTCACTTGCTTTTTACTAGCGATCTGCATGTGTTTTTGACATAATAAACGCAGGTCTATCGGTCTCTCCCTCTCTCTCGGTCGGTCGGTCTCTCTCTGTCTCTGTCTCTATCTCTCTCTTTGTCCATGTCGGTCTCTCCCTCCCACTCCCTCTCTCATACTCACCGATCCACAATCACTGGCGCGGCGTTCACACTGTGGTGGCTTCGCCTCTTTTGAAAATGCCGGCCGCTCATTAATCCATCTAGTATTCACTGCTTCCTTCGCCCACCGGCGCCTATGATTGGTTGCAGTCAGACACTCCCCCACGCTGAGTGACACCTGTTTCACTGCAACCAATCACAGCCGCCGGTGGGCGTGCCTATATCGAGCAGTTAAAAAAATATCTAAATAATTTAAAAAAACAACGTGCGTTTCCCCCAATTTGGATACCAGCCAGGGTAAAGCCACACGGCTGAAGTCTGGTATTCTCAGGATGGGAAGCTCCACGTTATGGGGAGCCCCCCAGCTAATAATATCAGCCAGCAGCTGCTCGGAATTTCCGCATCCATTAGATGCGACAGTCCCAGGACTTTACCTGGCTCATCCCAAATTGCCCTGGTGCGGTGGCAAACGGGGTAATAAGGAGTTAATGGCAGCAGCCCATAGCTGCCACTAAGTCCTAGGTTAATCATGGCAGGCATCTCCCCGAGATACGTTCCATGATTAACCTGTAAGTTAAAGAAAATAAACACACACATCCAAAAAATCCTTTATTTGTAATGAAAGACAAAAAAAACCCTCTTTCACCAATTTATTAATCCTTCAAAAACACCACCAGGTTCGACGTAATCCATGCAAGGTCCCACAACACTTCCAGCTCTGCTACATCGGAAGCTGACAGGAGCAGCAGTAGAACACCGCCGCTCCTGTGAGCTCCATGCAGCAACTGAAGTGAGTTGCGTGATCAGCTGTGCTGTCACTGAGGTTACCCACGGCCACTGCTCCCAAGTGGAGGACTGCAGCTGTGGCTGTGAGTAACCTGAGTGACGATACAACTGACCGCGCGGCTCACTTCAGTCACTCAGGGGATTTGCGATCACAGGTGAGTCCTTCACGTATGATCGCAAATCAAGCCGCCGACAAGCACAGAGCCGCGCGATCACAATGAAGTCGGGTGAAGTTCATCCGAGTTCATTCTGATCGCGCGGCACTGTCTCGCAGCCAGCCATGCTCTTTTTGACAAGGCGGTCCCACTCGGCTCTGCTGCAAGTCTATGGGGATGCTACAGAGCCGAGTGGGACCGTACTGTGAAAAATGTGCGTTCTGGATGCTTTTCCCACTTTGTCTACTGTATGGCAGAGAAAGCATCCAGAACGCATGAATTCTGCAGGAATGTGCGCACGTTGCGTTCTGCCGAATGTGTCTCACAACGCAGCTTTTTTGGCTGTGTTCTGAGCCGCACAGGCAGTGACTTACACGCTGCGGAATTGAACGCAATGTGAGCACATAGCCTAAGAGCAAAAACCCCCTACAGGAACTGCAAATATGTCTGAATATGCTTTGTGAAACTGAAATGTGCTGGAATATGTGTGCCCACTATCTTGTGTATAAAGCTGGTGAAAATGAACTGCTAAGTAAAAAGTTGTTGTTGAAACTGAATTGGTGGTCTCTTTGTGGCAGCAAATTGTCATTTGGTCCTGGCTAGCTGATGCCAATGGTAACATGCGGTATGCAAGGGGTGTACAGCCCACACGACACAAATACACACACCCAGCCAGGAAAATGTTTTTTGTTTTTTTTTTATATATAGTATGCCATAGCGTAAAGAGTTAATCCATCGCCCACCACTATCTCCCCTCGCCACTCTACAATTATATACAAACTTGTGCTTTATTAGGACAAAACTGCAACATGTTTTAATTCTAAATTCTCCTCTGACCTCTTGCTTTGCACTGAAGAGGGGGAAAAACACCCCGAAACGTGTCAGACATTAGGTGGTATTATTTCAAACAGATGTATTTTTATGCCTGAGGAAGATTCATGAGTTTGGAATTGAAACATGTTGTAGTTTTACCCTACTAAAGCACTAGGTTCTATACACTCTGTGCACAATTATTAGGCAAGTATTAACCATATCATCACATGCTTGCATACTATTTTGAAGGCAAAAGGTGATCACAACAAATATTGATTTTGTTAGATTTATCTTGTGTTAATTTACTGTGCATCTTGTTAAAAATGCTGGAATTTTTTTTAATTAAGACTATTTGGAAGGTTAATAATAGAAAAAAAACATTGAAACAAAAAGAAAATTGGTGCCAATATTGCTACTCCATTTTTGAATGGAAGATATCAGCGGAGAATGCCACTGCCCAGAGCATTATCCACATATACTCCTAAGACTAGCATGGCGGATTACAAATTTTGGATACCATCACCAACCGGGGTTCATTTGGACATATATTGCCTATTAACAGGTTGGAATCTGTTGTTTTATATGTAAATTAATTCAATTTGCATAAGGTTATATTGGCTTCTATTGTCATTTTGCACAAATGGATTTTTTCTGTTATTTACTACCCAATTCCCTGCTGGAATGAGAATACTATTCTGCTACAGAGGATACAATGAGGGGGTTCTGGTTAGTTGCTCCTGTGGGAAATGTATATTATACTATTAAGAAAATTTCTTAATATTGTACTTAGGAATCAAATCAACAATAAAAATAATTATGCGCAAAAATAATTTTGTAAACGCAGTAGAATACTTATCACGGTCAGCTCTTTGGTTACAGTTTGCATTGTAGGTATGAGTGTCATTGCAATTCTATAGCAAGCATTCCATGGTCGCTCAATGTTTACATAGAGCGTGGGAAATGTATTCTGTACATAGGCTCTGTACGGTCATCTAATGTAGAAAAAGCTCACTTTTCTATAGCATCAATAACATTTTGAGTATCTGGTTATGCCTTCTGGTTGGAGTATTGGTCCAGCGGTTTTCCAGAGTTTTGGGAATTACATTTTTAGACAATTTCTTGGGAAGTTTATGATTGTATACTGGGATGATAGAACTCGTGTCAGTTGGGTTCTCCAGATTCTTAGGAAGAATCATTCATTTGCTAAATTGGAAAAATGTCAGTTTGGGGTTAAGAAGATACCTTTTCTCAGATATATCCTTTCACCAGACACCTTTCGTATGGATTCTAAAGGTGACTTTACACGCTACGACATTGCTAAAGCGATGTCGTTGGGGTCACGGATTTTGTGACGCACATCCGGCCGCGTTAGCGATGTCGTTGCGTGTGAACACCTATTAGCGATTTTGAATAGTTGCAAAATGTTCAAAATTGCTAATCGGTGACATCCCTCCCTAATCTCAATTATCGTTGCTGCTGCAGTAACCATGTTGTTCGTCGTGCCTGTGGCATCACACATCGCTACCTGTGACACCGCAGGAACGAGGAACCTCTCCTTACCTGCCTCCCGCCAGCAATGAGGAAGGAAGCAGTTGGGCGGGATGTTCGTCCTGCTCATCTCCGCCCCTCCGCTTTGATTGGGCGGCCGCTTAGTGACGTCGCTATGAGGTCATGGTGACGCTGAACGCACCTCCCCCTTGAGGGAGGGATTGTTCGGCAGTCACAGCGACGTTGCTGAACAGGTATGTGAGTGTGACGCTGCCGTAGAGATAATGTTCACTACAGCAGCGATCACCACATATCGGCCGTACGACGGGGCGGGTGCTATCGTGCTTGACTTCGCTAGCAATTGCTAGCGATGTCGTAACGTGTAAAGCAGCTCTAAGACTGTTCAAGCCATTTGGGAATGGGTTCAACCAATTTCTTTAAATGCTTTGTAATGCTTTCTGAGATTTGTCAATTTCTATAGGAGATTAAGAATTTTTCGGTTATTGCCAAACCACTGTCAGATTTGATCAGGAAGGCGGCAAATTTAATTTTCGACTTGTTAATTGAGTATTCTCCTGCTTTACAAATTTTATTCAACCCCTGATTTTGACCGATCTACATGTCCATTCTCTTGACTATGGTTCGCTCTTTGGTGGACACCATTGTAAGACCAAATTCCTGTAAGGAGTTAAATGGTGAAGGCCAGGTTTCCTCTAGTGTCTGCCAGACAGAGCGGCTCAGAATAAGTTTGTTTGAGGTATCCTTTTAAACCTGCAGCCTCGGACAGACGTTACATGAAGAAACAGTATACATACACTGTGGCAGCAGCTTGAAAGTAAGCACAGGCACAAAGTTGCTTGCTTCAAAACAGGTAGATTTATTATACAGTAGTCCATAAATCTTCAATAAATGGAAAACAAACAGCCTTTTTCCAGAGTACAAATCAGGGTAAGGAAACACAGAACAACTTAAATGCCCAGCTACCTCTCATCTCCTGTCAAGGAGTCCAACTTTCTTTCACCTCTCACACATAGACATAAATTTCAGAGCTATTTCCACCTTTTGTCCAAGGCAATAACTAAGGCCTGAAACACACATCCGTGAAAACCACGTCCGTGTAAAACGGGCCGTTTTTTGGGTCCGTTTTCCGTTTTTTAGGTCCGCTTTTATGGTATGTGTGGCCTGCGTATGTATCCCATATGCTAGCCGTATGTGCGTGTTAAATGTCCGTGTGCGCGTGTGAAACTTAACTGACATGTGTTTGTGTTGTCCGTGTGGAATATCCGTGTGTGATGCAAAATGTCGTTTACTACATGTCGGCAGACAGCAGACAGAGTAGCGGGATGAGAATGAACTCGGGTGAACTTCACCCGACTTCCTTGTCATGCCGCGGCTCTGTCTGTGCTGTGTACTGATTAGCGGTCACCGGTGAAGGATTCACCAGTGACTGCTAATCCCCCGAGTGACTGAAGTGTCACCCCTCTCTCATACTCACCGATCCCCGATCACCGGCGCTGCACGGCATTCACACTGCTCCAGCGGCTTTTTCTAATTTGAAAAAGCCGGCCGCTCATTAAACAATCTCGTATTCCCTGCTTTCCCCGCCCACCGGCGCCTATGATTGGTTGCAGTGAGACACGCCCCCACGCTGAGTGACAGGTGTCTCACTGCAACCAGTCACAGCAGCCGGTGGGCGTGTCACTATGGAGTATAGAAATAAATAAATAAATAATTAAAAGAAAATGCCGTGCGGTTCCCCCCCAAATTTAATACCAGCCAGATAAAGCCATACGGCTGAAGGCTGGTATTCTCAGGATGGGGAGCTCCACGTTATGGGGAGCCCCCCAGCCTAACAATATCAGTCAGCAGCCGCCCAGAATTGCCGCATACATTATATGCGACAGTTCTGGGACTGTACCCGGCTCTTCCCGATTTGCCCTGGTGCGTTGGCAAATCGGGGTAATAAGGAGTTAATGGCAGCCCATAGCTGCCAATAAGTCCTAGATTAATCATGTCAGGTGTCTCCCCGAGATTCCTTCCATGATTAATCTGTAAGTTACAGTTAAAAAACACACACACCCGAAAAATCCTTTCTTAGAAATAAAAAACACTAACAAAGTCCCTCATCACCAATTTATTAACCCCGACAAAGCCCTCCATGTCCGGCGTAAGCCACGGACCTTCAGCTCTGCTACATGCAGGTGACAGGAGCTGCAGAATACACCGCCGCTCCTGTCACCTCCACGCAGCAAATGAAGACAGCCGCATGATCGGCTGAGCTGTCACTGAGGTTACCTGGATCCAGCGGTAGCCGCGGGTAACCTCAGTGACAGCTCAGCTGATCGCGCTACTCACCGCCACTCCGGTCAGCTCCACGCAGCAACTGAGGTGAGTACCGCGATCAGCTGAGCTGTCACTGAGGTTACCCGCGGCCACCGCTGGATCCAGGCAACCTCAGTGACAGCTCAGCTGATCGCGCTATTGCCTTCATTAGCTGCGTGGAGGTGACAGGAGCGGCGGTGTATTCTGCAGCTCCTGTCACCTGCATGTAGCAGAGCTGGAGGTCCGTGGATTACGCCGGACATGGAGGGTTTGTCGGGGTTAATATATTGGTGATGAGGGACTTTGCTAGTGTTTTTTATTTCTAATAAAGGATTTTTCGGGTGTGTGTGTTTTTTAACTGTAATATACAGATTAATCATGGAAGGTTTCTCCGGGAGACGCCTGACATGATTAATCTAGGATTTAGTGGCAGCTATGGGCTGCCAATAACTCCTTATTACCCCGATTTGCCAACGCACCAGGGCAAATCGGGAAGAGCTGGGTACTGTCCCAGAACTGTCGCATCTAATGTATGCGGCAATTCTGGGCGGCTGCTGACTGATATTGTTAGGCTGGGGGGCTCCCCATAACGTGGGGCTCCCCATCCTGAGAATACCAGCCTACAGCCGTATGGCTTTATCTGGCTGGTATTAAAATGGGGGGGGGACCGCACTTTTTTTTAATTATTTATTTATTTATTTTACTGCACAGTATAGACACGCCCACCGGCTGCTGTGATTGGGTGCAGTGAGACAGCTGTCACTCAGCGTGGTGGGCGTGTGTGACTGCAACCAATCACAGGCGCCGGTGGGCGGGTAAAGCAGGGAATACGAGATTGATTAATGGGCGGCCGGCTTTTTCAAAATAGTAAAAGCCGCCGGAGTTTTTATAACAGCCGTGCAGCCGTACAGACATAGAGACCGACCGACGGACTGAGGGAGAGAACGAAACAGAAAAAGAAAAAAGACCGACATCACATGAAAAAAGCACAAAACGTACAGGGAGCAAACAGAGATGCGTCTCTGTCACTTGGACGTGCGCACAGACCCATTGACTTTCATTGGGTCCGTGCTGCGTGTTGCGTGTAGAAAATGGACATGCTGCAGTGCAAAATGCACACAGGTACAGATCATGGACACAGACAAACGGACATGCATCAAAAACGCACGTGGAGCTTTTATCATACAATAACATTGGTGCACGTTTGGCCGTGTCTCCAGTATACACGGAAACGGACCAAACACACACGTGTTTCACGGATGTGTGTTTTAGGCCTAAGGTAGCTGACCTGCATTAAATAGTCCTACTAAAACCTGGAATAGAGGTAATGGAATGGCCAGTCCCTCCCAGCTCTTTGCCCATTTTCTAAAACCCGGACTCAAAATCCAGGTCCATTAAAAAAACACCTCTCGCCACTATACATGCTGGAGCCTGCTTTTTCCGAGGCCTACATCACCATGGCTTGCAACCTAGCAATCAAAGTATTTGGCAGCTAATGAGTTACAGTACATCACAAAAAATGAGTACACCCCTCACACTTCTGTAAATAATATCTTATTATACCTTTTCATGGGGTAACGCTGAAGATACGGCACTTTGATACAATATAAAGTAGTCAGTGTAGTCAGTAGTAGTCAGTGTGCAGCTTGTGTAACAGTGTAAATTTGGTGTGCCGTCTAAATAACTCAGCACAGCCATTAATGTAAAAACGTCTGGTAATAAAAGGGAGTACACCCCTTAGTGAAGATGACCACATTGTGGTGAAAGTGTCAATAGTTTGTGTGGCCTTCATTATTTTAAAGCACTGTGACCCTCATGCCGTTGCCTGCTGGCAGTGTCTCTCTTTGATACTGGAACAGCATAATTTTGGCGACATCTGTCAAGCAACTAAGATTGTCGCCAGAGATTAATTGTTTAAATTTGATTGTTGTATTTTTAGGAGCAGACAAGAGGATTTTTTTTCCTAAATATATTTGTTTGTTATCTGTCAGAAATTTAGTTTTGATGTTACAGTGCTGATCTAATACAAAATTGTTATGCCAATGTAAAAATATTTCTGATGTTATAAAAATTCACCTGACTAAAATCCATTTTTAATGTCACATCCATTTAACTGACAGAATCCTAATTGTGAGTCCACTTAAAGCCCCACTTTCAGTGGGGAGAGGTTTTCAGCGGTGGACTGGCACTTTAAATGTAAGTTCCCTGACCTCGGTATTATACTTACCCTCCGGCAGCTTCATCCTTTATCAGACTTCGGTACCATGGTACCTTCTTGTGCCCATAACTTCTGACTGGAGTTCAGAAGTTATGTCACAAGTGTTCAAGCAACTCCATGACAGCCATAAGGAGGCTAAAACAAGACTTTTATAGACTTGCATAGAGTGGTGAAATCTGGTGCATTCCATGAAACACTTGAGCTGTCAGTAGTAGAGATGAGCGAGCCTCTAGAGGCTCGAGTTCGGTTCATTTCTTCGAACGGAAGCCGCGTTCGAGTTCGGTTCGGCGAGCCATTCGACGAACCTCTCGAACCCCATTGAACACAATGGGAGGCAATCACAAACACATAAAAACACATTATAAATGTACACATACAGATAATAAACATTGCCATAACACTTACATGTCCCTACGACGCGTCCTGCACTCTGTCTCCCTCCACTTTTTCTTCCGATAATCGCTGCATCCTCCCGGTAACCAGGACTGATGATAAGACCTATCGTGACGTCAAAATAGTATGTGACCAGTCACGTGTCTATTATCTCATTGGCTATAGACTGGTCACATGGCTAGACGTCATGCTAGGTCCTGTCAGTGCATCTCTCCAGTAGGCGGTGATCATTTGTGTATCTCCGTGTACCGGCGAGATGCTCTGGCACACGGTCGGCTTCCCTGTTCTGTTTCCCTGCTCTGTTATTCACCAGCTGTGGTAGGAGATCACCGTTGCAATAGCAACGCTCCTGTCAGCGGTGACGTCACCACTTACACCAGCAGCCTCAGCTCACTCACGGAGTGAAAAGACTGCACGGGGAGCAACAGCGTCTTCCTCCCATGCAGCGCTGCTGATGTAGCAGATCTGCATGGGTTGAAGGAGAAAGAAGACAGAAGACTATGGATCGTGGAGAGATAAGAGGGAGTAATAAACATGGAGTCTTTAAGTGTGGCTGTGTATTTATTTCTATTAAAGTATTTTTACTCTGTGTGGTGTCTTTTTTTTTAACCCTTTATTGGAGATTCTTAATGGCTGGGTCAAACTTGTCTGACATTAAGAATCTCTGGCTTAATACTAGCTAGTAAAACAAAGCTAGTATTAACCCATTATTACCCAGCGAGCCACCGTCACCAGGGCAGCTGAAAGAGTTGGATACAGCGCCAGATGATGGCGCTTCTATGAAAGCGCCATTTTCTGGGGTGGCTGCGGACTGCAATTCATAGCAGAGGGGCCCAGAAAGCTCAGGCCAATCTGTGCTGCGGATTCCAATCCCCAGCTGCCTAGTTGTACCTGGCTGGACACAAAAATGGGGCGAAGCTCATGTCGATTTTTTTTTAATTATTTCACCTGCCTGCTGTACCTGGCTAGCATACAAAAATATGGCGAAGCCCACGTCATTTGTTTTTTAATTATTTCATGAAATTCATGAAATAGTTTAAAAAAAACGGGCTTCCCTATATTTTTGGTTCCCAACAGGGTACAAATAGGCAGCTGGGGGTTGGGGATAGCCCGTAGGTGCCTGCTGTACCTGGCTAGCATACAAACATATGGCAAAGCCCACGTCATTTTTTGGGTGGGCAAAAAACTCCTGCATACAGTCCTGGATGGAGTATGCTGAGCCTTGTAGTTCTGCAGCTGCTGATGAAGATGAAGAAGGCAGCAGGCGAGTATAAGACAGAGGTCAGGGGACTTACATTTAAAGCAACACTTCATCGGGGAAATTAAAAAAATGCTGTAAAGGTGTTTTAACTAAAAGCTACTTATGATGTTACATCGGCGTACTATAGAAAGACATCTGAGATTCCATAGCCATGGATGGCATGATTACGTTAGCAGGGATCACTGTGGATGGGCCCAGCAGAGGAACATATATCAGGAGGGGGATATTATAGAACAGGAGGGGGAGAGTATATACCAGGAAGGGACAGTATATACCAAGAGGGGAACATATATACCAGGATTGGAACAGTATATACCAGGATGGGAGACATATATACCAGGATGGGGGACATATATACCAGGATGGGGGACATATTTGCTAGGATGGGTGACATACCATGATGGAGTCATTTATACCAGGAAGGGGAATATATACCAGGAGGGGGGGATATATTTACTAGAAGTAGCCCAGGATGAGGTAAATTAGAATTGGAATGGGGACATTACTACATAATGGAGGAGGGCAACTCATATGTCTTTATAGGATTTAGAATGCTAAATGTATGCATACATATACATACATCTATTCATAACATGAAAGCACTGGGCACCACTAGATCTCCCAAACGTTCGCAATCCTGCAGAAAGCAGGGGTGCACAATCCCATAATTAGTCAAGACCATAGATTCCCTTAGAAGAAAGAAGAGCAGCAACCACCATGCTTCTGTGCAAAAGAATTATTTATTTTTCTTAGTGGAGCAGGTACATCAAGGTAGCGGGGAGGTGATGAGAGGCAAACGAAGGACGACGGCGGCTGTTTCGCACGTCTGTGCTTCGGCAGGTCCTGTGATGCGAGACATGGAACCACACCTTTTATTAGGGACGTGACTACCAAGTTCTTGCAGTAATTAAAAACATCTGTGCAACAGTATACCAGCATAAGGCCTAATCTACTGCCATTTGGGGGTATCCAGAGATTGTGAACTGGATAAGGTCTGCTATTCTTCTATAAGAGTGTTAGGGCTCATGCACACGTTGCGTCCTGGCCAGTGCAGAAATAAGTGCACCCTCTGGCAGACTTGATGCTGCGTGTTGACAAAAAGAATGCATCCAAAACGCATGTATTTTGGATGCATTTTGCATGCATTTTACATGCGTTTTGGATGCATTTTTGTCAGTGCGGTCCCCCGGCAATTCAGCTCTGCTACATGCCCGCTGACAGCAGACACAGAGAGTCGGGCGATGAGAATGAACTCGGATGAACTTCACCCATCTTTATTGTCATCCTGCGGCTCTGTCTCTGTGTGCTGTCATGAACTCAGATGAACCTCCGAGGTCAGTGCCAGGACACAGGAGTCCGCAGCAGTGACATCAAAGCTTCACCTGATTTCACTGACATCGTGCGGCTCTCTCTCTCTGTGTCGCAGCCTGATTTATGGTCACACGTGAAGGTCTCACCTGTGACCGCAAATCCCCTGAGTGACTGCAGTGAGCAGCGCGATCAGCTGTGCTTTCACTCAGGTTACTCGCGGCCACAGCTGCAGTCCTCCACCTGAGAGCGGTGGCCGAGAGTAACCTCAGTGACGACACAGCTGATCGCGCGGCTCACTTCAGTTGCTGAATGGAGCTCACAGGAGCGGCGGTGTTCTACTGTCGCTCCTGTCAGCTTCCAATGTAGCAGAGCTGAAAACGTCTTGGAACCTTGCTTGGATTACGTCGGACCTGGAGGTGTTTTTGAGGGGTTAATAAAGTGGTGAAAGAGGGTGTTTTTTTGTCTTTCATTACAAATAAAGGATTTTTTGGAAGTGTGTGTTTATTTTCTTTAACTTACAGATTAATCATGGAAGGTATCTCAGGGAGACGCCTGCTATGATTAACCTTGGACTTAGTGGCAGCTATGGGCTGCTGCCATTAACTCCTTATTACCCCGTTTGCCACAGCACCAGGGCAATTCGGGATGAGCCAGGTAGAGTTCCGGGACTGTCGCATCTAATGGATGCGTCAATTCCGGGTGGCTGCTGGCTGATATTGTTAGGCGGGGGGGTCCCGATAACGTGGAGCTCCCCATCCTGAGAATACCAGCCTTCAGCTGTGTGGCTTTACCCTGGCTGGTATAAAAATTCGGGAGGACCGCACATCGTTTTTTTTTTTTTTTTAAATTATTTATTTTTTTTACTGCTCGATATAGACACGCACACCGGTGGCTGTGATTGGTTGCAGTGAGACAGCTCTCACTCAGCGTGGGGGTGTGTCTGACTGCAACCAATCATAGGTGCCGGTGGGTGGGGGAAGCAGGGAATTCGAGATGGATTAATAAGAGGCCGGCATTTTCAAAAGAGGAGAAGCCGCCACAATGTGAACGCCGTGCTGCGCCGTGCCGATGATCGTGGATCGGTGAGTTTGAGAGAGCGGGAGGGAGGGAGAGACCGACATGGACAGAGAGAGACTGATCGACTGAGAAAGAGAGAGAGAGAGAGACCGAAAGAACTGCGTTTGTTATGTTAAAAAAACATGCGGATCGCAACAAAAATGCACTGCTTAGCATTTTGGCAGCGTTTTTCTACAACTCATTATTTCAATGGGTGTAGAACGCTGCCAAAACTGACAAAAGAATTGACATGCTGCTTTTTTAAACGCAGAGATTTAGTAAGTTAGTAAGTAAGAAAGATTTAAATGCTGCGTTTAAAAAAGCATCGTGCGCACGGATTTTGCATGACTCTCAGACTTTGCTGGGGAAGCAGAACGCATGAATTTTGACAATGTGACGCTGCAGCTTAAACGCTGCAGAAATGCAAAAAAAAAAAACCGCAACGTGCGCATGAGCCCTTACTTACCAATAATAGTTTGGCAACATAAGGAAGTTTAAGTTCCACTTCACGTACCCCAACCCATATGTGACAACTTTCTTTCTTTATATAAACCCTGCTCCTTCAGGTCTAGGACAGCCTAAAATTCGTTGAGATTATATCTGAAAAGTTGGAATAACCCAAGCACATTCAGGACTGTTGACATCTATAATTTTTCAATGTGTTGATGTAAAAACCTGAACTTTCTGGGCCTCGATGTAAAATCTGCAAAAAGTCCCCTCAACTAACATTTGTCATTAATAAGGCTAATGTCTTCTTTTGTGACAGAGGGTGTTTTGTGCCCGTAACTGCTAACTCAGCGCCATCGGCACACTCTCCTCTAGTGCATGTATGCACAAATAATGAGCCTTCTAATTATAGCTATTCATATGTAATAAACATGTACACTACTGTAAAAACATTTTGGGCACTACTACTAAAAGTAATAATACTTTCAAAATTAAAAGTGATTGTATATTTTATCAACTCACAAAATGCAATGAATGAACAAAAGAGAAATCTAAATCAAATTAATATTTGGTGTGAGCCCACTTTGCCTACAAAACAGTATCAATTTTTCCTAGGTACACTTGCACAGTTTTTGAGGGAAATGAGCAGGAAGGTTGTTCCAAACATTTTGGAGAATTAACCACAACTTTTTTCTATGGATATAGGTTTGCGCAAATCTATTATCGATACTGCTACTCACAGGCTGTTATCACAGAAGCTCCCTGAATAGCGCTATTTTCAACCACATAAGACTAGGTTCACACTTCCGTTGTTTTGCATCAGTCACAATCCGTCGCCTTGAGGAATTATGGTATCCTGCAAAATATTTTGAAGGAATCCAGCTTTTCCCCATAGACTTCTATTAGTGACGGATTGCGACTGATGACCTTACGTTGCATCCGCTGCGTCGCGGTCAGTCGTTTTTTTGACGACGAAAACAACGGAAGTGTGAACTTAGCCTAAGTCATGATCCGTTTGTGTTTGGGACAGCCCAGTGAGTGTGCCAAACATGCTGGGCATGCTCAGTAGAGCATGACGGAATCCAGCGCTGGATTCCATCGTAAGACGGATTACGACGGAATCCAGCACCATAGACATACATTACAAGCGTGACGGACTGCGGCGGATTCCTGTGCGGTGCGTCAATTGACGGCCAAAAAAACGTTACATTCTGCATTGCTCCCACCCGGCGGTCAGTCAAAAAATGACTGACCGCGACGCAGCGGATGCAACGCAGTATCATCAGTCACAATTTGTCGCCAATAGAAGTCTATGGGGAAATACAGGATTCCTGCAAAATATTTTGCAGGATACCGTAATTCCTCAAGGCTACGGATTGTGACTGATACAAAACAACGGAAGTGTGAACTTAGCCTAATCCGTCAAAAAACAGACGCACAGCGGATGCAATGGACACAACGGATCAGTTTTTTCACAGGATTCCTGTGAAAGGAATCCTGTGAAAAACACATCCGTTGCATCAGTTGACAACTAAAAAACAACTGATCCGTTGCTGACGGACCTGACAGATTTAAAACAACGGAAGTGTGAACCTAGCCTAATGCAGCAGTGACAAGTCTCTGAATACAAGCTGAACACTCATTTGCGCTACTATAACTGCATAATTCTGTAATGTGAAAACTGCAGACCATAGCTGATTACTTGCCTGCGTTCCCACAACTGCACATTTTAGCAGTGAGATATTGCAAGTTATATTTATTAGGCTAAGTTCACATTTCCGCTAAAATGTATCAGTCACAATCCGCTGCTCTTGTAAACAACGGAATCCGTTTAGCGGATTCCGTTGCTCCCATAGACTTGTATGAGCAGCGGATTGTGACTGATGATGCTGCGTTGCACCCTCCGCCTGACTGATCAGTCGTGGAACGACTGACCGCTGGGCGGGAGGAACGCAGCATGTAACGTTTTTTGAGCAGCGAGATCCGTCGGATTTCGCTGCGCATGCTCTCTGGCTCCCTGCACACGTCACCAGCTTTGGTTGGTTACCCGATATTTACCCTGGTTACGGTGCAAGGAGCCAGCGCTAAGCGGTGTAGGCCCATAATCAAGGTAAATATCGGGTAACCAAGGTAAATATCGGGTGCTTTGCTACCCGATAATTAGTCTGGTTACGTGTGCAGGGAGGCCGACACTTCCCAGCTCGGCCCCGCCCCCTCCCGCACTCCGCACATGTATGTACACACACACACACACACCTGTCCCCAGCCATGCAGACAAGCACTGCCATTGACACCCTCGTCTGGCCCCGCCCCCCACTCGGCTCCGCCCCCTCTCGCACGCCGCATGTGCACACACATACATACATACATACATACACACACACACACACTCACAGATACACTCACCTGTCCCCAGCCATGCAGACCGCAGCACAGCCACTGACATCCTCAGCGCCTGGCCCCGCCCCCCGCTCGGCTCCGCCCCCTCCCGCATTCAGCATGTGTTTACACACACACACACACTCACCTGTCCTGCAGTCCCTGCGGCACTGACGTCCTCAGTGCCACGGCCCCGCAAAACAACGGAAATGTGAACTTAGCCTTAGTGTTCCCTTTAGCACTGACGGCAACAACATATAATTTATTCCTCCTCAACTGAGGTGCTAGTTACTGATGAAGGCCATGTTTGCTCCGCAACGTCTAACTACACTGAGCACTTAATAATAAAAAATATTTTTTCACTGGATCTAGGAGTGCCTTGTTTATATTTTGCTATATGAAAATCATTATCATTATAACTTGTTTGGTATGGTGGTTAGGTTACTTCTAAAATATCACTGACTTTTTGTACGTTTACCTAGAAGAATTGGTCTTGTTTTGAAGACAAAACATGGTCACACCAAATATATATGATTTAGTTTTCTTTTTAGTTCATTTATTTTGTTAATTGATAAAAAAACAAACTGATTACACTTCTATTTTGAAAGCATTCTTACTTTTCAGCATTTTTCTTTTACATCAGTAGATAAGTTTTCACAATAATGTAGGTATGTTCATATACTTTTAGTATTAAATGTGTGTGCACAGATGTAGAATTTGCAGATTAAATGCTCATTACACAAGGAACATTTGTTTGCATGAAAGATTTCTAAGAAAATTGCATAATGTGGTCTCTCCAAGGTACGGTAAATGGCTGGCTAGGCTATGTAGATTGCTTAGGCACACTGTTATAGGATCCCGCCTGCTATATCTGTAGAGTAAAGGGCACTTTACACGCTGCGATATCGCTATCGATATCACTAGCGTGCGTACCTGCCCCGTCAGTTGTGTGTCACGAGCACAACATCGCTTACACCCATCACATGGACTTACCTTCCCTGCGATGTCGCTGTGGCCGGCGAACCGCCTCCTTTCTAAGGGGGCGGTTCGTGCAGCATCACAGCGATGTCACACGGCAGCCGTCCAATAGAAACGGAGGGGCGGAGATGAGCGGGCGGAACATCCCGCCCACCTCCTTCCTTTCTCATTGCTGGTGGACGCAGGTAAGGAGATGTTCGTCGTTCCTGCGGTGTCACACATAGAGATGTGTGATGCCGCAGGACCAACGAACAACCAGCGGCATGCACCACCAACGATATTATGAAAAGGAGCGATGTGTCAACGATCAACGTTTTTTGACGTTTTTGCGATCATTCGTCACTCCTAGGTGTCACACGCTGCGATGTCGCTAACGACGCCGGATGTGCGTCATTAACGACGTGACCCCGACGATATATCGTTAGCGATGTCGCAGCGTGTAAAACACCCTTGAGAGTATGTTCTTACTAAATTACTAAATACATGTCTGGGCTGTTGGCATTTCTTCGACAGGGCTGATTAATATCAGTAGGTCCCAGTAGGTTGTGGCTCCAGGAGAGTTATCTGTAGTTGAGCTTATAGTGATAGGTCGCAGAATACTGAATATATCTTTGAACTGTAAGTCCTCATGTATATTTGCCATCTGTATTACCAATTATAGCCATTACCATAATAAGTCCCTTCATATCCATCTTGGTCACTTCCACTTCACATTGAAAGAATCAGCAAAGACTACACACACTTCATAATTTTCATAAAGGTGAATAAACTTCTAAATCTTCAACACGGAGAGGAATTATAAGTAAAGCTAAGCTTGTGACTATCTTTTTTAGGGGGCGTATGAGCTTGTCATTTCAGCAAGAAATACAAAAGGACTTTGTCATTACTTCCCACTTCCCTACAGACTCAGAGCAATGGGGATATTCATTAGAAGTTGCTTATTGTGTTGGATCTGCTTGAATTCTGAATATGTAATTTGTTGACCATCCAGCTATTTCCAGCAAATGACACAGTCTGTAGGGGGCTTTATAGTTCAAAATTAAGAACACAAACACATCATGATAAACTGGAAAATAAAACATTGTAGCCGGAAACCACTCAACAATCTGGATCTCCTTCATATTACAAACAGCAAATGTCAGTATATACCAGGAGAGCCACAGAAGGGAGACAGTAGATATCAGGTTGGGGACAATATATACCAGGAGGGCCCCAAGAGGGGGACAGCATATACCAGGAGGGCCCCAGAAGGGCAACAGTAGTCACCAAGAGGGGGACAGTATAAACCCGGAGTGCCCAAGGAGGGAAGTAGTAGATACCAGGAGGGGGGCAGTACATACCAGGAGGGCCCCTGGAGCGGGACAGTATATATGAGGAGGGGACAGTAAATACCAGGAGGGGGACAGTATATACTAGGAGGTGGACAGTATATGCCAGGAGGGACCCAGGAGAGGGACAGTATATACCAAGAGGGGGACTCTAGATACCAGGAGGGGCCCAGGATGGTGACATATATACCAGGATCAGAGACATTTTTACCATGATGGGGTTATATATACCAGGATGTGGCCTAGAATGGTAAACATATATACCAGGATGGGGGACATATATAGTAGGATGGGGATATATATACCAGGATGGGGGACATATACATCTGGTCAAAATTATTGGTACCTCTCATTTAATGAAAGAAAAACCACAATGGTCACAGAAATAACTTTAATCTGACAAAAGTAATAATAAATAAAAAATCAATGAAAATGAACAAATGAAAGTCAGAAATTACTTTTCAACAATGCTTCCACAGAATTTAAAAAAAAATAAAACTCCTGAAACAGGCCAGGACAGAAATGATGGCACCCCTGAAAATAATGTGATAAAAGGGAAATGTTAAATCAAGGTGTGTCCACTAATTAGCATCACAGGTGTGTACAATCTTGTAATTAGTCAGTGGGCCTGTATATAGGGCTACAGATACTCACTGTGCTGTTTGGTGATATGGTGTGTACTACACTCAACATCGACTAGAGTATAGGTCCAGTCACACTAAGCAACTTACCAGCGATCCCAACAACGATAGGGATCGCTGGTAAGTTGCTAAAAGGTTGCTGGTGAGATGTCACACTGCGACGCTCCAGCGATCCCACCAGCAACCTGACCTGGCAGGGATCGCTGGAGCGTGGCTACACAAGTTGCTGGTGAGCTCACCAGCAACCAGTGACAAGCCCCCAGCGCAGCGTGGAAGATGCTGTGCTTGGTAACTAAGGTAAATATCGGGTAACCAACCCGATATTTACCTTGGTTACCACCGCACGGAGCTACACGTGCAGAGAGCAGGGAGCAGCGCACACTGAGCGCTGGCTCCCTGCTCTCCTACATCACACATCGGGTTAATTACCCGATGTGTGCTGCAGCTAAATGTGCACAGAGCAGGGAGCAGCGCACACTGAGCGCTGGCTCCCTGCTCTCCTACAGCACACATCGGGTTAATTACCCGATGTGTGCTGCAGCTAAATGTGCACAGAGCAGCGCACACTGAGCGCTGGCTCCTTCCTCTCCTAGTTACAGCACACATCGGGTTAATTAACCCGATGTGTGCTGCAGCTACATGTGCACAGAGCAGGAGCCGGCAGCACAGGCAGTGAGAGCGGCGGAGGCTGGTATCAAAGGTAAATATCGGGTAACCAGGGACAGGGCTTCTTGGTTACCCGATGTTTACATTGGTTACCAGCCTCCGCAGAAGCCGGCTCCTGCTGCCTGCACATTTAGTTGTTGCTGTCTCGCTGTCACACACAGCGATCTGTGCTTCACAGCGGGACAGCAACAACTAAAAAATGGCCCAGGACATTCAGCAACAACCAACGACCTCACAGCAGGGGCCGGGTTGTTGCTGGATGTCACACACAGCAACATCGCTAGCAACGTCACAAAAGTTGTTCGTTAGCAGCGATGTTGCTAGCGATGTTGCTTAGTGTGACGGGGCCTTAAGCGAAGGAAAGAATTGTCTCAAGAGATTAGAAAGTAAATTATAGACAAGCATGTTAAAGGTAAAGGTTATAAGACCATCTCCAAGCAGCTTGATGTTCCTATGACTTCAGTTGCACATATTATTCAGAAATTTAAGATCCATGGGACTGTAGCCAACCTCCCTGGACATGGCTGCAGGAGGAAAATTGAGGACAAATCAAAGATATGGATAATACTAATGGTAACAAAAGAGCCCAGAAAAACTTCTAAAGAGATTAAAGGTGAACTTCAGCCTTAGGCTGGGGCCACACGGGGACTACTGCGATCCACTTGCATGAGACTCGGCTCGTGCTGGCAGTACAGCAGAGCCGAGTGTCATGCCTGTGTCTTTGCAACTGAGGTCCGTTCGTGCGAGCAGACCTCAGCTGCGGGGGGCGGGCCGGCACTCAGGAGGGGAGGGAGGGATTTCTCTCCCTCTCGCCTGTGTAGCCGGCTATAGACATTCTCGCTCTGCACGCATGGTACACCGGTGTACCGCGAGTGCAGTGCGATTTTTCTCTCGCCCCATTCACTTGAATGGGTGCGAGAGAAAGAGTCTCGGATTACAATCGCAGCATGCTGCGATTGTTTTCTCGGTCCGATTAGGGCTGAGAAAATAATCGCCCATGTGTGCTGTCACACAGGCTAGAATTGGTCCGAGGGGAATGCGATGTTTTATCGCACTCCACTCGCACCGATTTTCTCGCCGTGTGGCTTAGGCCTTAAGGCAGGGGTGGGGAACCTCCGGCCCGCGGGCCGTATGCGGCCCGCAATGACCTTTTCTGTGGCCCCCGGGGCACTGGAGCAGATTCCCGGTGGCTGTGGTGCTCGGGCAGCCGCTGATCTTGTCTATTGCCGACAGACAGCACTGGGGGTGGGACTTCCTCCCTCTTGCTCCTGCATGCTCCCTGTGAGATTACAGCTAGAATCAGAGTGATGGGGGAGGGGCCTGCACGGGATATAGAAGGCTGTATAGTGCCGTGCGTTCTACCTCTCACACTCCCATGCTGTGCTCGGCTGTTCATGGCTAGCAGGTCTTTTCTTGGAGAGAAAAGACGAGAATGAAGGCAGCCCTTGAGCTGAGCTGCTGCATCCATCACTTGTGCTGCACCTGATCTTACAGGGCAACTAAGCAGCAGGTACTTATATCTGCGCTAAGTGTGTTTATATCTAATATATACCACCATATATCAAATGTATTTGTGACTTCAGTGTCCAGCGTCTGTTGTGTATACGACATGTGCGTGTGCTGTGTATACTGCGTGTGTGCTGTGTATGTGCTGTGTATACAGCGTGTGTGCTGTGTATGTGCTGTGTATACAGCGTGTGTGCTGTGTATGTGTTGTGTATACAGCGTGTGTGCTGTGTATGTGCTGTGTATACAGCGTGTGTGCTGTGTATGTGCAGTGTATACGGTGTATGTGCAGTGTATACGGCGTATGTGCTGTGTATACGGCATGTGTGCTGTGTATGTGCTGTGTATACGGCGTGTGTGCTGTGTGTGCGCTGTGTATACGGCGTGTGTGCGCTGTGTATACGGCGTGTGTGCGCTGTGTATACGGCGTGTGTGCGCTGTGTATACGGCGTGTGTGCGCTGTGTATACGGCGTGTGTGCTGTGTATACGGCGTGTGTGCTGTGTATACAGCGTGTGTGCTGTGTATGTGCTGTGTATACAGCGTGTGTGCTGTGTATGTGCTGTGTATACAGCGTGTGTGCTGTGTATGTGCTGTGTATACAGCGTGTGTGCTGTGTATGTGCTGTGTATACAGCGTGTGTGCTGTGTATGTGCTGTGTATACAGCGTATGTGCTGTGTATGTGCTGTGTATACAGCGTGTGTGCTGTGTATGTGCTGTGTATACAGCGTGTGTGTTGTGTATGTGCTGTGTATACGGCGTGTGTGCTGTGTATGTGCTGTGTATACGGCGTGTGTGCTGTGTATACGGCGTGTGTGCTGTGTGTGCGCTGTGTATACGGCGTGTGTGTGCTGTGTATACGGCGTGTGTGCTGTGTATGTGCTGTGTATACGGCATGTGTGCTGTGTATACGGCGTGTGTGCTGTGTGTGTGCTGTGTATACGGCGTGTGTGAGCTGTGTGTGTGCTGTGTATACGGCGTGTGTGCTGTGTATGTGCAGTGTATACGGCGTATGTGCTGTGTATACGGCATGTGTGCTGTGTATACGGCATGTGTGCTGTGTATGTGCTGTGTATACGGCGTGTGTGCTGTGTGTGCGCTGTGTATACGGCGTGTGTGCTGTGTGTGTGCTGTGTATACGGCGTGTGTGAGCTGTGTGTGCTGTGTATACAGCGTGTGTGCTGTGTATACAGCGTGTGTGCTGTGTATGTGCAGTGTATACGGCGTATGTGCTGTGTATACGGCATGTGTGCTGTGTATACGGCGTGTGTGCTATGTATGTGCTGTGTATACGGCATGTGTGCTGTGTATACGGCGTGTGTGCTGTGTGTGCGCTGTGTATACGGCGTGTGTGTGCTGTGTATACGGCGTGTGTGCTGTGTGTGCGCTGTGTATACGGCGTGTGTGCTGTGTGTGTGCTGTGTATACAGCGTGTGTGAGCTGTGTGTGCTGTGTATATGGCGTGTGTGTGTGCTGTGTTTGGCACTTAATAAAGTTTCATATTGTAAGGTTTATTGGTATATCTAATTCCTGGTGTGCACATGTTTACATGCAGAACTTTTTGGCTTGTTGAGTGCTGTGTATGGCTTGTGTGTGTGCTGTATACGGCGTGTGAGTGCTGTGTATGGCTTGTGTGTGTGTGCTGTATACGGCATGTTAGTGCTGTGTGCAGTATACAGTATCTCCTGTGCATGTGTACTGTATATGGCCAGTATGTGTCATGGGTAGTGTACAATATGACAACTGTGTCAAGGCTGTGTGCAGTATACAGCCAGTGTGTCAGAGCGGTGTGTGTATGTACAGTGTCTCCTGTGTAATATATATGATTTACCAATCTGTGCTTCAAACAAAGACAAACCTGGAAAAGCAGTTGTGAGACGCAAACATCACAGCGCACCAAAGAGAATCAGCTCTGGCCTCCACAGTAGAGGTATAGGGGTGAGTTATTTAATTGTTTGACCAATTATAGCCGGGTCATTTTTTGAACTTGATGATTTTGTGCGGCCCCCGAAGGTTGGTAGAATTTTCCAAATGGCCCCCGGCAGTAAAAAGGTTCCCCACCCCTGCCTTAAGGCCTCGTTACACGCAACAACATCGCTAACGAGATATCGTTGGGGTCACGGAATTCGTGACACACATCCGGCTTCGTTAGCGACGTCGTTGTGTATGATACGTACGAGCGACCGCTAACGATCAAAAATACTCACCTTATCGTTGATCATTGACACGTTGTTCATTTTCAAAAAATCGTTGCTGGTTCAGGACGCAGGTTGTTCGTCGTTCCTGAGGCAGCACACATCGCAGTGTGTGACACCCCGGGAACGACGAACAGCAACGTACCTGCGTCCAGCCAGCAACGAGGTGGGCGTGACTTTCATGCGGCTGCTCTCCGCCCCTCCGCTTCTAATGGACACCTGCCGTGTGACGTCGCTGTGACGCTGCACGAACCGCCCCCTTAGAAAGGAAGCTGTTCGCCGCCCACAGCGACGTCGCTATGAAGGTAAGTAGTGTGACGGGTACTAGTGATATTGTGTGCCACGGGTAACGATTTGCCCGTGATGCACAAACGACGGGGGCGGGTGCTTTCACGAGCGTCATTGCTAGCGATGTCGTTGCTTGTAAAGCCCCCTTTAAGGACCATCAGTGTCAGATCGCACCATCCGTCGTTGTTTGAGCCAAAGTGGACTTCATGGGAGATGGCCAAGGAGGACACTATTGTTGAAAAAAAAATCATAAAATAGCCAGACTGGAATTTTCCAAACTAAATGTTGACAATCCACAAAGCTGCTAGGAGAATGTCCTATGGACAGATGAAACAAAAATGTAACTTTTTGGCAAGGCACATCAGCACAAACATTTTTGTAACCCAGACCACAGCATCATGGACATGAAATTGCTGGTATTGAAAGGAAATTTCAAGTCCCAAAGAGACAGGAGAGTCTGGGAATACAAACTTATGATGACGTTTGACACATTCAGAGCAGGAAATAAATGTGTCACATGGATTTATGTCTTTTTACAGGTAAAATATATCTTTGTACCGTGTTAGCCAGTAGAGATAAAAATGTATTTAAAAGAACTCAAGTCCTCAGTGTTTGATACCTTTTAATGGCTAACTGAAAAGATGGTAATAATAGCAAGCTTTCGAGACTCTCAGGTCTCTTCTTCTTCAGGCTCAGTATAACACAAAATCTGAAGAGTCACATATTTATACACAACAGGACATAGAATGGAGCAGTAAATAAAACAAGTTATGTGAAGCAGAAGTATCAGCATGGCAGGGGGGCAAACTGTTGTGGCCATAAATATTGCTACAGTTCAGTGTGAACGTTTTATTATCCTCTGATTAGGGTCTGGTACAGGGCTGTGATGCCCCCGGATGGTCTGAGGAACACATCTCTTAATTGATGTAAAAAGACATGAATCCATGAGACACAATAATTCCTGCTCTGCATGTGTCTAAGGTTATCATAAGTTTGTACTCCCATAGTCTCCTATCTCTCTGGGACTTGAAGTTTCCTTTCAATACCAGCAATTTCATGTCCATGATGCTGTGGTCTGGGTTACAAAAATGTTTGGCCATAGGTAGATCTATTCTTTTTTCCTCTCTTTGTCTTTTTACATCAATTAAGAAATGTGCTCTTCAGGGCATGGGGGGGGGGGGGCATCACAGCCCTGACCAGACCCCAATCAAAGGACAATAAAACTTTCACACTGCTTATCTATGAACCACAACAATATTTATGGCCACAACAGTTTGCCCCCTTGCCATAGTGATAGTTCTGCTTCACATAACTTGGTTTTTTTTTTGGTTTTTTTTTCACTGCACTATTCTATGTCCTGTTGTGTATAAATATGTGACTCTTCAGATTTTGTGTTATACCATGCCTGATGAAGAGATCTAAGTAGTCTTGAAAGCTTGCTATTATTACCATCTTTTCAGTTAGTCCTCAGTAGTTGATACCTTTTAATGGCTATCAGTTCTTTTAAACAAACTTTTTTTTATCTCTTTTGGCTAACACAGTACAAATATATATTTTACCTGGATCAAGAAAAGAACACTGTCCCCACTGTGAAATATGGAGGAAGCTCTGTAATATTCTGGGGCTGCTTTGCTGCATCTGGCACAGGGTGTCTTGAATCTGTGCAGTGTACAATGAAATCTCAAGACTATCAAGGGATTCTAGAGAGAAATGTGCTGCCGAGTGTCAGAAAGCTTGGCCTCAGTCGCAGGTCATGGGTCTCGAAACAGGATAAAGACCAAAACACACAGCTAAAAACACGCAAGAATGGCTAAGAGGAAAACATTGGACTATTCGGAAGTGGCGTCTATGAGCCCTGACCTAAATCCTATTGAGCATCTTTGGAAAGAGCTGAAACATGACATCTGGAAAAGGCAGCCTTCAAACACGAGACAACTGGAGCAGTCTGCTCTTGAGGAGTGGGTCAAAATACCTTTTCGAGAGGTGCAGAAGTCTCGTTGACAGTTACAGGAATCGTTTGATTGTAGTGATTGCGTCAAAAGGCTGTGCAACAAAATATTAAGTTAAGGGACCATCATTTCTGTCGAGACCTATTTCATGATTTTTCTTTTTAAAAAATTCTGTGGAAGCATGGTTGAAAAGCAATGTCTTACTTTCATTTGTTCATTTTCATAGGTTTTTTTTATGTATTATTACTTTTGTCAGATTAAAGTTATTTATGTGACCATTGTGGGTTTTTCTTTCACTAAATGAGGGGTACCAACAATTTTGACCACGTGTGTATATACCAGGATGGGGACATATATACCAGGATGGGGGACATATATATCAGGATGGGGGACATATATATCAGGATTAGGGACATTTTTACCAGGATGGAGTTATATATACCAGGATGTGGTCTAGAATGGCGAACATATATACCAGGATGGATGACATATATACCAGGATGGGGACATATATAACAGGATGGGGACATATATACCAGGATGAGGGCATACATACCAGGATGGGGACATATATACCAGGATGGGTGACATATATACCAGGATAGGGAACATATATATAAGGATGGGGACATACCAGTATATATCAGGATGGGGGACATATATATTAGTATGAGGGACAAATATACTAGGATGGGGGACATACCAGGAAGGAGCCCAGGATGGAGTACATTGGAACAGGATAGGAGACATTACTACATAATGGGGGGAGGGCAACTCATATTTCTTTACAGTATTTAGAATACTAAATGTATACATACATATACATTCATCTAACCAACATGCGGGGGACCCAGGTCCAAATTGTGCATCGGGGCCCCTCAAACTCTAGTTATGCCACTGCAGACTGTGGTTCCTTGGGCCCACCAGAGAGGAACACATTCTACAGTATATATCCAACCTCCATCTTTGCACAATATGTGCACTTATATTTTTTTGTGAACATTTAATCTATGTTATCATTATATAATCTTATCTTCTATAAGACTTAATAGATAATTTGTGATTTAAACCAACAGAAATAGATTAGAATATCAAGTGCAACAGTGGGCCTACAGCAAGTAGACAACAACAATTTAAAGGGGTATACACACAGCTACCTTAAATGAAGCAGGATATAAGGGTAAACCCGCTCTCATAGTAGGTAGAAGGTCAAGTAAGTCCTCATAGGCATTTCTTGCACCAACATGCAAGTAGTGAGTACTTCAGAGTCAATTTTACAGGAGTTAGGTTGGGGATTGGATTTGATACAAACAAAAAAGAAGGGATTAGAGCAGGGGTGGGGAACCTTTTTACTGCCGGGGGCCATTTGGAAAATTCTACCAACCTTCGGGGGCCGCACAAAATCATCAAGTTCAAAAAATGACCCGGCTATAATTGGTCAAACAATTAAATAACTCACCCCTATACCTCTACTGTGGAGGCCAGAGCTGATTCTCTTTGGTGCGCTGTGATGTTTGCGTCTCACAACTGCTTTTCCAGGTTTGTCTTTGTTTGAAGCACAGATTGGTAAATCATATATATTACACAGGAGACACTGTACATACACACACCGCTCTGACACACTGGCCGTATACTGCACACAGCCTTGACACAGTTGTCATATTGTACACTACCCATGACACATACTGGCCATATACAGTACACATGCACAGGAGATACTGTATACTGCACACAGCACTAACATGCCGTATACAGCACACACACACAAGCCATACACAGCACTCACACGCCGTATACAGCACACACACAAGCCATACACAGCACTCACACGCCGTATACAGGACACACACAAGCCATACACAGCACTCACACGCCGTATACAGCACACACACAAGCCATACACAGCACTCACACGCCGTATACAGCACACACACAAGCCATACACAGCACTCACACGCCGTATACAGCACACACACAAGCCATACACAGCACTCACACGCCGTATACAGCACACACACAAGCCATACACAGCACTCAACAAGCCAAAAAGTTCTGCATGTAAACATGTGCACACCAGGAATTAGATATACCAATAAACCTTACAATATGAAACTTTATTAAGTGCCAAACACAGCACACACACACGCCATATACACAGCACACACAGCTCACACACGCTGTATACACAGCACACACACAGCACACACGCCGTATACACAGCGCACACACAGCACACACGCCGTATACACAGCACACACACGCCGTATACACAGCGCACACACAGCACACACGCCGTATACACAGCACACATGCCGTATACACAGCACATACACAGCACACACGCCGTATACACAGCACACATGCCGTATACACAGCACATACGCCGTATACACTGCACATACACAGCACACACGCTGTATACACAGCACACACGCTGTATACACAGCACACACAGCTCACACACGCCGTATACACAGCACACACACAGCACACACGCCGTATACACAGCGCACACACAGCACACACGCCGTATACACAGCACATACACAGCACACATGCCGTATACACAGCACACATGCCGTATACACAGCACATACGCCGTATACACTGCACATACACAGCACACACGCCGTATACACAGCACACACAGCTCACACACGCCGTATACACAGCACACACACAGCACACACGCCGTATACACAGCACACATGCCGTATACACAGCACATACACAGCACACACGCCGTATACACAGCACACACACGCCGTATACACAGCGCACACACAGCACACACGCCGTATACACAGCACACACGCCGTATACACAGCACATACACAGCACACACGCCGTATACACAGCACATACACAGCACACACGCTGTATACACAGCACATACACAGCACACACGCTGTATACACAGCACATACACAGCACACACGCTGTATACACAGCACATACACAGCACACACGCTGTATACACAGCACATACACAGCACACACGCTGTATACACAGCACATACACAGCACACACGCTGTATACACAGCACATACACAGCACACACGCTGTATACACAGCACATACACAGCACACACGCTGTATACACAGCACACACACGCCGTATACACAGCACACACGCCGTATACACAGCGCACACACGCCGTATACACAGCGCACACACGCCGTATACACAGCGCACACACGCCGTATACACAGCGCACACACGCCGTATACACAGCGCACACACAGCACACACGCCGTATACACAGCACATACACAGCACACATGCCGTATACACAGCACATACGCCGTATACACTGCACATACACCGTATACACTGCACATACACAGCACACACGCTGTATACACAGCACATACACAGCACACACGCTGTATACACAACACATACACAGCACACACGCTGTATACACAGCACATACACAGCACACACGCTGTATACACAGCACATACACAGCACACACGCAGTATACACAGCACACGCACATGTCGTATACACAACAGACGCTGGACACTGAAGTCACAAATACATTTGATATATGGTGGTATATATTAGATATAAACACACTTAGCGCAGATATAAGTACCTGCTGCTTAGTTGCCCTGTAAGATCAGGTGCAGCACAAGTGATGGATGCAGCAGCTCAGCTCAAGGGCTGCCTTCATTCTCGTCTTTTCTCTCCAAGAAAAGACCTGCTAGCCATGAACAGCCGAGCACAGCATGGGAGTGTGAGAGGTAGAACGCACGGCACTATACAGCCTTCTATATCCCGTGCAGGCCCCTCCCCCATCACTCTGATTCTAGCTGTAATCTCACAGGGAGCATGCAGGAGCAAGAGGGAGGAAGTCCCACCCCCAGTGCTGTCTGTCGGCAATAGACAAGATCAGCGGCTGCCCGAGCACCACAGCCACCGGGAATCTGCTCCAGTGCCCCGGGGGCCACAGAAAAGGTCATTGCGGGCCGCATACGGCCCGCGGGCCGGAGGTTCCCCACCCCTGGATTAGAGCAACCAGAAAATACCAAATAAAATGTAAATAAAATCAATACATCTTTATTCAATAATTGTTAAAAAGCAAAAAGTAGTATATTATATTACGTGTGTCACCAGGTCGGAAGAAGGAAGAAAAAAACATTTTCCCCTTGAGAAAGCAACTTAGCGAAACGCGCATTGTGGCTTTGTGGAGTACATGACACTATTGTTGGGGCAATTGTCACATTGATATGTGACTAATATTTGTATGTGGACAACAATATTATTCCACATACGGATTAGTTGGACAGCAATATTTTTCCACTTATGGTTCATTTTTACATTTCTGCAAACCTTATTGTCCGTGGCCATATATTTTGTTTTACGCAACTTAAAAGGTTTTTCTTACTTCTTCAGACCTAATCACACATGTGATATATTCTACAGCTTTTTGTTTTTTGACAATTGCTTAATAAAGATGTATTGATTTTATTTAAACAATTTTTGGTTGCTCCAAAACTTTTTTTTTTGTGTATCAATGTTTTCTAGGAATATTCTACCCTGGATTTTACATTAGGAGGAGCGTACCTTATGGTACAGTTTTTGACCTATTTATATTTTGTGTGCTTTATTAACCTCCTGTTGTTAATGGGGATTGGATTTTTAGGTTTCATAATAAGATTTTTTTTTTCTTAAAAGGGTTGTCCACTACTTGGACAACCTTTTCTCCATCTGAGTGTTTGCACCCTGTCAAAATAAAAACACTTATACACACCTCCGATGCCAGCGCTGTTCCAGCGGTGTCTGCCCTCACTCTTCTACGGCTTAAGGGAAGTTGTTGTGTCACGTGAGCCCTGCACTCAATCAGTGCTGGCTTATCTCTGCCCACCGAAGAATCAGTATGAGGAACTCAGAGCTGCATCTGGCCAATCACTTCCTTTTGATGATTGATATGGCTGAAGGTGTGGACAGTGAAGCCAGTAATGATTGGATACAGGGCTTACATTGCCATAACATTGTTATGCAATCCCCAGGAGAGCGAGTGCTGAGAGCGCTGACACCAGAGGTAAGTGTAGGTGTTTTTATTTTAATGGGGCAAACACTCCGAGTAGTGGAGAACCCCTTTAATCAATGCAAGTATAAGCATAATGTAGCAAAAAAGAACAAAACTTGGATTTTCTTTTTTTACTGGACATAAATTTATAGTAGACAATCTTTGTAATATATATTTGTACAATTTTATGTTAAACACAAGAGCTAGCACCACTATTTTAGTTTGGCCTTTTGTGTTGGCAATAACGATGTGGCTTTAAGGACACAACAGGAAGGACAATTACAATCTAAAGGGGGAATATGAGGGCTACCCCCTTCCAAAGTAGGTAAAAAGATATGTACTAATTAGCAAAGAAAAGCTTGAGTAAACAATTTAGAATAACCATTGCTTTCATTTTTATTGCATAAATCAATTGCAGACATGAAAACAAGAAAATTTGTAATATATCTTATCAGAGAAATCTGCTGGTAAAATTTGAATTCAGTGAAGACAAATATTTACATTACTGAGATAATTCATGACCATTGGTTTTTATAAGATTTTATGCAGAAAAGTGCCTCTAGCTTCTCCCTCATCTTCGTCTCTCCCCTACTTGGCACCTACTGAGTTAACTTTTTTTTTTTTTTTTTTAAATCAAAGTGAGTGCTATCAGACAGATTTCATTGGACGTGTGTGTTTCCTTCCCCCTATATGATGATGCTGACTAAACATAACCAGACAGGAATGAAATGAAAAACATGCCACCACAATAGCTTGGTGCAGATTTAATGTCAAACAGCCCTGCTCTCCTGGCCCAAGATCCTGAATGGGTCCAGTGTGGGGGGAGGGGCAGTGAAGCTGAGTTTAGCTGTGTCACATTACAAACCTTTCTATCAGCTCTCTTGAACACGGAGTGTCAGTACTCACTTTTTTGTCTGCTGTGCTCAACTAACTTGTAAATGCTCTCCAGTGAGATCAGAGATGTCTCTAGATAGACAGTGTGATGGAGGGGCAGTACAACAGAGCTGACAGTGCTAGGAGAGTAGGAGAGCTGATAGAAGGAAGTGTAATGTGACACAGATAAACTCAGCTGCACTGCCTATCCCCCACACGGACTCATGCAGGAGGTTAGACCTGGAGACCAAATACTGAGAAACCTGCTCTAATCTATAGTGAGGGCATGTTCTTTTTGAGTGTTGCTGTCTCTTTATGACTGGTCAGCATTATATAGGGAAAAGTACACACCTTCAGTGAAACGTCTAATAACATCCACACCTACTTAACCCCTTCACGACCTAGGTCGTACCGGTACGTACTGAATCATATTGGGGCAATCACCACTAGCTCACCACAGCCGCGGTGATCCCTGCATATGTCTGCTGATTTGAACAGCAGACATGTGCACTAACAGGCTCAGGTGCATCCACGATCCACCAGTGCCTGCTAACACCTTAGGCCGGTTTCACACATCCGGCTTTTCGCCGGTTTGCCAGATCCGGCGCTCTCCCGTACAGACAATACAGTACAGTGACAGCGCTGTAACTTCCGCGTCATATGCGCCGGTCACGTGCTGTCATGTGACCGGCGCTTGTTGCGCTGTCAATGTACTGTAGTCACTGTATGGGAGAGCGCCGGATCCGGCAAACCGGCGAAAAGCCGGATGTGTGAAACCGGCCTTAGAGCACAATGTAATTGGCCACGGCGGGAAACGCATCTTTCCCCGCTGCCATCAGAGGTCCCATGACGCGATCATGGGCAGCCGATGGTTACCATGATAGCAAAAGTGATTCACAGACTAAAAAACTCCTTAATTTTGTCAAATTTAATTTTATTAACAGAAACAATCAGATAAAAAAACACTTCCACAGTATATAGCAAACAATCCATTTAGTGCCAAACAAACAATAGAGACATATATCCCCCTTCTGATTATATTCCTATGTGTTTCCCCTATTTAGGAGCAAAAAACAAAAACAAATGTCAGTTAACCCCTTCAGCCCCCGGGCACTTTCCGTTTTTGCGTTTTTGTTTTTTGCTCCCCTTCTTCCGAGAGGCGTAACTTTTTTATTTTTCCATCAATCTTGCTATATGAGGGCTTGTTTTTTGCGGGATGAGATGTACTTTTAAATGAAACCATAAGTTTTACCATATAGTGTACTGAAAAACGGCAAAAAAATTCCAAGTGCAGAAAACTTGCAAAAAAAGTGTGATCGTACAATAGTTTTTGGGATATTTTATTCACTGTGGTCACTATATGGTAAAACTGAGATATCTATGTGATGCCTCAGGTCAGTGCGAGTTTGTGGACACCAAACATGTATAGGTTTACTTGTATCTAAGGGGTTAAAAAAAATTCACAAGCTTGTCCAAAAAACGTGGCACACGTTTTGCGCCATTTTCCAAAACCCGTAGCGTTTTCATTTTTCAGGATCTGAGGCTCTGTGATGGCTTCTTTTTTGCGTCTCGACCTGACGTTTTTAACGGTACCATTTTTGCGCAGATGCTACGTTTTGATCGCCTGTTATTGCATTTTGCGCAAAATTTGCGGCGACCAAAAAACGTAATTTTGGCGTTTGGAATTTTTTTGCCGCTACGCCGTTTACTGATCAGATTCATTGATTTTATATTTTGATAGATCGGGCATTTCTGAACCAAATATGTGTGTATTTTGTATTTTTTTAACCCTTTAATTTTCAATGGGGTGAAAGGGGGGTGATTTGAACTTTTATTTTTTTTTTATTTTTTTTCAATTTTTTAAAACTTTTTTTTTTTTATTTTACTAGTCCCCCTAGGGAGCTATAGTGATCAGCAATCCGATCACTCTTATCTATCTGCTGATCACAGCTACAGAGCTGAGAACTGCAGATTTGCTGCTTTACTTTCAATGCCGGCTGTATTCCGGCATTGAGAGGAAGTGAGTCATGTTAGCTACAGGCGTCATCACATGACCCTGTGCTACCATGGCAACCACCGAAAGTCACGTGATCATGTCACGTGACTTCCGGCGGGGGCGGGGTAAGTGACTGTCATGGCGGCACCCATATACATATCGCTGCCAGATTTTGGCAGCGATATGTAAGGGGTTAATGGCCGCGGGTGGAAGCGATTCCACCCGCGGCTAGCAGGCACACATGTCAGCTGTTGATAACAGCTGATATGTGCGCAGATCGCGGCCGCCTGCCGGCGGCAGGGGGCGGGGCTTGCCGGCACATGATGCATGACGTACCCAGTACGTCATGGGTCGTTAAGGGGTTAAGCATAACCTAAAATTATATCCCTAAACAGTCCTATAGTCAAGGGTCCTACAGTTAAGATCCCTAAGGGCAACACTTTAACCTAGATTAGTTGATTCTGCGTTGAGATATAGTTCTGAATATAGTGCCAATTACTATATTTGTGAGGAGGTTGTGATGTTATCAACCCTCAACCCCTAATGGACCTGACGCGTTTCCCCTCCCAACAGGAGGTTCTTCAGGGGTCATTCAAAAGCAGAATAGAAAATGATACGTATACTATACAAATTAACCTCCAATTATATAGTAGGTATAGACATGATTTTTGTAATCTCCTTGTATAGAAAATGATATGTATACTATACAAATTATTCTCAAGTTATATAATAGGTGTAAACATGATCATTATAGTCTCCTCTGGTTATAGCGCATTCTCAAAGTCCAAAATTTGCCAGGTGATGCAGAATTTCATAAGGTATCAGTGTAAATGTTACAAGACAACTTAATTATCTCTCTTAGGCCTGCGACACACATCCGTGCCGCCGGGACGTGTTTGCCACTTTTTACACTTACCGGCGGCACGGAGACACGTTCAGCAATGCTACCCTATTGTAGCAGGCACACACACGTAAAAACACACGGAACGTGTGTCCATGTGCGTTTGTACGTGTGTGCGTTTTTCTACACGCTGACATGTCAGTGTTTTCTCCGGCAGCACGGGTGTCACACGGCCCGCACCCGTACCACACGGGTGTAATGTGGATGCGGTCCTGTGTGACATGCGCCGGAGAAAACACACGTGTCAGAGAAAAAAAAAAACCTTAACTCACTTTCTCCAGCCCTCCTGTCTCTGGCGCTGCTGCCACTTGCTGCCGACCGCCACTCATTATTCTCATTTAATATTCACTTCACTGCGGCCGGAAGCAGCAGCAGCAGCGGGGAGACGGAAGTGCTGGAGACCGAAGATCAGCACCACGAACAGCAGCGCGGACCACGTGAGTATGTAAATAACCTGTTCGCCGTATGTTATCACGGATAGCATGTGGAGAACACACGTGGCCCGCATGTACCAGAGACACGTACTAACCTGCATGCAACACGCAGGGGAAATACGTGTCTCTCGGCATGTGCGTGTTTTTAACGGAAGTGTGTTTCAGGCCTTAATGTTATTTATCACCTCGCCTGGAGCAAAGTTGTAGATTCTGGGTGAATGACGATGTCACCTATTTATGACATGTCCATTCATGATTCCCTTTCAAAAAGCATTTTTTCCTTTTTCTGACAATGCAATGGATAGACAAAGATCCCCTCCAGGAGATAATTAATAAATATATCCGGTCCAAAAAGTTTAGAGACTCTGCATAATGAAACAACCTGTAGCTAGGGCTCCTTGTGATACTACGGAGCGTTCCCAGTCTCTGCAAACCCACGTGGAGGCAGCAGTTTGCGATATACTGTGGAAGTGTTTTTTATCTGATTGCTTCTGTTAATAAAATTAAATTTTATAAAATTAAGGAGTTTATTAGTCTTTGAATCAGTTTTAGCTCTCCTTTCATCAGTTTTTTGTGAGAAATCATGATAGCAAAAGGTTATGTGATGACTCCTGCCGTTATAATGACATAGTTCCTGTTAGGTCCGACAGAGCAGCGGCTCTAACAGAAATGCAGCTCTGATCAACAAAAATGAACAAACGATCAGACTACTGATATTTATATTATATAAGTGTGGCGCCCCTGAGGCTTCCGTCGCCACAGGTCATTGCACCCCATCCAGCGGTGTGATGCCCCATTCTGGGAGAGGAAGAGAGTGAACTCCGGTCCCCTGGTAAATCCACACTACACCCATTGCTAGGAACACACTGGGACCAGAGAAAGTGGCAGACAACCCTCCCATGCTGCATGCTGGGAGGGGTCGTAAGACCCATCCCTGCTCCTATAGGGTAGAACAGAGCAACTGGGGAGGTGGGAGGAGCCACAAGAGTGCAGACACAGAGAGGAAGGTCAAGTTTAGTCAGTTTTACCTCAGGGAGTGAAAGAGTGAGGAGCGAGCATGTAGTTGAAGAAGGAGTCAAAGAGAGGGAGGGGAAGGAGAAGGAGGCCTGCTGGAGGCAGGCAAGGAGGAGAAGAGAAAGGAAACAGAGCTCCAAGTCAGACAGGAGCTGAAAGAAAGAAAGAGACGCTTCCTGGTGAAGATCCTGGGACTCGGAGGGTCCAGGTGACACCACGCAGAGAACAGAAAGGGTCCCAGGGCCACGGGTAGTCCTAGAGGTACCACGGGTAGTTGTAGAGCTGCGGTGGCCTGCTCCACAAGAACATCGGTGGAGGGATCAAGCTGCAACAGGAGACGGTCCCTAGAAACCGGAGGAGTGCAAAATCATCTCCAGACAGTAAAAACTGAGGCCCAGGGAATGTTGTAAACTCCCCGGGCCACAGCCCACAGCAGTACCTTTAGAAAAGGGATAATCAGCCGACAGGTGACTCCCCAGCCTGGAGGCTGTTGTGGAGGCCAAGCCAGGTTCAACCTACCAAGGCAAGGCTAAGGAAGACAGCAGAAGATAGAGACACTTAAGAGAAGGGTACCGGCTTTTACTCTCAGAATCACCCAGAAACGGCGGAGGTCCCTGACAGTGGTCCCAGCAGTCCAAGGGTCCCTGCAGGACTGTGACAAGAATTGTGAGTAAAGAACTTGAAACTGTACCCTTGAAGTTGCCTCTGTTATTTCATCTGCATAGACACTCACAAGCACCAACTGTGCCCCGGGGCATTGCTCCACCTGTGGGGAGTAGTACCACCACTGCTGCCATATTATCCCCCGGAGGCCTCATACAGCAGCGGCGGCGTCACGAACACAAACTTTATTCACCAAGCCACATACTCTACTGACACCCACCAGGGCCACGGAGCCGGGCCCAGCCACCACTGACTACCACCGGACTAGTCCGGCCCGGCACCGCGTGTCCCATAGCCCTGGGGTGGGCGAGTCAACTTTGGCGTCACGAACAGGATTTCGTGCCCGGTCACACCGGGTACTGTGCGCCTGAAGAATCGTGAAATAGCCTGTGTTTACTGTGAGAAACTGCCGCCATTGAAGACACTGAGCGCGGGAAGAAGGGGGGCGTGCAAGAAGAAAGGGCGCGAAGAGAAGCCCCGCCCCCTTGTCCAAGAAAAGAGTGCGAAGCGGTGCCCGCCATAGAAAGCGGAGGAAGAAGAAATGGCGACTAGATAAGCTGGCCAGCTGGCAGAAAGAGTCTAAATGCCAGACCAGCAGATAAAGAAAATGTACCTTATCGCAAGCGGAGTGGTGCCGGCCGTGATGGGCTGGGCACCAGTCTGGCGCCAGATGCTAGTGCAGCCTCCGGCCCCGCCTCCGAGAAGGGAAAGGGAGCAGCCGAGGGGCGTGGTCGAGCACCCGAGCAGTGATCCAGCAAGCGTTCCCCAGGTTGGCAGCATGGCAGAGAGGCTGCAGAAGTGTACACCAGGGACCGGGAAGATGGATCCCGAGCTGGACCTGCTCCGGGAGGAAATGAAAATCCTGGCTCGGAGGCTGCATAGCATGCAAGCAGAGGTGGACCGGCGGAGTGAAACATCGATGGTGTCGGAAAGCGTGGGCCACTGGATGGAGGCCGCGGAGCAGCGACCGGGTGAGCTACATGAAACCCCGACCCGTCCGGACCCACTGACCCACCAGGCGCCACCGCCCAGTCCCTCCACCGTCCCGCAAGCCTTCCCCGCCAGTCCCGCTGATGCCCGGTGGGGCACCGGAGGCCTGCCTGAAACCCTCGCAGACGGAGCCTGGGGAGGGGTGGACCCCGAACAGCTAGTGGGCCCCCTACCGAGTCCCCCTGTGAACCTCCTGGGAACGACATCCCCGGGAGTGAACTGGGACGCAGCGCCCATAGAGAGTGGGAGACTACAACAGCCACTGCACCTCAAGGAAACCCCACAGGCAAACTAGCTGACCTGCCGGAGACTGGTGGAGGAATACCAGCAGGAGCGGGAGGCCCGGGAGGAGAAGCGGAAAGCCCAGGAGGCAGCCAACCTGGCCTCCAAGGAGCAAATTCGAAAGGCCCTTAAGGGGTTACAGGGCCCAATGAGACGGGGCACGGTAGTCGATTTCCGGCAGAAAGGAGGCTGGGGTTTCATCAGAGAGCCCGGACTTGGTAAAGATGTCTTTGTGGCCCGACGGGATATTGAAGAACACCTGCCTAAAGGCCACCCCGGGCGAGATGTCAAGCCGGGTGACACTGTGGAATACACACGGCTGATGGGAGGCCGGGGCTGGTATGCCCTACACGTCCATATCCTGCAGGAGGAGGAGATGGCCTCCGAAGAACCGGAGTGGCGCCGCACTATGCCATCGTGCAGCGTCTCCCCTGCCAGCAGCAGCCGCAGCACTACCGCGAAGCAGGCCCAAGCCGCAGAACTGAGCAGCGGGCCTGCAACAGCCACGCAGGAGACACAGACGCGGATCTCCATGGCTTGTGTGATGCAGGGTGCGAGGTCAAAGCAAGACCCAAAAGACCACAGCAACAGCCCTCTGCAAACCAGCAGCCCTTTGCAGCAACGCCGAGCTGAGCATACAAGAAGCCCCATTCCTGCCCGGTCCTCCTGCAGGCGCGCGTGCCACCACCGCAGCTCCGATACCAGCACCCTGCAGCAGGACAGCGATCACCAGAACACCGGAGATGCTACTGAGGGGTGAGTCATTTAATGCCCCTGCCGGCGCGAGAGCCCCAACCCCCGCTGCCATGCCCGCGGTCCCTGGAGAGACGCCCGGCACGGCGACGCCGATCCGGGCCGCAGCCACGGCAGGTGCGGCCCGCCAAGATTTTGCCGCCGGAGCGGCGCCCATCCACACCGCAGCAGCGACGCCAAGCCCGGCCCGTCCAGCTCAGGCCCCAGCAGCGATACCCCGCTCGGACAAGCAAGATCCCGCCGCAGCGGCGACGTTAATCCACGCCGCAGATGCGGCCCGCCAAGCCCAGGCCGCAGCCACGCCAGGTGCGGCCCGTCAAGAATCGGTCACAGCAGCGACTCCAATACAGGCCGCCGCCATGCCAGGCGCGGCCCGCCAAGACCAGCAGACGCAGACTGTGCTGACTGCTGTCTACCTGCTGCCAGGTGGGGAGCCGGAGAAGAATCCCTACATGTAAAGAAGTAAGAAAATGCTGAACTATATATAGCCCCTGTCTGCCCCTTATGCTTTGTGAAGATGTCCCTTTTGTGCTGCCCTAATGTTCTTTTTGAAGATGACGCCCTTTCCTGCCTTACTGCCCCTTGTACTTTTCGAAGACGTCACCCCCCCTGTGTATGTGTACCGGGCCACTAGACTGGAATGTGGTCCCCGGTGAATGTGATGTCTTATGTGCTCTGTGTAACCAGGCCACTGGACTTAGTGGCTGGTTGTGTATTTGCCCTTTGTTATTTGAAAAGCTGAACGAACTGCCGGGCTACTGGACTTGTTGTAGCCAACAATGTAAATAGTTGCACCCGTTGTGCCCCCTACCAGAATTATGGGGGGTGTGCCCGAACCGTGCAATGGACTGGAAGTGCACACTTAGAGTTTTCTTTATAAGAAGTTCGCAACGTTTACTTATATGTGCCTCCCATAAAGGGAAGAAATGTTTTATTGTTGTTGTTACATGCATGTAAAAATGTTTTTGCAGTTCTCCACAATTTCTATTGTTTTTCAGCCCGAGGACGTGCTGGGATTTGCTATGGGGGAGTGTGGCGCCCCTGAGGCTTCCGTCGCCACAGGTCATTGCACCCCATCCAGCTGTGTGATGCCCCATTCTGGGAGAGGAAGAGAGTGAACTCCGGTCCCCTGGTAAATCCACACTACACCCATTGCTAGGAACACACTGGGACCAGGGAAAGTGGCAGACAACCCTCCCATGCTGCATGCTGGGAGGGGTCGTAAGACCCATGCCTGCTCCTATAGGGTAGAACAGAGCAACTGGGGAGGTGGGAGGAGCCACAAGAGTGCAGACACAGAGAGGAAGGTCAAGTTTAGTCAGTCTTACCTCAGGGAGTGAAAGAGTGAGGAGCGAGCATGTAGTTGAAGAAGGAGTCAAAGAGAGGGAGGGGAAGGAGAAGGAGGCCTGCTGGAGGCAGGCAAGGAGGAGAAGAGAAAGGAAACAGAGCTCCAAGTCAGACAGGAGCTGAAAGAAAGAAAGAGACACTTCCTGGTGAAGATCCTGGGACTCGGAGGGTCCAGGTGACACCACGCAGAGAACAGAAAGGGTCCCAGGGCCACGTGTAGTCCTAGAGGTACCACGGGTAGTTGTAGAGCTGCGGTGGCCTGCTCCACAAGAACATCGGTGGAGGGATCAAGCTGCAACAGGAGACGGTCCCTAGAAACCGGAGGAGTGCAAAATCGTCTCCAGACAGTAAAAACCGAGGCCCAGGGAATGTTGTAAACTCCCCGGGCCACAGCCCACAGCAGTACCTCTAGAAAAGGGATAATCAGCCGACAGGTGACTCCCCAGCCTGGAGGCTGTTGTGGAGGCCAAGCCAGGTTCAACCTACCAAGGCAAGGCTAAGGAAGACAGCAGAAGATAGAGACACTTAAGAGAAGGGTACCGGCTTTTACTCTCAGAATCACCCAGAAACGGCGGAGGTCCCTGACAGTGGTCCCAGCAGTCCAAGGGTCCCTGCAGGACTGTGACAAGAATTGTGAGTAAAGAACTTGAAACTGTACCCTTGAAGTTGCCTCTGTTATTTCATCTGCATAGACACTCACAAGCACCAACTGTGCCCCGGGGCATTGCTCCACCTGTGGGGAGTAGTACCACCACTGCTGCCATATCATCCCCCGGAGGCCTCATACAGCAGCGGCGGCTTATTAGCCGCATACCACAGGTGGCGTCACGAACACAAACTTTATTCACCAAGCCACATACTCTACTGACACCCACCAGGGCCACGGAGCCGGGCCCAGCCACCACTGACTACCACCGGACTAGTCCGGCCCGGCACCGCGTGTCCCATAGCCCTGGAGTGGGCGAGTCACAAGAATAAGGCTGCACATCAAACATAGATAATGGTATAATGCCTCAAGCATATGGAAAAATATTGGAATATACAATGAAAAATGCTACTTGCTAATATGAACATGTGAATAATGAATTGCATACCTGCCATGAATATTAGGAAAAAGGAGATATTTAGCAATCGCATTGATCAATGTAACTGAGCCCCAAGACCTCGTCAAGGTATATCTCTATATTGGGGTCCCTAGCTCTGTGACCCTAACTGTGTGTCATCTCATTGCAATTAAAAACTGCTGTGGGTGGAGAGGGGTAACCAAGGACTGTCTTATATAGGAGATGGAAAAAACATGGCCGAAAGGGGCGGAGCTGTGTTCACATTCAGAAAAAAAACTACATATAACTGAATAGGATAACTGAAGTGAGCACTAATATATATATATATTATGAGTGCAAGCCAAAAATTACATACTATACAAGAATAAGGCTGCACATCAAACATAGATAATGGTATAATGCCTCAAGCATATGGAAAAATATTGGAATATACAATGAAAAATGCTACTTGCTAATATGATTATGTGAATAATGAATTGCATACCTGCCATGAATATTAGGAAAAAGGAGATATTTAGCAATCGCATTGATCAATGTAACTGAGCCCCAAGGCCTCGTCAAGGCATATCTCTATATTGGGGTCCCTAGCTCTGTGACCCTAACTGTGTGTCATCTCATTGCAATTAAAAACTGCTGTGGGTGGAGAGGGGTAACTAAGGACTTTCTTATATAGGAGATGGAAAAAACATGGCCGAAAGGGGCGGAGCTGTGTTTACATTCAGAAAAAAAACTAATTGCAATGAGATGACACACAGTTATATATATATATATTAGTGCTCACTTCAGTTATCCTATTCAGTTACTGATATTTATAGTCCTGTAGGGGGGTCTAGTAAAATTAATAAGAAAAGTTAAAAAACAAGTTTTAAAAAATAAAAAAAAAATAAAAGTTCAAATCATTCCTCATTCGCCCCAATTGAAAGTTAAACAATAAAAAAATAACAATATACGCACATTTGGTATTGCCACATTCAGAAATGGCGTATCAATGCATCTATAAAAATATAAAATCAATTAACCTGATCGGTAAATGGCGTAGCGGCAAAAAAATTCCAACCGTCAAAATTACATTTTTAAAATTACATATATATAGATACAGTCATATGAAAAAGTTTGGGCACCCCTATTAATGTTAACCTTTTTTCTTTATAACAATTTGGGTTTTTGCAACAGCTATTTCAGTTTCATATATCTAATAACTGATGGACTGAGTAATATTTCTGGATTGAAATGAGGTTTATTGTACTAACAGAAAATGTGCAATCCGCATTTAAACAGAATTTGAGCGGTGCAAAAGTATGGGCACCCTTATCAATTTCTTGATTTGAACCCTCCTAACTACTTTTTACTGACTTACTAAAGCACTAAATTGGTTTTGTAACCTCATTGAGCTTTGAACTTCATAGGCAGGTGTATCCATTCATGAGAAAAGGTATTTAAGGTGGCCACTTGCAAGTTGTTCTCCTATTTGAATCTCCTATGAAGAGTGGCATCATGGGCTCCTCAAAACAACTCTCAAATGATCTGGAAACAAAGATTATTCAACATAGTTGTTCAGGGGAAGGATACAAAAAGTTGTCTCAGAGATTTAAACTGTCAGTTTCCACTGTGAGGAACATAGTAAGGAAATGGAAGAACAGAGGTACAGTTCTTGTTAAGCCCAAAAGGGGGAGGCCAAGAAAAATATCAGAAAGGCAGAGAAGAAGAATGGTGAGAACAGTCAAGGAAAATCCACAGACCACCTCCAAAGACCTGCAGCTTCATCTTGCTGCAGATGGTGTCAATGTGCATCGGTCAACAATACAGCGTGCGTTGCACAAAGAGAAGCTGTATGGGAAAGTGATGCGAAAGAAGCCGTTTCTGCAAGCACGCCACAAACAGTCGCCTGAGGTATGCAAAAGCACATTTGGACAAGCCAGTTACATTTTGGAAGAAGGTCCTGTGGACTGATGAAACAAAGATTTAGTTGTTTGGTCATACAAAAAGACGTTATGTATGGAGGCAAAAAAACACGGCATTCCAAGAAAAGCACTTGCTACCCACAGTAAAATTTGGTGGAGGTTCCATCATGCTTTGGGGCTGTGTGGCCAATGCCGGCACCGGGAATCTTGTTAAAGTTGAGAGTCGCATGGATTCAACTCAGTATCAGCAGATTCTTGACAATAATGTGCAAGAATCAGTGACGAAGTTGAAGTTACGAAGGGGATGGATATTTCAGCAAGACAATGATCCAAAACACCGCTCCAAATCTACTCAGGCATTCATGCAGAGGAATAATTACAATGTTCTGGAATGGCCATCCCAGTCCCCAGACCTGAATATCATTGAAAATCTGTGGGATGATTTGAAGCGTGCTGTCCATGCTCGGCGACCATCAAACTTAACTGAACTAGAATTGTTTTGTAAACAGGAATGGTCAAATATACCTTCATCCAGGATCCAGAAACTCATTAAAAACTACAGGAAGTGACTAGAGGCTGTTATTTTTGCAAAAGGAGGATCTACAAAATATTAATGGCACTTTTATGTTGAGCTGCCCATACTTTTGCACCGGTCAATTTTTGTTTAAATGTGGATTGCACATTTTCTGTTAGTACAATAAACCTCATTTCAATCCAGAAATATTACTCAGTCCATCAGTTATTAGATATATGAAACTGAAATAGCTATTGCAAAAACCCAAATTGTTATAAAGAAAAAAGGTTAACATTAATAGGGGTGCCCAAACTTTTTCATATGACTGTATATGTGTAATATATATCTATATCTATATATATATATATATATATATATATGTATATATATATATATATACACTGTATATATACAGTACAGATCAAACGTTTGGACACACCTTCTCATTCAAAGAGTTTTCTTTATTTTCATGACTCTAAAAATTGTAGTTTCACATTGAAGACATCAAAACTGTGAATGAAAACATGTGGAATGAAATACTTAAAAAAGTGTGAAACAACTGAAAATATGTCTTATATTCTAGGTTCTTCAAAGTAGCCACCTTTTGCTTTGATTACTGCTTTGCACACTCTTGGAATTCTCTTGATAAGCTTCAAGAGGTAGTCACTGGAAATGGTTTTCCAACAGTCTTGAAGGAGTTCCCAGAGATGCTTAGCACTTGTTGGCCCTTTTACCTTCACTCTGCTGTCCAGCTCACCCCAAACCATCTCAATTGGGTTCAGGTCTGGTGACTGTTAAGGCCAGGTCATCTGGCGTAGCATCCCATCACTCTCCTTCTTAGTCAAATCACCCTTACACAGCCTGGAGGTGTGTTTGGGGTCATTGTCCTGTTGAAGAATAAATGATTGTCCAACTAAACGCAAACCTGATGGAATAGCATGCCGCTGCAAGATGCTGTGGTAGCCATGCTGGTTTAGTATGCCTTCAATTTTGAATAAATCCCCAACAATGTCACCAGAAAAGCACCCCCACACCATCACACCTCCTGCTATGTTTCACGGTGGGAACCAGCCATGTAGAGTCCATCCGTTCACCTTTTCTACAAAGACATGGGGGTTGGATTTAAAGATCTCAAATTTGGACTCATCAGACCAAAGCACAGATTTCCACTGGTCTAATGTCAATTCCTTGTGTTCTTTAGCCCAAACAAGTCTCTTCTGCTTGTTACCTGTCCTTAGCAGTGGTGTCCTAGCAGCTATTTTACCCTGAAGGCCTGCTGCACAAAGTCTCCTCTTAATATTTGTTCTAGAGATGAGAAGGTGTGTCCAAACTCTTGGTCTGTACTGTATACACACACACACACACATATATATATATATATATATATATATATATATATATATATATATATATATATAAAAGGGACAGGAGTGTCTAGGGTCCACAGGAGGACTTGATTCTGTAGGGTTCACTCTACTGCTACTCTACATACGCATTTTGCATGCACATGTACATGAGACACAATACAGTGACAGTGTGTAAAACAGCATGTGCCTCTTAAAGGGAACCTGTCAGATCCCTTGTGCCTTCCAACCCACTAGCATTTACATATGTAAACAAACATTCCTTGCCTAACCAGACCTGTATACTACTATTTACTAAAATCAATGTTTTAAAAAAGCATTTATAAAGTGTGCTATTCCTATACTAATTAGGCCTTTGACTAATGGAAGGGGCATTGCTTCCCTAGTCGGTCTTCTTTCCATGTTATCACGCCAATTTGCTCGTGATAACATAGTTTCCAAGTCCCAGCATCATAATTTTGTTAGCATTTTGTAAACTCCTTTTGCTTTCAACATTGCCTAAATCCTTCTGGGAATACTCTTGATGAGATTCAAGAATGTCTTAACCAAAATCTGACCCCAGATAATGTTGGTGCATACTGGTTGATTCCCTTGCGTATATATACAGCTTTTTCTTCAACTCTACTCTGTCCACAAGTGTTTGATTGGGTTGAGGTCTGGGGATTGTAGGGGCCAATCAAGCACCTCTACTTTAATGTCATTGAACCATTTTTTCGCCAATCTCAACGTATGCTTTAGGTTGTTGTCCTGCTGGGACATTATGTAGTCTTTTTTCATAACCATAGTACTCGAGTGTACAAAGTAACTCATCTTGTCTGATATTCACATATCGCTCCGCATTAAGATCACCTTTGATCCTGGTCAAGTATTTAATGCCTTTGGCTGTGAAACAACCCCATATCATCAGGCTTCCTCCACCAAACTTGACAGTTCCTTCAATTTCTCGATCTATTAGTCTCTTTCTCCTTTGTTTCTTCAAGACCCTTTTGCATCCATTAATGCCTAGTCTATTGATTTTCATCTCTTCACTCCAAATCATCTATTTTCAATCTTCTATTGTACACTTTTCATACTTCTTTGCAAACTTGAGCCAACGCTTCTTCATATTGAAATTGAGGCTTCTTCACATTTTTTTGGGCCACCATGGGCCACCATTCCAGATTTGCGTAAAGTGCATTGCACGGTGCTTGGATGGATTTCTGTGATCCCACTATTATGAAGCATACGAGCCACATCCACTGTTTTGTTTGTCGCACCAAAACTGATAGACCTTGTGATGAGTTGATTTGTTGACTCCGATATTTTGCCTGGACGTCCACCTCTTCGCCTTTGAATGGATGGACTGACTTAATTTCATATTCTTTCAACTGTCATGGCATGTATATGATGTAGTTTGACAATTTTCTTGGCTTTGAAACAACCCCATAATTGGGCTTCCTGCACTTAGCAGTTCCTTCAATTTCTCAATCCATTAGCCTTTTTTGCTCTTTTGTTCCAGACCTGATTGCACCCATCAGAGCCCAGTTTATTGACTTTCATCTCATCGCTCCAAAGCACTCATTTCCAAATCTTCTATTTTCCACTTTTCAGACTATTTTGCAAACTCAAGCAGACATTTCTTATGACGATATTGAAGTCAAGGAGTCTTCACATTTTTCAGGCTACCATTCCAGACTTTGGTAATGTGCGTCACATGGAAGTCTGTGATCTCACTATTACAAAGCATATGAGCCACCTCCACTACTGTGTTTGTCGCCCCAGAACTGATAGACCTTGTGATGAGCCGACTTACTGACTCCAGTATTGTGCCTGGATATCCACCTCTTGGCCCTTGAATAACTTGATGGACTTTATTTCATATTCTTCCAACTGCTATGGCACTCACTTTGAAGACACAGCCCTGTGGTGTGTTATCTAGTGTTTGTTGAGTCATTGCTTTTCCCAGGACTATCAGAGCCTCCCATTGTTTGAGCATGTGGTTTACTAAGTTAATGTAACTTCCCCAGCCTCTCTGTCTACCTAACTCAGATGAGAATTAACTATGTGGATTGCAATGCTACCCAATAATAGCACAGCCTTATTCCACCAATCTGGTAAGACCACATTCCCTGGATTGAGTGCCCAGGACATATAAAAGAGAACTGTTGGAGTCATCAGGATGTTTTTTGCTACATGGCTGCAATCTAGGGATTTCTATCCTGGCTGGATGTCCATTACCCAGCCTAGGCACTTTGGCGCTGGCTAGGGAATTTGAAATTTGATTTCATTGTGCAGGAGCACCGCTAAGGATCCTAGGCTTTGACTGGAAGAAACCCAGGTTGGGGACGATTCAGTTACCTGACTACAGACTTTGCTGTGCTCATGAAACTTCCTATGTTTGTCACTTTCCTATTCTCGGCTGCTGGTTTGGGGTGTGTGGCCCTGGAAGCTTCGAAGACACAAATATTCTACTCCCTGGTGAGCAAGCAGAAGGGTGAGACTCTGTTGCCTGTTACATCGTGTGATTTGCATGGTTTTGTGTTATATGCCTTTGTCTGTTGGGGATCCAATAAAGTCTAATTATTCTGGTTCCCGCACCCTGTGTTGTCTCAGTAGTGTTCTGCCCATGGGTAAGGAGTTCGGGTGTTCAGTTGGAATGAGCCTTGGTCCATGTAGTCTTTCTAAAGGTGGCCGAGCAAGCAGACAAGAGCACCCACTGACCTCCGTGTCTCTACACTCACCTGATGGTGTTTGGCAATTTTCCTGGCTGAGAGACCACTATCGATGAACTGGATGAGTCTGTTTCTCTTTTCTTGGGAAAGCTTCTTCATGGTTGCTCCTCGATTCAAACCAGTGAACTTTCATTGAGAATTAACCTTCTAAAACACTTATCTACTGTATCAGGGAATATGAGAACAGATTGTAATTTGTAGTATACAGTAAGAATTTTTTTCAAACACCAGGAGCAAAACAGTAACAATGCAGTGACATGATGAGAATCTGCATAATTAATTACATTTTTTTTCAACATTTAGTCCTAAGTAGAACTGCACTTCAGTATAATATGAGCAACAACCTTGAACATGTGTACATGTTCAAAAAAAGAAGTGACAAGGTGAAACAATTAAGAGCAATTTTTATTGAAATATAAGTTAAAATCATACAAAAATACACTTAAAAAACAGCAAGAAAAAGTGCTAAATGGTAGATGTAATATTAAGGGTCATGGACCGAACATCAGATTATATTATTTTACAATAGTCCCATATGCATAGATTTCATGGGAATTTTAATAAAGAGTTACCACCCATATTAAATAAATATAAATATACCAAGCAAAAATTGCTTAATTTTCCAATTACTGCAATTAAAGTGCCACAGTGCTAGAGAACATGGAAGCCACCGAGGTGGTTAGAAATAAATAATCAAATAAATAATTAATTGATTGGATTATATCAAAAAGTATCCATAAATAATTTAACAAATCTTCACATACAGTGCGAACCTCCCACACCTCACTGCGCAGACACACAACAGCAGTTTAAAAGGGCATAGTATTTTTGGGAAGTATATTTACCAGTATATGCAGGTGGTATCACGAACAGTCCACGGCCCCTCACTCCGACACGTGTCCCAAAAATACTATGCCCTTTTAAACTGCTGTTGTGCGTCTGCGCAGTGAGGTGTGGGAGGTTCGCACTGTATGTGAAGATTTGTTAAATTATTTATGGATACTTTTTGATATAATCCAATCAATTAATTATTTATTTGATTATTTATTTCTAACCACCTCGGTGGCTTCCATGTTCTCTAGCACTGTTGCACTTTAATTGCAGTAATTGGAAAATTAAGCAATTTTTGCTTGGTATATTTATATTTATTTCATATGGGTGGTAACTCTTTATTAAAATTCCCATGAAATCTATGCATATGGGACTATTGTAAAATAATATAATCTGATGTTCGGTCCATGACCCTTAATATTACATCTACCATTTAGCACTTTTTCTTGCTGTTTTTTAAGTGTATTTTTGTATGATTTTAACTTATATTTCAATAAAAATTGCTCTTAATTGTTTCACCTTGTCACTTCTTTTTTTGAACATGTACACATGTTCAAGGTTTTTGCTTATAATTAATTACATGCTAACTAGTTTCAAGTCAAATTTATGTATGATATAGTCAAGATGATTGTCTATCAAATGATGGTAGTTTTCCTTTTAAAGATGTAGGGAGTGATGAGATATGGAGCCTGAAAGTCAAAAGTTCAACACATCATTACCCTTTTGCATGTCCCTGTACTTTGATTGCCAATATCTCTGCAAAGGAAATGATGAAATTTAAAAAAAAAATCTTATTCTACAATCTAATTTTATTTTATTATGTGTCCAGTTCATGTGAAAAATTTGGCATACGGTCCTCTTCAAAGTGCACACTAAATGAAGAAACATACTGTATATCAATAAGCATCTGAACCAACATGCAAGGTTCTATGAGCCAAAGCTCAATTTTATGATTTCAGTTTAGGATTAGGCTTACTGTATACTACAGATGAGCGGGTCCTGCTAGTCTCAGGAAAACATTTGTAGTTATATGTATGATGGTATAAAAGTTATGCAGGGGAAAAGAATTAAACACTAATAGTGGTTTTTTTTACTGGATATACATTTATAGTATACGATATTTGTTAAATATGATTTATGTACCTTTTTTTTATTAAAGGAAAGCACTTCATGTTTTTTAGTCTCATCCACTGCATTGATGGTGAATTCAGATTTGGAACACCCAGAAATGTGTTTTTGTAACTCACTTATACAATTTAATTTGCTACAATTGCCATGCAAAGACTTTTCACATTATTAAAAAGGGGCCCAATCTACTTTCTACATTCATTCCTCATTTTCTTTGTTACATAACCCAGTGCAATTCACATTTGAGATCGTATCTTTGACTATATCACCTTTCACACCCATTTAAGTAAATTAAAAATGCTTCATAGACTTTAGGTTTATCAACCTGCTTCATGAGCTGAACTAGAAATGTACTTTTCTTTTGACCAATGTGCATAAGCTAGCATGTAATATGTGCTATTTTTTTTTATTCTGATGGATGTGGTCTGAAGACTAAACTAATTTTCAACCAAATCCCTATCTATTTAATGGGTAATCTACACTAATTTTTAATATGGTTGCATTAAAATTTCCCTAATGTTTACTAAGTACAGAATCTAATATTCACTCACTCACTGGACCCGTAGAAGCAATTTGTTTGCGAAAGGGCCCGCCGTCGTCCGGCGCTGCACAACCTCACCTTCCCTCACCACCTGTATCCCTGATTTGAGCATGGATTAAAGATTTGTATCTATCCAGATCCTTGTGGAGTGCGACCCTTTCTGCCTATTTTCTGGATTTGTATCATCTACATTTTGGGACACGCACCCGGATCTTGCCTGCTCTCCAGGACTGTGATACCTAGCCGTTCGTGGACAGCTGTGCCCAGCATTCCTCACCTACCCTCTATTAGAATCTAATATTGTTTTTTTTCCTACTTCCTGTCTATGATGCTTTGTTTGAGATTCCAAGTGCATGCTGGGATTCTCAAACAAAGTGTCATTAGGGGGCAGAGGTTATGGTCTCTGCCACAGCCCCTGCCCCTTCCTTGAAACGAAGCGTCATCAGTGACACTCATTTCAGGGGCTAGTCTGGTCCCTGCTATGTCCCTGTGCGCTGTCATTGTTCAATGTGCATGACAACACGCTCTGTGATGCCAGCTCAGATCAGCTGTAATCATCTGGCAACTGAACAGACAGTCAAGGCATTGTCAGAGTATACCGCAGTGTTCAGAGATCAGCAGCGCCCTGCCAGTGACATCACTTTGGAGACGGCGCTGATCTCTAAACACTTCTCTGACAAAGTACCCTTACTGTCTGCTCTGTCGCTGACTCATTAGTCATAGAGCCAGCAACACAGAGCGCGCTGCCATTGTGCACATTGCACAATGACAGCGCACAGGGACAGAGCAGGGACCAGATGAGCCTCTGATCAGGGAAGGGGCAGGGGCTGTGTCAGTGACCACAATCTTTGCCCCCTAATGACACTGTGCTTGAGAAAGTCAGCATACACTGGGATTCTTAAATGAAGTGTCATAGACAGGAAGTAGGGAATAAAATCAATATCAGATACTGTAGTTAGTAAACAGTAATTCATTTATAATCCATCCATATTAGAAATTAGTTTAGATTAACTTTTAAATAGATAAGGATTTGAAAATGTCTTTAGCCTTCAAGCCACCTCTTTATCGTTAGAGGCAACCTGTTATCAAAATTTTACATCCCAAACCAATGACATGTATATAAAGGCATACTTACCTTTCTTGTACAAATCTGTTTTGCTGTTTTATAGAAATCCAAAGTTGAAATTGTTTGGTAATGAGTTGTAAGTGCAGTGGGCGGGTAGTGCACTTGACAGGAGGCAGGCAGGAAACACTAGAGATGCAGGGGAGCAGTATGACATGCCCGCCCACTGTTTTTAAAACAATAAAGGAGGAGAAGCGCTTCTGTGAAGATTCCCATGAACCTCCTTCCTCTTCTCCGCCAATATTGGACATAGGGAATATTTTTATTCCAGTTTGGTAGATGACCGCTTTAATTTCTATATGCCTGATATTATAGTAACCTCTATTTTATTCATTTTTGTGTAATCTGTGGATAGATAAGCAAAATCGATTAATTAAGTGATTTTTAACACCCCCCCCCCATTTTATCCTCATGTATACATGTAGATTTCCATTATGTTAATTCCACCCGATGAAGGGGACAGATCGTCCCAGAAATGCATTGTCTGTAAAATAAACCTTTGAATCTATTACATTGTTGCCAGTTATGCGCAGTGCCTGGTTACCACCGTTGTTTTTTTTTTTGCATTCCTTGAACGCCCACTACCAGGGGCGCAACAATAGTGGTCGAAGAGATCGCGACTGCGACCGGGTCCGGCAGGGTTAGGGGCCAAGCGCTCACCATGCAGAGAAGCAGTCGGCTCCTCTGTGTGGGAGAGGAGTTGCGCTGTTCGCTGTCAGACCACATGGCCATTATGGCCCCTCGCCCATCATCACACAAAGTAACGATGAAGGATCGAGAGGAGCTCTTCGCTCCATCCTTCATCATTCTCCCCTTGTTCCTGCGCTTAACGTCTCAGTGCAGAAGAGTGTGGTGACATCACCACTGCATGCTGCTGAGCTGAGACTGCAGAGCACGGGACACTGATTAGAGCAGCAGGGGAACAAGGAGAGGTGTTTATTTTTTTTTAATCAGTGAGTACATGGTAGCCAGAGGCCTATGGATGTGCATTAAATGGTATGGGGGCTGCATAATACAACATGAAAGACACCTTATACGTGGACTATGGAGGTGCATTATAATACACTAGAAGGTGTAGTTGCCAGTGTTTGTGTAGGGCGCTGTACATGTTCTGGGTGTTGTCTGAGTGTGGCGAGGGGTGAGAGCGGTGTTGTTTGTGTGTTGCGTTGTTTGTGGAGCGCTGTGTGTCTGTAGCGTTGTGTGTGTTGCGCGGTTTGTGTGGGTGTGGGGTGCGTGTGTGTGTTTTGGGGGGAGGTATGTTTTGTGCAATGTGTGTGTTGTGCGGTATGTGCGTATATTTGTGTGTGCCGCGGTGTTTGTGTGTTGGGTGTTGTGTGTGTGCGGCGTTGTCTGTGTGTGTGGGTGTCTGTGTAGGGCGGTGTTTGTGGTTCCCAGTGTGTGTGTGGTGTGTTGTGCGGTGCGTGTGTGGCAGTGTGTGTGTGTTTTGGGGGGAGGTGTGCACCCCCCATCGTGCTCCATCCCCCATGCTGCGCATCCCCCATCGTGCTCCATCTCCCATGCTGCGCACCCCCCATCGTGCTCCATCCCCCATGCTGCGCACCCCCCATCATGCTCTAAACCCCCATGCTGCGCACCCCCCATCGTGCTCCATCCCCCATGCTGCGCACCCCCATCGTTCTCTAAACCCCCATGCTGCGCACCACCCATCGTGTTTCATCCCCCCATTCTGGGCACCCCCCCATCGTGCTCCATCCCCACGCTGCACCCCCCATTGTGCTCCATCCCCCAGGCTGCACCCCCCCCATCGTGCTCCATCCCCCATGCTGCACTCCCCATCGTGCTTCATCCCCCATGCTGTGCACCCCCCATCGTGTTTCATCCCCCCATTCTGGGCACCCCCCATCGTGGTCCAACCCCCATGCTGCACCCCCCAGCGTGCTCCATCCCCCATGCTGCACACCCCCCATCGTGTTTCATCCCCCCATTCTGGGCACCCCCCATCGTGGTCCACATCCCATGCTGCACCCCCCATCGTGGTCCTCCCCCATGCTGCACCCCCCATCGTGCTCCATCCCCCATGCTGCACTCCCCATCGTGCTCCATCCCCCATGCTGTGAACCCCTCAGAGAGGAGTATAATAGGAGGAGTATAATAGGAGGAGTATAATGGGAGGAGTATAATGGGAGGAGTAGTCCTGGGGAAAGAGGAGTATAATGGGAGAAGTAGTCCTGGGGGGTGGTGTACAGGTGCCCAACGTGTGCGGGGTGTGTGGCCGAGCGGGCATAGTGTGAGGGGGGCGTGGCCGAATGTGCATCGTGTGTGGGGGCGTGGCCTAGCGAGCATCGCATGCGGGGGCGTGGCCTAGCGCACATTGCGTGTGGGGGGCGTGGCCTAGCGGGCATCACATGCGGGGCGTGGCCTAGCGGGCTTCACGTGCGGGGGCGTGGCCTAGCAGGCATCGCGTGCAGGGGACGTGGCCTAGCGAGCATCGCGTGCGGGGGGCGTGGCCTAGCGGGCATCACGTGCGGGGGCGTGGCCTACCGGGCATCACGTGCAGGGGGCGTGGCCTAGCGGGCATCGCGTGCGGGGGGTGGGCCTGGCCAAACGGTTAATCCATGCGGGGGGCGGGGCCAGGCCGAGCCGAGCGGCCAATCCGTGTGGGAGTACGGGGCCAGGCCAATCCGACGGTTGTCACTGTAAGGACACAATTTTGGAGCAAGACAGACAGACAGACAGAATAAGGCAATTATTTATATAGATGGAGGCCTATGGGGTGCATTAACTGGTATGAGGGTTGCATAATATAATATGGAGGACTATGTGGGCTGGATTATCAAAGATGGAGGACTATGGGGCTGCATTATAATATATGGAGGCCTATGGGTGTGCATTAAAACAGTATGTGGGCTGCATAATATAATATGAAGGACTATGAGGGCTGTATTATAATATATGAAGGGTTATGTGGGACTCAAACTGTATGGAAGACTATGTGGGGACCATTATAGTATAATCAGCATTAAAGCGCCTTTATATACATGCATTCGTTTGGGGTATAAAATCCAGATGACAGGCTCTCTTGGACAACTTGTTATTACAAATGACAAGTCTACTTGATATTTTTATTATATCTGGATCATAAGCAATCTCTTACTGCTGATTTCTTGGGCACAACTGCAGTGATCTGAAAGTGTTTAGAAACATTTAGTGATGAGCAAGCGTGCTCGGCACTGCTCGATACTTGTTAGAGCATTGGGGTGCTTGGGCATGCTCGTTACTCAATCGAGTATAGCGGGAGCTCAAGCACCATGCTTGCGTCCTGAATGTTTTGCAGCTGTTAGACATCCAACAAACATGCGGGGATTGCCTGCCATACACGGTAATGCCATGTTGGCTATTGGCATTACTGTGTTTGCCCAGCCGCTCCATCGGGTCTTATATGGGACTCAGGGGAGTGATGCTCAGCACACTCCCCTCTGGAAGCACTTCAGGGAGCGTTGATCTAGGAGGGGGAGCTTAGATTAGAGCAGGGTTTATACACTTGCAACCTTTAGTGCCTTTCATTTGTCACAAAAATGTGTTTTTAGCCTTGTTTAACCTAGTGAATAGTTACAGTGGGGGAAAAAGTATTTAGTCAGCCACCAATTGTGCAAGTTCTCCCAACTTAGAAAGAAGAGAGGCCTGTAATTGACATCATAGGTAGACCACAACTATGAGAGACAAAAGGAGAAAACAAATCCAGGAGGAGGAGAGAGGTGAGGACGGAGCAGCGGGGGAACAAAGAGAGGTGAGGACGGAGCAGCGGGGGAACAAAGAGAGGTGAGGACAGAGCAGTAGGGGAACGAGTAGAGCTGAGTACTTCTTGTTGTTTTTTTATATAAATTAGTGAATGCACGGTGGCCAGAGCCCTGGGGACGGGGGGGGGCTGCATTATACATGGAGGCCTGGGAAGGCTGGCTGCATTATTATACATGGAGGCCTGGGGAGGCTGGCTGCATTATTATACATGGAGGCCTGGGGAGGCTGGCTGCATTATTATACATGGAGGCCTGGGGAGGCTGGCTGCATTATTATACATGGAGGCCTGGGGAGGCTGGCTGAATTATTATACATGGAGGCCATGGGGGGCTGCATTATACATGGAGGCCTGGGGAGGCTGGCTGCATTATTATACATGGAGGCCTGGAGGGATGCATTATACATGGAGGCCTGGGAAGGCTGGCTGCATTATTATGCATGGAGGCCTGGGGAGGCTCTATGCAATATTATACATGGAGGCTTGGAGGGATGCATTATACATGGAGGCCCGGGGAGGCTGGCTGCTTTATTATACATGGAAGCCTGGGGAGGCTGCCATGTATAATACATGCCAGCCTGGGGAGGCTGGCTGCATTATTATACATGGAGGCCTGGGGGATGCATTATACATGGAGGCCTGGGGAGGCTGGCTGCATTATTATACATGGAGGCCTGGAGGATGCATTATACATGGAGGCCTGGGGAGGCTGGCTGCATTATTATACATGGAGACCTGAGCAGGCTGGCTGCATTATTATACATAGAGGCCTGGGGGGCTGCATTATACATGGAGGCCTGGGGAGGCTGGCTGCATTATTATACATGGAGGTCTGGAGGGATGCATTATACATGGAGGCCTGGGGAGGCTGGCTGCATTATTATACATGGAGGCCTGGGGAGGCTGGCTGCATTATTATACATGGAGGCCTGGGGAGGCTGGCTGCATTATTATACATAAAGGCCTGGGGGGCTGCATTATACATGGAGGCCTTGGGAGGCTTTCTGCATTATTATACATGGAGGCCATGGGGGCTGCATTTTACATGGAGGCCCGGGGAGGCTGGCTGCTTTATTATACATGGAAGCCTGGGGAGGCTGGATGATTAATTATACATGGAGGCATGGGGAGGCTGGCTGCTATATTATACTTGGAGGCCTGGGGAGGCTGGCTGCATTATTATACATGGAGGCCTGGGGAGGCTGGCTGCATTATTATACATAGAGGCCTGGGGGGGCTGCATTATACATGGAGGCCTGGGGAGGCTGGCTGCATTATTATACATGGAGGCCTGGAGGGATGCATTATACATGGAGGCCTGGGGAGGCTGGCTGCATTATTATACACGGAGGCCTGGGGAGGCTGGCTGCATTATTATACACGGAGGCCTGGGGAGGCTGGCTGCATTATTATACATGGAGGCCTGGAGGGATGCATTATACATGGAGGCCTGGGGAGGCTGGCTGCATTATTATGCATGGAGGCCTGGGGAGGCTCTATGCAATATTATACATGGAGGCCTGGAGGGATGCATTATACATGGAGACCCGGGGAGGCTGGCTGCTTTATTATACATGGAAGCCTGGGAAGGCTGCCATGTATAATACATGCCAGCCTGGGGAGGCTGGCTGCATTATTATACATGGAGGCCTGGGGGATGCATTATACATGGAGGCCTGGGGAGGCTGGCTGCATTATTATACATGGAGGCCTGGAGGATGCATTATACATGGAGGCCTGGGGAGGCTGGCTGCATTATTATACATGGAGACCTGAGCAGGCTGGCTGCATTATTATACATAGAGGCCTGGGGGGCTGCATTATACATGGAGGCCTGGGGAGGCTGGCTGCATTATTATACATGGAGGCCTGGAGGGATGCATTATACATGGAGGCCTGGGGAGGCTGGCTGCATTATTATACATGGAGGCCTGGGGAGGCTGGCTGCATTATTATACATGGAGGCCTGGGGAGGCTGGCTGCATTATTATACATGGAGGCCTGGGGAGGCTGGCTGCATTATTATACATGGAGGCCTGGGGAGGCTGGCTGCATTATTATACATGGAGGCCTGGGGAGGCTGGCTGCATTATTATACATAAAGGCCTGGGGGGCTGCATTATACATGGAGGCCTTGGGAGGCTTTCTACATTATTATACATGGAGGCCATAGGGGCTGCATTATACATGGAGGCACGGGGAGGCTGGCTGCTTTATTATACATGGAAGCCTGGGGAGGCTGGATGATTAATTATACATGGAGGCATGGGGAAGCTGGCTGCTATATTATACTTGGAGGCCTGGGGAGGCTGGCTGCATTATTATACATGGAGGCCTGGGGAGGCTGGCTGCATTATTATACATGGAGGCCTGGGGAAGCTGGCTGAATTATTATACATGGAGGCCATGGGGGGCTGCATTATACATGGAGGCCTAGGGAGGCTGGCTGCATTATTATACATGGAGGCCTGGAGGGATGCATTATACGTGGAGGCCTGGGGAGGCTGGCTGCATTATTATACATGGAGGCCTGGGGAGGCTCTATGCAATATTATACATGGAGGCCTGGAGGGATGCATTATACATGGAGGCCCGGGGAGGCTGGCTGCTTTATTATACATGGAAGCCTGGGGAGGCTGCCATGTATAATACATGCCAGCCTGGGGAGGCTGGCTGCATTATTATACATGGAGGCCTGGGGGATGCATTATACATGGAGGCCTGGGGAGGCTGGCTGCATTATTATACATGGAGGCCTGAGCAGGCTGGCTGCATTATTATACATAGAGGCCTGGGGGGCTGCATTATACATGGAGGCCTGGGGAGGCTGGCTGCATTATCATACATGGAGGCCTGGAGGGATGCATTATACATGGAGGCCTGGGGAGGCTGGCTGCTTTATTATACATGGAAGCTTGGGGAGGCTGGCTGCATTATTGTACATAAAGGCCTGGGGGGCTGAATTATACATGGAGGCCTTGGGAGGTTTTCTGCATTATTATACATGGAGGCCATGGGGGCTGCATTATACATGGAGGCCCGGGGAGGCTGGCTGCTTTATTATACATGGAAGCCTGGGGAGGCTGGATGATTAATTATACATGGAGGCCTGGGGAGGCTGGCTGCTATATTATACATGGAGGCCTGGGGAGGCTGGCTGCATTATTATACATAGAGGCCTGGGGGGGCTGCATTATACATGGAGGCCTGGGGAGGCTGGCTGCATTATTATACATCGAGGCCTGGAGGGATGCATTATACATGGAGGCCTGGGGAGGCTGGCTGCATTATTATACACGGAGGCCTGGGGAGGCTGGCTGCATTATTATACATGGAGGCCTGGGGAGGCTGGCTGCATTATTATACATGGAGGCATGGAGGGATGCATTATACATGGAGGCCTGGGAAGGCTGGCTGCATTATTATACATGAAGGCCTGGGGAGGCTGGCTGAATTATTATACATGGAGGCCATGGGGGCTGCATTATACATGGAGGCCTGGGGAGGCTGGCTGCATAATTATACATGGAGGCCTGGAGGGATGCATTATACATGGAGGCCTGGGGAGGCTGGCTGCATTATTATACATGGAGGCCTGGGGAGGCTCTATGCAATATTATACATGGAGGCCTGGAGGGATGCATTATACATGGAGGCCCGCGGAGGCTGGCTGCTTTATTATACATGGAAGCCTGGGGAGGCTGCCATGTATAATACATGCCAGCCTGGGGAGGCTGGCTGCATTATTATACATGGAGGCCTGGGGGATGCATTATACATGGAGGCCTGGGGAGGCTGGCTGCATTATTATACATGGAGGCCTGGAGGATGCATTATACATGGAGGCCTGGGGAGGCTGGATGCATTATTATACATGGAGGCCTGAGCAGGCTGGCTGCATTATTATACATAGAGGCCTGGGGGGCTGCATTATACATGGAGGCCTGGGGAGACTAGCTGCATTATTATACATGGAGGCCTGGAGGGATGCATTATACATGGAGGCCTGGGGAGGCTGGCTGCATTATTATACATGGAGGCCTGGAGGGATGCATTATACATGGAGGCCCGGGGAGGCTGGCTGCTTTATTATACATGGAAGCCTGGGGAGGCTGCCATGTATAATACATGCCAGCCTGGGGAGGCTGGCTGCATTATTATACATGGACGCCTGGGGGATGCATTATACATGGAGGCCTGGGGAGGCTGGCTGCATTATTATACATGGAGGCCTGGAGGATGCATTATACATGGAGGCCTGAGGAGGCTGGCTGCATTATTATACATGGAGGCCTGAGCAGGCTGGCTGCATTATTATACATAGAGGCCTGGGGGGCTGCATTATACATGGAGGCCTGGGGAGACTGGCTGCATTATTATACATGGAGGCCTGGAGGGATGCATTATACATGGAGGCCTGGGGAGGCTGGCTGCATTATTATACATGGAGGCCTGGGGGGATGCATTATACATGGAGGCCTGAGGAGGCTGGCTGCATTATTGTACATGGAGGCCTGGGGAGGCTGGCTGCATTATTATACATGGAGGCCTGGGGAGGCTGGCTGCATTATTATACATAAAGGCCTGGGGGGCTGCATTATACATGGAGGCCTTGGGAGGCTTTCTGCATTATTATACATGGAGGCCATGGGGGCTGCATTATACATGGAGGCCCGGGGAGGCTGGCTGCTTTATTATACATGGAAGCCTGGGGAGGCTGGATGATTAATTATACATGGAGGCATGGGGAGGCTGGCTGCTATATTATACATGGAGGCCTGGGGAGGCTGGCTGCATTATTATACATGGAGGCCTGGGGAGGCTGGCTGCATTATTATACATAGAGGCCTGGGGGGGCTGCATTATACATGGAGGCCTGGGGAGGCTGGCTGCATTATTATACATGGAGGCCTTGAGGGATGCATTATACATGGAGGCCTGGAGAGGCTGGCTGCATTATTATACACGGAGGCCTGGGGAGGCTGGCTGCATTATTATACATGGAGGCCTGGGGAGGCTGGCTGCATTATTATACATGGAGGCCTGGGGGGCTGCATTATACATGGAGGCCCGGGGAGGCTGGCTGCTTTATTATACATGGAAGCCTGGGGAGACTGGCTGATTAATTATACATGGAGGCCTAGTGAGGCTGGCTGCATTATTATACATGGAGGCCTGGGGGATGCATTATACATGCAGGCCTGGGGAGGCTGGGTGCATTATTATACATGGAGGCCTGGGCAGGCTGGCTGCTTTATTATACATGGAGGCATGGGGAGGCTGGCTGCATTATTATACATGGAGGCATGGGGAGGCTGGCTGCATTATTATACATGGAGGCATGGGGAGGCTGGGTGCATTATTATACATGGAGGCCTGGGGAGGCTGGGTGCATTATTATACATGGAGGCATGGGGAGGCTGGCTGCATTATTATACCTGGAGGCATGGGGAGGCTGGCTGCATTATTATACATGGAGCCATGGGGAGGCTGGCTGCATTATTATACATGGAGGCATGGGGAGGCTGGCTGCATTATTATACATGGAGGCCTGGGGAGGCTGGCTGCATTATTATACATGGAGGCATGGGGAGGCTGGCTGCATTATTATACATGGAGGCATGGGGAGGCTGGCTGCATTATTATACATGGAGGCCTGGGGAGGCTGGCTGCATTATTATACATGGAGGCATGGGGAGGCTGGGTGCATTATTATACATGGAGGCATGGGGAGGCTGGGTGCATTATTATACATGGAGGCCTGGGGAGGCTGGGTGCATTATTATACATGGAGGCATGGGGAGGCTGGCTGCATTATTATACCTGGAGGCATGGGGAGGCTGGCTGCATTATTATACATAGAGGCCTGGGGGGGCTGCATTATACATGGAGGCCTGGGGAGGCTGGCTGCATTATTATACATGGAGGCCTGGAGGGATGCATTATACATGGAGGCCTGGGGAGGCTGGCTGCATTATTATACACGGAGGCCTGGGGAGGCTGGCTGCTGCATTATACATGGAGGCCTTGGGAGGCTGGCTGCATTATTATACATGGAGGCCTGAGCAGGCTGGCTGCATTATTATACATGGAGGCCTGGGGAGGCTGGCTGCATTATTATACATTGAGGCCATGGGGGCTGCATTATACATGGAGGCCCGGGGAGGCTGGCTGCTTTATTATACATGGAAGCCTGGGGAGGCTGGCTGATTAATTATACATGGAGGCCTGGGGAGGCTGGCTGCATTATTATACATGGAGGCATGGGGAGGCTGGCTGCATTATTATACATGGAGGCCTGGGGAGGCTGGCTGCATTATTATACATGGAGGCCTGGGGAGGCTGGCTGCATTATTATACATGGAGGCCTGGGGAGGCTGGCTGCATTATTATACATGGAGGCCTGGGGAGGCTGGCTGCATTATTATACATGGAGGCCATGGGGGCTGCATTATACATGGAGGTATGATACCAATGTGATATGACTGAAAGAATGTGTGATTAGATAGGCATAATCATAATCAAAAGATAGGAGTGATCCCAGATATTATTTGACCTATCAATAATTCAGTATCAAAGAGATGTCCTTTGGAAGGCCGATATGATGACCAAAGAATACATGTCACAGGTTTTTGAAGCAGTTTTTAGATAATAAGGAAATAACATTTACAGTTCCACTTACCGGAAACTTGTGGTTAGCTTAAAGACAGGTTTAAGGAAGCTTGCATATGAAATTTACGGCTCATTGCAATATTTCACTAACACAATGGTCAACTGTGGTCGGCCAGTTGACCACTGGCTAAATGTGCAGGAAATGTGCAGGAAGCTACTGGTGCCCACAGCAGCTTGTGGTCAAGTTACATGAACATGACTCAGCTGTCATATGCTGGTGACCATGTAAACCCAACCTACAATATTTTCCTATAAAAAATACACCGAACTCGCTTAATGTTAAGGGAAAACCTTCCAGGACATTGAAGTGTACGTACGCACTGTTCCTGTGATGCAAGATGCCATGATGTTGATTCCTTTATCATTAACTCGAGTTCCCTCCGATGTGAAAGGATTGCTACAACAAACGGTAATGTTGATGCATATTTCTGTTATTGTATAAGTTTCTATGACTATAGTTCTTATGCCTATGTACCATTAATTATATTCATGTGCTATTAAAATAAATAGTATCTTGCTATAAAGAATATTAGTATTCGTGCCTGATTAGAATATCAGTGAGCGCTTCGTAAGTACGGGCTTTCAGCCCCCTTTTTAGTAGAATTTAGCAAGACATAAATTGGCGTAGTCGGCAGGATTACTTCTATAAGAAGTAATTAAATTGGCGTAGTCGGCAGGATTACTTCTATAAGAAGTAATTAACGAATTTTTGTAATTTAGAAATTAAAAACATATATTTGGCAAATTTCCAGATATATTTTTTCAATCTTTTTGCATAGTGTCAAAATGTTCAGAAAACGTAAGGATAATGTTAAGGAGGTTGTTGTGGAGATCCCATGCTGGACTGAGGCTCCCTACAATCTTATAGCACATGAATTGGTCAATTGTGGATTGGCAGAACAATGGCAGAATAAGCTTAAGGGTTGTATACCTACTGATGTTGTGAATGCACTCAGTGGTGCCCCTGTGAAAACAGGTGATGTAGTGTCTTGTGGATTGGCAGAACAATGGCAGGACAAGCTTAAGGGTAGTGAAGCTACTGATGTTGTGAATGTATTCGGTAGTGTCCCTGTGAAAGCAGGTGATGTAGTGTCTTTAGCACGGCGCAAACAATGGCAGGATAAGCTTAAGGGTAGTGAAGCTACTGATGTTGTGAATGTATTCGGTAGGGTCCCTGTGAAAACAGGTGATGTAGTGTCTTTAGGACGGCGCATCTGGATTTTGGCAAGTGCATATAGTGTAATGCATGAGCGTAATCTAAAGATGCAGAAGAAAAATTCCCAGATGGAACAAAAGATGATAGAATTAGGTTGCCTGAAAACAGTTCTGGATTGTAATACCAGACTGTTGAAGGATAAATTGGAACATTATCAGAATGTGGCACAAAAAGCTGCCATAAAAATTGCTCAAAATAAGTACAAGAAAAGAAGAGGAAAGGTAAATAAAACCAAAGTACATAAAAGTATCGTCTCAGCTTCTATAAACTGGGATCCCGATACTTGGGATGGGGATGTGTGGGATTCATCTTCATCATCTGATGAGGAGGATTACCATAAAGGGAAGATTCAGGCTAACCCAGTAAGGAGGCGCCTAGAGAGGACAGAAAATGAGATCATCCGGGAACATGTCCGGGATGGTCAGGGGAATCTGCAATATGACGAAGATGGTAATGCCATCACAAATGAGAGAACAATTCCTCATGTAAAAAATCGAGTAACCATTGAAGATTACTCTCAGGGAGAAGTTGATAGCATTTTAACACAGTTTAGACAAAAACCAGGAGAAGGAGAAATTCCCTGGTTGGTCAGGGTGCACGATCTCGGAGGAGGTGGAGTGCACTTTGACGCCGGAGACGTGGCAAAATTTGTCACCATGTCTCGGGACCCAGTAATTCAGAGATCAATAAAAAATTATTTTGTTGATCGTAATGAGCATGGTACTCAAAACTTAATCATGATCTTAGCCCATGCTTTTCTGGACAAATATCCATCAGAAGCAGACTTTCCTATCAATGATAAACCTTGGTATACCTCAAAAGATGGTATGGAAAGGCTGAAGGAAGAAGCAATGAGGAATGCTCTTCCTCTTTTTGGAATGGATGATGATTATCTCCAGTACCCATTGACAGCCAGCATAAGAAATAGGCTGGTTAAACATGCTCATCCAGCATACAAAACAGTTATTTTAACCTTAACTGTAGCGCTGACTGGAGAATCAATCGGTGTAGTTCTAGGGAGGATGAGGGAGTACCAGGATATGGGACAGTGGGATAAATCGTCCCCTGGAGGCCATGTTGGTAACAGTAAACCAAACAATCCTGATTGTAAAGAGAAATCAGTAGGGGAGGCCCCAATAGTGTCTCGCAAAGACATGTTCCAGGCTTTGCTTAAAGCCGGGATCAATAAGGAAAGGATTGATGGAAAGGAGACAGGAGAATTATGGAAGTTGTACAAACAGAAAGTTATATCTGCAAAGAAAGTGACCACTACAAATGTGGAAGGGGGCTCAAAAACCCCCAAGGTAAAGAAATCAGAGGGAAAAGGGGAAAAAAACCCAAAGAATGTGTCTTGGGAAGATATTCAGTCAGTTTATCCATGGGAAGAACTGGCTGCAGCCGTGGCCACAAAGGTCACGGAAGGAAGGGCTAATGCACAGACTGAAGTCTGCGTAAATGAAAGTTCAGAAGGAAGTGATTTACCATAGGTAGCCAGCCAAGCCCCCCTATTGATAAAAAGGGACGAACGTCCCTACGTCAATCTTAGCATACATTGGAAAGGGGGAAATGTTCAAAGAGTCCCAGCTTTGATTGACACGGGGGCGGAGGCTACTTTAATTCATGGAAACCCAGAAAAAATAAAAGGACCTCGAGTAAAAATTGCTGGACTAGGTGGTCAAGTGATCACCGGGGTTCAGACACAGGTAGCTTTGAAGATAGGTAATTTACCTATCAAGAAGTATACGGTACTGGTAGTACCTATACCAGAATATATTTTGGGAATTGATATCCTAAAATGGATGACTCTTAATCGAACCGAAGGAAAATTCTCCTTTGGGGTTATGTCTTGTCATAAGGAAATGCAGATTTCACATTATATCAATGATATAATGATACAAGGACAAAATGAGCAAAGTGTGAAAGATCAATTGACAAAACTGGTTGCTCATATGTGGAGTAAAGGATGGGAAATCAGTGATGCCAAGGTTCAAGGACCGTCTCAGGTGGTAACATTTCTAGGGATTCAGTGGAACAAGGGGCACAGAGAGATCTTGCCCAATGCCAGACAGAAAATTATTAATTTTCCGGTCCCTAAATCCAAACAGGAGACTCAGTCTTATATTGGATTGTTTGATTTTTGGAGACAACATATCCCTCATTTGGGACAAATGTTGGCTCATTTGTACAAAGTAACGAGTAAAAAAATATGAGTTCCAATGGGGAGAGGAACAGCAAAATGCGTTTGAGATGGTCAGGGAAGTGTGGCAAGACATTGAAGGGATTATTCAATCTACCAAGACCACTGTATTTCATGTCGATGCTCATGTCCCTACTAATTCACTTGAACGTTTGTTTAATTCAGAAGCAGATAAACCAGCAGCCATCCGACAAGTCAGTCCAACAGTTGACAAGGCAAGGTACAGCTGTTTGGGCACACCAGAAAGAGCGACACCTTATTCCGCAGGTGTAGCCCTCAGTACATTGGAAACTGTCGTGGTACCCCCAGGTAAGGTAAAACCAATTTCAACAGGATTGGGTTGCCATATACCAACGGATCATTATGGTCAAATAGCCACTCCTCCTAGTTTAGTGTTAAAAGGAGCCATAGTGGTGGGAGGGGTAATAGATGCAGATTATCAGGGAGAAATCAAGGTACTGATGCTAAATTTGGGAAATGAACCTTTGATATTGATGAAACACCAGAAGGTAGCTCAGATGTTGATAATTCCAATAAACTTGTCTGAAATAAGAGAAGGAACTGCCCCGGCAGAATTAACAATACGGGGTATTAAAGGTTTTGGATCCTCTAATATTACAAATGTAGGAGCAAAAATATGGATTCAAAACCTCCAAGGACCGCCCTCAGAGACAGAGGTAATAGCGGTCGGAAAAGATCTTACTCTCCTGATAATGAGACCAGGAGTGGAGAAGTGGGAATATGTCCCACAAGAAAAATGTTATTTACGAGAATAATAGTGTATCTTTATTTGCAGAAGGTGTTGTAAATAAGCGGAATCCATGGTATCGGTTACTGGGAAGAGCTCGATAGTGATGAGATGGAGAAATTCCTGTGTTTGATGTTTGCCTCTTTGGTCGTTGGATGGACAAGTCTACATCAGGAGGAACCTGTGGCGAATGAATTTCTGATGCACCATCACATTTTCAACACACAGATTGCTTCGGTTACAGCCACCAGTATCCCTTATCTGGATGTCTCGGTATCGATGGAGGAAATCTTAAAGGGGAAAAGTTGTTCTGATCATCTTGCTGATAAAGACACTCGATGTGTTCATCTATAGAATGCGACAGTACCCATTTCCATAGTGGGATGGATCAATCTTCCATGGTGGCAAGGCAATTTGAATGCAACAGTCACCAATTTGCAATATCTGGCTTTTAAGGGAGGAATTTGGGTACCAAGATATAAGACTGGACTGACTAACCTGGGATTCATCCCTATGGGGAATATAAAAATAAGTTTTGGGACAGCTATAAATACTGTAGATGCTTTTAAACCCAGCTTAGTGGAAAGGACAATTCATGATATGTTATGGCCTTATGCCAATATGTTCATAAATGGGTCTAGTGAAACTTGTAGTAACATATCGGGAAATGTAATGTGTAATGATTCCTTTGAATATCGAGCAAATGCCAAAATACATGATATTCAAGGGAGCTTTTCAGATAATATTGCTTTTAGTTTTAATATACTGTACAAAGTAGTGAAAGTGATTATATTTGTGATTCAACGTTTATCTAAACAAACCAAGAAAACAAAATTTGTGGCAAACAATATTTCTTGGTCATGGTATGGTATATTCCGAGTGATCTTCTTCTAGTGGAATACTGATGATGGAAAATAATCCCTGGGATCAAGGACCGATTGTGATACCAATGTGATATGACTGAAAGAATGTGTGATTAGATAGGCATAATCATAATCAAAAGATAGGAGTGATCCCAGATATTATTTGACCTATCAATAATTCAGTATCAAAGAGATGTCCTTTGGAAGGCCGATATGATGACCAAAGAATACATGTCACAGGTTTTTGAAGCAGTTTTTAGATAATAAGGAAGTAACATTTACAGTTCCACTTACCGGAAACTTGTGGTTAGCTTAAAGACAGGTTTAAGGAAGCTTGCATATGAAATTTACGGCTCATTGCAATATTTCACTAACACAATGGTCAACTGTGGTCGGCCAGTTGACCACTGGCTAAATGTGCAGGAAATGTGCAGGAAGCTACTGGTGCCCACAGCAGCTTGTGGTCAAGTTACATGAACATGACTCAGCTGTCATATGCTGGTGACCATAAACGGAGATAAAAAGGGACGGGTTTTTCAGCCGCGCTATGAACCACACTGTTGAAGATTCCTTAGATATTTTTATTGAGTCAATTCCAACGCGTTTCAAAGGCACACTGCCTTCTTCTTCAGGGAATAAAAATATACCAGTACAGAAAAAAACAGGGTTTAAATAGAGATTACACGGAGAGGGCATGCTGTTGAAAATGACCTCATTACCCCATGACTCATAGACACGAGGAGTGAATCTACGTCATGATTAGAAAAAAGGGGGGGGGGAGGAGGGAAGGAGGAGGGAAAAAGAAGGAAAACATTTTATTTTTTATTTTCTAATGTATGCAAATCTTGCATACTTCGATAAGTTGAATGAAAGAATATTCATGATCAGCAAGGTGATACAATGAGATGATCATATGAAAAAACTTTTTGCATATATATATGTATAATGGAAAAAGGCGTAATAAAATAAAATTTGTTTTATCATAAATTGTGTATTTATTTATGTGTGCTCTATGATTGTAATTCTTCGGGAAAAAGAGAAAAAGGGGGGGGGGGAAGCTTTTGGGAAAAAAGGAGAGCAACGAGGGACTTGAACCTACAGAGGAAGGTATCGAAAAGAACATAGAGAATCTGCCTCATTCACCATTACTCTGCTCTAGAACCATACCAGAACAGAGAGGCTCACAAAGGATGACATAAAAATTCTTCATCTACCCGGTTTTGTAATGAAAAATTATAATATATATATATATATATATATGTGAGTGAACGCTCTGGGATTTTAACCACATTATATTTAGGGATGGTGTGAAAAACGTGAATAAAACTGTTAGATTCTACAAGGGTGACGCGCCCGCAGGCAAAAACCAAAGGGGAGCGCTTGCACAGAAAGCTTTTTGGCTTGTGGTTAAAATCCCAGAGCGTTCACTCACATATATATATATATATATTATAATTTTTCATTACAAAACCGGGTAGATGAAGAATTTTTATGTCATCCTTTGTGAGCCTCTCTGTTCTGGTATGGTTCTAGAGCAGAGTAATGGTGAATGAGGCAGATTCTCTATGTTCTTTTCGATACCTTCCTCTGTAGGTTCAAGTCCCTCGTTGCTCTCCTTTTTTCCCAAAAGCTTCCCCCCCCCCTTTTTCTCTTTTTCCCGAAGAATTACAATCATAGAGCACACATAAATAAATACACAATTTATGATAAAACAAATTTTATTTTATTACGCCTTTTTCCATTATACATATATATATGCAAAAAGTTTTTTCATATGATCATCTCATTGTATCACCTTGCTGATCATGAATATTCTTTCATTCAACTTATCGAAGTATGCAAGATTTGCATACATTAGAAAATAAAAAATAAAATGTTTTCCTTCTTTTTCCCTCCTCCTTCCCTCCTCCCCCCCCCCTTTTTTTCTAATCATGACGTAGATTCACTCCTCGTGTCTATGAGTCATGGGGTAATGAGGTCATTTTCAACAGCATGCCCTCTCCGTGTAATCTCTATTTAAACCCTGTTTTTTTCTGTACTGGTATATTTTTATTCCCTGAAGAAGAAGGCAGTGTGCCTTTGAAACGCGTTGGAATTGACTCAATAAAAATATCTAAGGAATCTTCAACAGTGTGGTTCATAGCGCGGCTGAAAAACCCGTCCCTTTTTATCTCCGTTTTCAGTTACTATTTCTGACGGGGCCGCAGCTGGAACCAGCTCAGCACTCCCATACGCTATCATAGGGGTTGTGACTGTCAAAACCAGACCAGGTGAGTGCATCTCTCTTTCTTCTCATACCCTAAATATCGGGTAAGACCCTATTGCGCCCTTGTTTCCCCCACTTCAGAATGCTGGTGACCATGTAAACCCAACCTACAATATTTTCCTATAAAAAATACACCGAACTCGCTTAATGTTAAGGGAAAACCTTCCAGGACATTGAAGTGTACGTACGCACTGTTCCTGTGATGCAAGATGCCATGATATTGATTCCTTTATCATTAACTCGAGTTCCCTCCGATGTGAAAGGATTGCTACAACAAACGGTAATGTTGATGCATATTTCTGTTATTGTATAAGTTTCTATGACTATAGTTCTTATGCCTATGTACCATTAATTATATTCATGTGCTATTAAAATAAATAGTATCTTGCTATAAAGAATATTAGTATTCGTGCCTGATTAGGATATCAGTGAGCGCTTCGTAAGTACGGGCTTTCAGCCCCCTTTTTAGTAGAATTTAGCAAGACAGGAGGCCCGGGGAGGCTGGCTGCTTTATTATACATGGAAGCCTGGGGAGGCTGGCTGATTAATTATACATGGAGGCATGGGGAGGCTGGCTGCATAATTATACATGGAGGCCTGGGGAGGCTGGCTGCATTATTATACATGGAGGCATGGGGAGGCTGGATGCATTATTGGGCCCTGTGTCCACGGTGCGTTTTTTCATGCTTTTCTACAGCATTTTCAACTGCACCTTTTTAGTGCCCAAAAGGCTGCGTTTTGATTTCCCAGCAAAGTCTATGAGAAATAGGGTTTTCCTGTGCCCACCATGCAGTTCAAAATGCTGCGTTTAATTTGCATATTTTGTGGCAAAAACCATGCATTTTAAAAAGCAGCATGTCAATTGTTTTTGCCATTTGAGGTGCGTTTAGATAACATAGAAGTCAATGAGAAACAGGGAGTAACCAAGAAACATCAAAATTCCAGCGTTTTACCTGCTTTATAGGTGCAGAAAACGTGTTTTGGACTACTAAAACGCATGCTTTTTGCACATCAAAATAATGATTTCATATGTCCCTTTACACACACACAGTCTGACAATTTATGTAAAGAAAATTATCATTTTATTGCTATATTTCCGTTTTTTATTAAATAACCGCTATAATTCTATTAAATCTTGCTATTTTCTTTTTTTTCATACAAATATTTGTGTCCTTTTTTTTTCTCTTTTTTCATTTTGTTTGACTTTTGTAACTTTATTTATCATTGTCTTGATGTTTAAAACGCATGTGTCAAAGTGCATTTGAAAAAGCATCTAAAAAGCGCTAAAAACGCACCAAATACGCGGCAAATACGCATGCATTTTCAGCGCTAAAGTTCTGCAAAAGGCAACTTTGGCTAATTCAATTAAGGACAAAACGTGCATTTAGAACTGCAAGTAGGGAAAAGCAACGTGGACACATAGCCTTATACATGGAGGCATGGGGAGGCTGGCTGCATTATTATACATGGAGGCCTGGGGAGGCTGGCTGCATTATTATACATGGAGGCCTGGGGGGATGCATTATACATGGAGGCCTGGGGAGGCTGGCTGCATTATTATACATGGAGGCCTGAGCAGGCTGGCTGCATTATACATGGAGGCCTGGGGAGGCTGGCTGCATTATTATACATGGAGGCCTGGAGAGGCTGGCTGTATTATTATACATGGAGGCCTGGGGAGGCTGGCTGCATTATTATACATGGAGGCCTGGAGGGATGCATTATTCATGGAGGCCTAGGGAGGCTGGCTGCATTATTATACATGGGGGCCTGGAGAGGCTGTCTGCATTATTATGCATGGAGGCCTGGAGGGATGCATTATACATGGAGGCCTGGGGAGGCTGGCTGCATTATTATACATGGAGGCCTAGTGAGGCTGGCTGCATTATTATACATGAAGGCCTGGGGGATGCATTATACATGGAGGCCTGGGGAGGCTGGGTGCATTATTATACATGGAGGCCTGAGCAGGCTGGCTGCATTATACATAGAGGCCTGGGGAGGCTGGCTACATTATTATACATGGAGGCCTGGAGAGGCTGGCTGTATTATTATACATGGAGGCCTGGGGAGGCTGGCTGCATTATTATACATGGAGGCCTGAGCAGGCTGGCTGCATTATTATACATGGAGGCCTGGGGAGGCTGGCTGCATTATTATACATAAAGGCCTGGGGGGCTGCATTATACATGGAGGCCTTGGGAGGCTGGCTGCATTATTATACATGGAGGCCTGAGCAGGCTGGCTGCATTATTATACATGGAGGCCTGGGGAGGCTGGCTGCATTATTATACATAAAGGCCTGGGGGGCTGCATTATACATGGAGGCCTTGGGAGGCTGGCTGCATTATTATACATGGAGGTCTGGGGAGGCTGGCTGCATTATTATACATGGAGGCCTGGGGAGGCTTTCTGCATTATTATACATGGAGGCCATGGGGGCTGCATTATACATGGAGGCCCGGGGAGGCTGGCTGCTTTATTATACATGGAAGCCTGGGGAGGCTGGCTGATTAATTATACATGGAGGCATGGGGAGGCTGGCTGCTATATTATACATGGAGGACTGGGGAGGCTGGCTGAATTATTATACATGGAGGCCTGGGGAGGCTGGCTGCATTATTATACATAGAGGCCTGGGGGGGCTGGCTGCATTATTATACATAGAGGCCTGGGGGGCTGTATTATACATGGAGGCCTGGGGAGGCTGGCTGCATTATTATACATAGAGGCCTGGGGGGCTGCATTATACATGGAGGCCTTGGGAAGCTGGCTGCATTATTATACATGGAGGCCTGAGCAGGCTGGCTGCATTATTATACATGGAGGCCTGGGGAGGCTGGCTGCATTATTATACATGGAGGCCTGGGGAGGCTTTCTGCATTATTATACATAGAGGCCTGGGGGGGGGCTGCATTATACATGGAGGCCTGGGGAGGCTGGCTGCATTATTATACATGGAGGCCTGGAGGGATGCATTATACATGGAGGCCTGGGGAGGCTGGCTGCATTATTATACATGGAGGCCTGAGGAGGCTGGCTGCATTATTATACATGGAGACCTGGGGAGGCTGGCTGCATTATTATACATAGAGGCCTGGGGGGGCTGCATTATACATGGAGGCCTGGGGAGACTGGCTGCATTATTATACATGGAGGCCTGAGCAGGCTGGCTGCATTATTATACATGGAGGCCTGGTGAGGCTGGCTGCATTATTATACATGGAGGCCTGGGGAGGCTTTCTGCATTATTATACATGGAGGCCATGGGGGGCTGCATTTTACATGGAGGCCCGGGGAGGCTGGCTGCTTTATTATACATGGAAGCCTGGGGAGGCTGGCTGATTAATTTTACATGGAGGCTTAGTGAGGCTGGCTGCATCATTATACATGGAGGCCTGGGGGGGCTGCATTATATATGGAGGTCTATGGGGCTACATAATAAACATGAAGGACACCTTATACATGGAATATAGGGGTGTATTGTACATGGAGGTCTAGGGGGCTGCGTTATACATGGAGGTCTATGGGGCTGCATTATGCATGGAGGCCTATGTGGATGCATTATACAACTTAAAGGAAACCTTATACATGGAATATAATAGGGGTGCAATATGCATGGAGGAGTATGGGGCTGTATAATACAATATGAAGTTTTATGGGTTTGCGTTATAATACATATAGGACTATGGGGGCTACAATATAATATATGGAGGACTATGGAGCATAACTTATACATGGACTAAGGGGGTGCATTATAAAACATGGAGGCCTATGTGGTGTAGTATAATATGTGGAGTACTATGGGGTGAATTATAATATGTGGAGAATTATGGGGTGAATTATAATACATGGAGAACTATGGGGCTGCATTATGCATGGAGGCCTAGGGGGATGCATTATATAACATGAAGGACACCATATACATGGACTAGGGGTGCATTATACATGGAGGAGTATGGGGCTGTATAATACAATATGAAGTTTTATGTGTTTGCGTTATAATACATATAGGACTATGGGGGCTACATTATAATATATGGAGGACTATGGAGCCTACCTTATAAATGGACTATGTGGATGCATTATAAAACATGGAGGCCTATGTGGTGCAGTATAATATGTGGAGTACTATGGGGTGAATTATAATACATGGAGAACTATGAGAAATTAATTCTAATAATTGGAGGTCTATTTTATACATAAAGGACTATGGGGGTGCATTATAATATATGGAGTACTATGTGGTGCAGAATAATTTATGGAGTACTATAGGGTGAATTATAATACATGGAAAACTATGGGAAATGCATTAGAATACATGGAGAACTATGGGAAATGCATTAGAATACATGGAGAACTATGGGAAATGCATTATAATACATGGAGGACTATGGAGGTGCATTCTAATATCTGAAGGGTTATGTTGGACCCTTTATACAATATGGAAGGCTATGTGGGTACCATTATAGTATTTGGAGAACTATATACAAGGGGGGACAAAGATACAAGCAGGGGATGGGAATGTTTTGCGCTGAGGAAAAAAGTCTCTATCCCTCAGCACCCAGCTTTCCCATGCTCTGCTATACATCTTCTCGCAGCACCCAACTTTTCCAAGCTCTGATATGGCAAAGTTGGGTGCTGAGGGAAAGATGTATAGCAGACCATGGTAAAGATGGGTGCCGAAGACAAGATGGATATCAGAACATAGGAAAGCTAGGTGCTGATAGAGGGATTTCAGATCATGGGAAACCTGGTTGTGGAGGGTAAGAGCCAAGTGCCAGTGTCATTATCCCGTAGCCCGAGTGTCATTGTCATTATCCCGTACCCCAAGTGTTGGTGTACGTGGAAGCGGGGCCCAGATCTGAACTTTGCACCAGGGCCCATCAAACTCTAGTTACGCCACTGTATTTAGTCAATAACAAAAGTTCATCTCAATATTTTGTTATATATCTTTTGTTGGCAGTGACAGAGGTCAAACATTTTCTGTAAGTCTTCATTTAGGTTGGCACACACTGTTAATGGTATGTTGGCCCCTGGCTAGGCCACTCCAGGATCTTCATGTGCTTCTTACGAAGACACTCCTTCATTGCCCTGGCAGTGAGCTTGGGATCATTATCATGCTGAAAGACCCAGCCACGTTTCATCTTTAATGTCCTTGCTGATGGAAGGAGGTACATGGTCCCATTCATTCTTTCATGTACACGGATCAGTCATCGTGGTTCCTTTGCAGAGAAACAGCCCCAATGCATGATGTTGCCACCCCCATGCTTCACAGTAGGTATGGTGTTCTTTGGATGCAACTCAGCATTCTGTTTCCTCCAAACACGATGTTGTGTTTCTACCAAACTGATCTACATTGGCTTCATCAGACCATTTGACATTCTCCCAATACTCTTCTGGATAATCCAAATACTCTCTAGCAAACTTCAGATGGGCCCGGACATGTACTGGCTTAAGCAGGGGAACACATCTGGCACTGCAGGATCTGGATCCTTGGCGGCACAGTGTTACTGATAGTAGCCTTTGTTACAGTGGTCCCAGCTCTATGCGGGTCATTCACTAGGTGCCCATGTGTGGTTCTGGGATTTTTGCTCACCATTCTTGTGATCATTTTGACCCCACAGGGTGAGATCTTGCATGGAGTCTCAGATCGAGGGAGATTATCAGTGGTCTTGTATGGTCTTCCATTTTCTTATTATTGCTCCCACAGTTGATTTCATCACACCAAGCTGCTTGTCTATTGCAGTTTCAGTCTTCCCAGCCTGGTGCAGGGCTACAATTTTGTTTCTGGTGTCCTTAGACAGCGATTTGGTCTTCACCATAGTGGAGTTTAGAGTGTGACTGTTTGAGGTTGTGGACAGGTGTCTTTTATATTGCTAACAAGTTCAAACAGCTGCAATTACTAAAGGTAATGAGTGGAAGACAGAGGAACCTCTTAAAGAAGAAGTTACAGGTCTGTGAGAGCCAGAAATCTTGCATGTTTTTAGATGACAAAATACTTATTTTCCACCATAATTAGCAAAAACAATCTTGTCAAATCAGACGCGGTGATTTTCTGGATTTATTTTCTCATTTTGTCACTCATAGTTGTGGTCTATCTATGATGTCAATTACAGGCCTCTCTCATCTTTTAAAGTAAAGAGTCCGTGGAGCCTCAGTTAGGAGTCTCGACACAAAAGCTAGCCAGATATCCCTCCGGGAAGGACCTAGCCAAGGAGTGGCTCTTTTTAGGAGACCACCATAACCACCATATTAAGTGGCCCTTTTAGTCAATATCAGGCTCTTTGACAAGTTTAAAGATATGACAAGGGAAATACCAAGGCCTGGTATCCATCCATAGACAGCTGTTTTGGGGTTTTGCCCCTTTCAGTGTGGAGTAGGCCAGGTGGGAGCAATGCCTAGTAGACCAACAAAACAAAACAATCACTGATCTCGGGGAGACCAGCCAGAGAAATCACTGCTGGCAGCCAACGAGGGCGCTCAACACAGTGAAATCCTAGGTGCATTGCCCCCTGGGAAATATACAAATAAAAAAAGTCCATGGAACCTCTTCTTTATAGTCACTATCAGCTAAATCCTCATTTGTAAAAAAAAATAATTTGCATGACCGCCAAAAAATGATCTGTTTCAAATTACCTTACTTATAACCAGTTAGGGTCTCATAAACCCCATTATTAGATTTCAGGAAAAATATATACGGTATAAAAAAAATTATAATTCCAGAACACACTTCAACCATAATTCTTCAAATAAATTCTCCAGCCTTGTGCTATGCAGCATACGCATGTGGAACGGATATGAATACAGCATGGGGTTTCCCAGACCCCAATAACAGATTGTAGGGTTAAAAAATATTATCAGGCTAGGAAGGTACTTGGTTATTTGGCCCTTCCCAGCCTAAAATTATCAGCCCACAACCGCCTCAGAATTGACGCATCACATGGTGATGGTAGCAATCAGGGTAATATTTTTGGGGGTTGATGTCAGCTGTGTAGTGTCAGCTAACATCAATCCCAGGGGTTAGTAATGGAGAGGTGCTTATAAGACACCCCTATTACTAACCCAGTAATCCCCCCCAAGACACAAACGCACAAAAAATAGTTTATTTGAATAAAGACTCACCCACGCTATCCCTCATTCACCAATTTATTATCCAAAAGGTTTCCATGAAAATTCTGTCGTAGTCCACTATCCCTGAGTGCATCTCTGGCAACTGTGAATAGCAGTAAAATACAGATACTAGTGACAACAACTGTCATCAGAGCGCTCAGCAAGACGTGGTGGCTCTGATGAGAGTTGTTACTACCCAGCACCTGTGAATAGCTGTATTTTTCTGCTATGTACAGCAGCAGTTACAGTTACAGAACTGCATTCGGGGAGCATGGACTACATAAAGTTGGGGAGTCTTTTTTCAAATAAACTATTTTTTTCCTGTGTATGTGGGGCCTTTTTGATGGTGGATTACTGGGTTAGTAAGGGGGGTGCCTGATGGACACATCTCCAATACTAACCCTTAGGCTTGATGCGAGCTGATATTTGACAGCTGACATTAACACCAAAAAATATTACCCCGTTTGCCACTGCACTCAGAAATGATAACAAGAAGTAAAAAGGCACTCCCAGAGTATGATGAAAGTTATATTTATTAATGTGCGTGACAGAGAACGTTTTCGGCCCAAATTGGACCTTCCTCAGTAGCACATTTGTGAGAAGAAACGCTGTATGGGCTACAGGCGCGGAATCCACCGCTGCATGGGGGCTGTCTATATATCTGCACTCAGACATGAGTCCAGGCATCTTCCCCAGCCCTCCTGTTAGGGTCTTCTGGAAAAATGCTTGAGTTTCTCATTGACTTCCATTATACTTGTTACTCGAGTCGAGCCCATCCGCGCGTCCTGCTTGATTCGAGTAACAAGTATTTGAGCATTTTAATGTTTGCTCATCACTAATAACATTGCTTCATAGTTATAAGCATTACCAAGTACTCAATTGATGTCTAGTCAGGTGGATAAATCCAATAAGGAGATAGTTATCTGAGATTTTATTTCCTTTGATTTTGGTTCTTGGTTACTTTTTAGTTTAGACTGTGGTTCCACGGTCCTGTTACAAAAGTTTAGTTACAGTGCCTGCAGGTTGTCTGCGGTAATCTGAGATCTACCTTCTGTTTCATCATTGGTACAGGTTGCTACTGTCTCCTGCCCCTTGAAGATGTGCCACTTCAGCAGAAAGTCACTGAATGGAAAGCTGATTGTGATTCCAATGAGGGTTAAATACATACAATTTTATGATATTTTTGAGAGAAAAAAACACAAAATATGCTATATTTCAGGGTATTTAGTTAGTTTGTAGTTGTCCAAAGATTTTATAATATTGCTCAGTTACCTCATAATTCTTTTGTGTTTTGATATTAATATCTAGGGTGACATTGCAAGCAGTTTTATAGGCTTTTTTGGTCACTTTACAGAATAGAATCCACTACTCTGACAACCTCTTCCGATTCTGAGTGTTTGCCCCTGTTAAAACTAAAACACTTTTACCCTCCTCTGATACCGGCGCCATTCCAGCAGTGCTGATACTCGTTCTCCCAGGGCTAATATAACATTGTTATGTCACGCCAGACCTGCACCCTATCAGCTCCCGCTAAACTCTCCCCACCTTCGGATAAATTGAACATCAAGAAGAAGTCACAGTTGTGGTTGGTCACTCGTACTTCCTCTTGATGTTTGGTATGTCTGTAAGCAGGTAGAGGGAAGCAGGCACTGATTGGGTAAAGATCCGCCAAGAAACAACAATGCTTATGCCTATGCTTCAACGACGGTAGTCCGCTCACCGGCTTTATGTGTGAGTCGGGAGAGCCTGTTTGCCTGCAGATGTTGGCCCGTGGGATCTCTCTACCTGAGCAGTGGCTTTCTATCCCCCTCGTGGGGCTGTTGTCTTCAGTCGGGACTTGGGTGGGAAAGAACCTAAGGTCCAGACCCCAATCAGTGAATTTGACTCGGTCCAGTGGTTTCTGGGCCTCGTTCTGGGTCTGCGTATCCCTCCTGGTGCTCCGGTTTCCAGTTGGTTCCCCGGTTCGGTACCGGCAGGCCACTACCCTGTCCCGGTCCCTTACGGTTCCACCACCCATCTTCCTGGCTCATGCAGGCAGCAACCACCATCTGCCTCCTGGCCACAGGGTATCCGGGCTACGACCCAGATCCCCGACAGACGTTTTACTTCTCTCCCTTTCACCTCCAAAACCTAATCTCATCTGTTGTTTTCCCGCCTCAGGCTATCCGAACTCCTCGGTGGGCGTGGCCAACCGCCTGGCTCTGCCCCCTGGTGTGAATGTCAAGACCTGAGAGGGGTGACTCAGGGTTTTTAGGTTGGCTGCTGTTACCTTTTTAGGGGACTGGTGTTTGTGCAAGGGCCTGTCTGTGACTACCTGGCTAGTCCAGGGCGTCACAGAAACATACTCTAAGAGCATGTCATTTTTATTTTCAGTTTCTTTAGGGCAGCAATTTCCTGCAGCAGCCGCATATTACAGTTAATCCCAAGCAATGTGGTGAACATAATAGTGTAATGTGTGGGACGTCAGGTGATACTGAAACTATGGCATGATGCAGAGGACACATAGGTGGTGTAAACAAAGTTTTGATTTCTGAACTCCTAAGGAAGCACAAGCTTAAAGGGGTTTTCCCCCAAACAAAATTAACTTTAAAGTTGATATTAATCAATAGATCTTGGAAAAATAATAATTTGAACAATTGGATGTATTTAAAAAAAATGTTCCTGTGCTGAGATAATCTTATCTATGTGACCCTGCTATGTACTGTGTAATGGCCGTGTCTGACCGTACAGGGACATGGTCTGATCATACCACATCTCCTGGGCCAGTGAGAACGCAAAAGAGAGAGTACAGATATTTCTGCATGGGATCATAGCTGATCCTTTTTGTGAGGTAAAACATTTCCTGGCTGTTTTTTAAAAATGTTTTACTTGAGAGATAGAATAATTTCCGATCCCATGCTGTCCTGTATGTATACGTTTTTACTTCCTCCCCTGCCCAGAAGATGTGGTATGATCAAACCATATCCCTGTACAGTCAGACACAGCCATTACACAGTACATAGCAGGGTCACATACATAAGATTATCTCAGCACGGGAACATTTTTTAAAACACATCCAATTGTGCAACTTATTATTATTCCAAGAACTAATGAATAAAATGAACTTTGTTCGTGGGCCAACCATTCCTATTAATGTATTTTTTTTTTCAATAAATGTGTGCACATGTTCATGGTGTGTAGTGTGAATGTATTAATATACTCGCTGCTGTTTTCTCCAGTTTTCAGTGCCGTTTTGCTGAGCTTACCAGTGACGTCCTCTTCTGCAGACACTTTGGACCACACTGCTCTCTGTATGACCAAGTGTGGCTTTTATAATGGAAGGAAGCAACTGTAGAATCATTATGAGGCTCCATAGACTTTCATTGTAAAAGAAACTTCCGGCTCACATAGTGCATACAGTGAGCTGGCTAGTCAGCTGCAATGATGTCACTGAGAAGAGAAATCCATTGGCACAGTGTCGCGGGCGGAGTGGACGCGCTCGCCACGCTCGGGTCCGGGGCTTCTGCTGCTGCTGCTTGGTGGCTCGAGCGGTGGGCCAGACCTAGGGACTCGAGCAGCACTCCTCACCCATGAGTGAAAAGGGATGGTTTGTTTAGGGAGAGAGTTCGTGACGCCACTCACGGGACGTGGTGATGAGGGCACCACCGCTGCTGGTGACGGGGATCCCGGGAGAGATGGTAGGGAGCAGCTTGGATGTTGTCCCCTCCGTGGGTAGAGGTTGGTGATCCCGGGGCCCGGTGGTGATACATGGAGGCTGGATGGCTGGGGGTGCAGTGTTGCAGGGACAGCGCGGCGCGGTGCCAGATGGCACTGGTGTACTCACTCAGACAATTAATGTCAGAGTCTCTGGTAAACCAAACGGCCGGATGGACGGGTCCCGCAGCCGGCTGCAGTGTTGTTGTGCTCTCCCCGGATGGCTGATGGTGGCTGTCTTTCCCTGCACCCTTTAGAATGTTCTGACTCCTGTGGTTGCCCACCGGTAGTCCGCTCCCCGGCGTATAGGTGCCGTAGGAGCCCGTTTTGCCCGCAGGCGCTGGCCCTTGGATCTCTAGCCTGTGGTGGTGGCTGTATATCCTCTCGGTGTGGACTGTTGCCTTCTGTCGGGTCCTGGTTGTTGGGAAACCCCTGGGGTTCCTGTCGGACTCGGATTTGACTATTGTGGGCGGCTCCAAGCCTGGTCGGGGTCCGATGGCCCTGCCTGTGTGCTTAGCTTCACTCCGCTTCCCGGGTCGGTACCGGCGGGCCACCGCCCGACCCCGGTCCTACAGTTCTGCAGAGGTCCACTACCTCCTGCAGACAGCCAGCACCGTCTGCCAACCTTACTGTCAGTGCCTGGGCTCCTACCCAGGCACACGCAGTTACTGTCCTTTCACTTTCACCTCTAAAACTACTCTGACTGCTTTGCCGCCTCCAGACCTGTGAACTCCTCGGTGGGTGGGGGCCAACCGCCTGGCTCCGCCACACCTGGTGTGGACATCAGACCCTGGAGGGAGGCAACAAGGGTTTTTGGTTGACTGTTGTAACTGTCTAGGGTGGGGGTGTGTATGTTGGTATGTATGACTACCTGGCTAGGCCAGGGCGTCACAACAGGATCCCAGAGAAGGAGGTAGGTGAGTATATAAGAAAAATAATACAGAATAATACATCCTCACCTAGTCTTATAGTGCTGTTTGCAGCAGAAAGTAGTGGTTAAGTAGTAGTGCCTACACCAGTTAGTAAGCCAAAACAACTGAAATAATTTGTAATAAATATACTACTACTTCACAAATGTCAGGGATAATGATCGGAGCAGAGTTGACATGTTAAATGCCCCATTCTATACACCCATAGCCGATGGGTGTATAGAATGGGGCCTTTGGTCTGCTGAAGACCTTTTTGTCATGACAGTTCTTCTGTGTAACCCAGCGTTTATCTGACTTCATAGAAGACAGTGATTTTCACTGATGCATAGCTATATATACTATAAGTGATCAGATCATTGCAGGTTTAAGAAACTAAAGGGGACTAACAAATATAGTTAAAAGTAAAAAAATGTGTTAAAACTTTGAAAAAAAATACATGTAAAAGTTTAAATCACCCCCCTTTTGCCTCATTAAAAATAAAGCAATGAAAAAAATTAACAAATTTGGTATTGCTGGGCTCGTAAAAGTCCAGCCTATCAAAATATAAAGTAAGTTAACTCAATTGATAAACAACGTAATGAGATAAAAAATTTGAAGCAAAACAAAACGATTTTGGCCATAGCAACATTTGAAATAAAATTGAGCCACTAAGACGATCACAGCACCGTATCTACCGCAAAATGGCATCAGTAAAAACTTCAGTTCTTGGTGAAAAAATAAGCCCTCACACAGCCCCAGATCCCAAAAATTGAAATTGTTAAGGCCACTTTACACGCATTGATTTATCGTGCGATCGCATGTGCGAAGTGACACGCCCAGATCGTATTTCCGATTTGCCAGTATCGCTTATAGGTCGTTTATTTGCTGTCACACGTAACGATCTCAAAATCGACGCATCAGCGATCAACCGTATATTATTGGACCCAAGCGGTTGTTTGAATGTTGTTCGATGTTGGCAGGGTGTCAAACGGAGCAATATGTCGGCTGCTTCCCCAAAACAAACATTTTTTAAAAATGAACGACGTGTCAACGATCCACGATTTTCATCCTATTTGCGATCGTTCAGAGTCGCACGTAGGTGTCACACGCAACGACGTCGCAAACTATGCCGGATGTGCGTCACGGAATCCGTGACCCCGACGACATATCTCCCGATAAATCGACGCGTGTAACGGGGCCTTTAGATGTCTTGGAAAATTATGAAACAAGCAACCTTTTTTTTTTTATTTTATTTTTTTTCTAATTTCAGAATATTTTTTTTACCACCTAAATAAAAATAAAAATTATACATGTTTAATATCTGCACAATCAGACTGACCTGGAGAATCATACTGCCACGTCAGTTTTTCAGTTTTGTGAACATGGCAAATAAAAAAACCCCAAACAATTATGGAATTTTACTTTTTACAATATGAACGTACTTGGAATTTTTTTCTCACTTTCCAGTGCATCACATGATTGAATTAATAATGTCATTCAAATGTACAACTTGTCCTTCAAAAAACAAGCCCATAAGGATATGAGGATGGAACAATAAAAAAGGGAAATTGGCTTTGGCGGCAAGAGGTTAACAGTATACTCTGAAGTAATACTCAATTTCTTTTTCCAGATAATGGAAACATTTGACTTCAATAAGGTTGGACAAAAGATGAAGTATTCTAGAGTTTTCTGTCAGAACAGTCCCCATCTTACTTGCATATCTGAAATGCAGTGCTCATAACACCCATAGTCACTTTAGTCTGCAGTCTGCATTAGGGAAAATGCCTTGTCATAGCCTGTAATTTGATTGACAAAGTAGCTGAACACAGAGCTGGAATCGTCGGGGGATCTTGTGTGGATTATATCGGACCTGCAGGGGTGTTTTGTGGGTTAATAAAGTGGTGAAAGAGGGGGGGGGGGTTGCATTTTATTTCAAATAAAGGATTATTTTGTATTTTATTTCAAATAAATGAATTTTTCGATGTTTGTGTTTATTTCTTTTCACTTATTACAGATTAGTAATGGGGGTGTCTCTTAGACGCATGTCATTTATGATGTAAAAACGCCATAAAAGCCTGGCCAAAAACTATACCAAAAATGCAGAAAACCATCAAGATACCCCTTGGAGTCTTCTGACACAAAATCAGGTTCAGGTTTTGTTCAGGAAAAACCTGTCATCAGATTTGACCCATTTAAACTGCGGCCACCATCAGTACACTGATAAGCTTTATATACTGCATTCTAAAATACTGAATATACGTGCGTAAGTGTACCGCCCTGGGGCTCGGCCGGCTGCCGAGTCGCTCGGATCCGTGCTCGTCGGTGGGTGGCTCGAGATCCTCACGGACCCGGGGGTCACGTTGCTCTGTAAAGGGGGTTTGGCGCTACACGTAGGGACTTCGGTGGGGAGGTCCACAGCCGGGGCCGCAGTCGGTTGTAGGAGATTTGAGTTTGTGACGCCACCCACGGATTGTGGTGAATGGATAGACACCACCGCTGCCGTTGACTAGGCTCCCGGGGATGGTGTTGCGCAGCTTAGTGTTGACCGCTCCGTGGGTAGGGGGATGATGGTCCCAGGGGCCCGAGGGAAGGTGCTGAGGCGGGGGGAATGGATGATGCTGGCATGTCGGTGCGGTGCGGCGCAGTGCGCGGCCCGAAGGCACTGTTGTACTCACTATTACAAACACGCTGCTGGAGTCTCTGGCAAACCAAACGGGATGGTGAACGGTGCCCGCAGCCGGCTGCAGTTTTCCCCTTATCAGGTTGGTGGTTTCCGCCTTTCTCCTGCACCTTACTTATGTAGAAAACGTCGACTCCTATACCTAAGCAATGGTAGTCCGCTCCCCAGCTTGGTATGTGCCGGGAGAGCCCTCTTTGCCCACAGACGCTGGCCCCTCGGGTCTCTATGCCTGGGTGGTGGCTTTACCCTAATGGTTGGGCTGTTGTTTTCAGACGGGTCTTAGGTGGTATAGGTCCTTAAGTCCAGTCCTCAATCAGTTGATTTGACTCAGCCCGGTTGTTTCTGGGCCTCGTACTGGGTCTGTGTACCCCTCCTGGTGCTCCAGTTTCCAATCGGTTCCCCGGTTCGGTACCGGCGGGCCACCGCCCGTCCCCAGTCCCTACGATTCCACTGGCTGTAATCCCAGCTCCTGCAGGCGGCCACCACTATCTGCCTCCTTGCCAGAGGTGACTGGGCTCCAACCCAGACACCTGGTGTAGACTATGGCAGACCTAGGTACAGGTCTCCTTTTGAACTTCACTCCACTCCACTTCACTGTCAAAGCCAATCTAGACTATTGTTTTTCCCGCCTCAGGGCCTGTGAACTCCTCGGTGGGCAGAGCCAACCGCCTGGCTTCACCCCCTGGTGTGAACATCAAACCCGGAGGGTGGTGACAGGGTTTTGTAGTTTGGCTGCTGTCACCTTTTTAAGGGGGGGGCGTGTGTGCATGGGACTACCCGTGACAACCTGGCTAGTCCAGGGCGTCACATAAGCCTATGGAGGGCACTGTGGGAATGATGTAGGACATTTCATCCACACGAAGCAAAAAGTAGGACAGTGATCGTAAGAAGATAGGAGGTTCTGGATCAAGGCCAGCGATGCCCATCTGACTGTACCACCCCCCCACGGGCAAATATAACTAAAGGTCTTTTTATGTTAACAGCCTGGGGACTTATATACAGTATTTTAGAATGTTGTATATAAGAGCTGACTGGTGGCAGGTTCCCCTTAACCTTTTTCTTCATCTTGGTTGATATGCACAGACTCATAAGTGCTCAACTGAGTACAGCTGTCAGTGTCTCTATCTCTACTTCTAAGGCTATGTGCGCACTAGAAAAGTGATTTTTCTCAAGAAAATTTCTTGAGAAACTTCTGGGAGTTGAAGATTACCGCACCTGCGGTAAAAACTCGCACCAAATCCGCGGGGAAAAACGCATGCGTTTTTGCCGCGATTTTGCCGCGGTTTTACCGCGGTTTTTCCGCAGGTTGGTCCCTGCGTTTTTTTTTTGCTGAACAGAAATAAATAATATAGATAATAGATAGATAATCGATAGATAGACAGATAATGGATAGAGGGAAAGATGGATAGATGAATAGATAGATAGATAGATAGATAGATAGATAATAGATGAGAAAGACCTATATAATGTCCCACCCCCCTGCATATTCTAAGCTGGCACCCTTTAGTGACTTTCATGTGGCACTAAAGGGTGCCTAGCCTTGCATTTAGCCAAAAAATAAATAAATAATTTAAAAAAATTACGTGGGGTTCCCCCTATTTTTGTAGCCAGCTAGGGTAAACCAGATGGCTGCAGCCTGCAAACCACAGCTGGCAGCTTCACCTTGGCTGGTAATCCAAAACTGAGGGCACCCCATGCTGTTATTTTACATTAAATAAATAATTTAAAACAAAAAACGTGGCCCCCCCCCAAATTAGATCACCAGCCAAGGTAAAGCGGACAGCTGGGGTCTGATATTCTCAGACTAGGGAGGTCCACTGTTATTGGACACTCCCCAGCCTAAAAATAGCAGGCTGCAGCCGCCCCAGAAGTGGCGCATCCATTAGACGTGCCAATCCTGGCGCTTCGCCCCAACTCATCCTGTTGCCCTGGTGCGGTGGCAAACGGGGTAATATATGGGGTTGAAGACAGATGTGTAATGTCACCTGCATCAAGCCCTGGGGTTCGTGATGTCAGGCGTCTATCAGATACCTGACATCACCAACCCAGTCAGTAAGAAATATAAAATAGACAAAAAAAAGTTTTATTAGAAAAAAACACTCCCCACATTCCCTCTTTCACCAATTTATTGACAAGAACAATCAAATCCTGGTCCAGCGTAATCCAATAAGGGGGGGTCCCACGGTGATCCATACCATAGTCAATGTCCTAGTCCATGAAGAACAGAATGTTCCCCAATGGCTGGGAGAGCAATGCAGTGACCTGAGCTAACATCAATGGGTCAGCCCAGGTCACTGCAGGGCATGACAAGTGCTGCTGTCAGGAGGTTAGATGAGATCATTACCTGCTGTGATGATCTCCTGCAGTCCTGCCATCAGCGCTGTCACTGACTTCTATGCCCGCCGCGATCTCAGCAGTATCGCGAGAGCCCGTGACGTCACCGCCAGTGACAGTCTCAGACCGCGGGCATAGACGGCAGTGACAGCGGGGACGTCAGGAGGCAGGAGATCGTCACAGCAGGTAATGATCTCATCTCACCTCCTGACAGCAGCGCTCGGCATCCCCGCAGCTGCACGCCCTGCTGTGTCAGTGTCTGCCTGCGCTGCAGCGTGACAAGCTGCTGACACTGCGGGCAGACACTGACACACTGCTGTGCGTGCAGCCGCGGGGCCGGAGCGGGACGCAGACTGCACCTGGAGGTCACACGGAAGTGCTTCTGTGCGGCGTCCAGGGTGTGTTTACTCTGCTCCGCTTCCTCTTCTGTCATAATGACATCACTGCCTGCAAAACCGCAGGCAGCGATGAACATTACCGCAGGTATACTGCACATCATTTGCTACCTGCGGTATACCCCCGGTATTTCGCGATTACATTACAGTGAATGGAGTGAAATACTGGGGGTATTCCGGAGGTACCTGCGGAAAAGAAGTGACATGCACATTTTCTCAAGAAATGTTCTCAAGAAAATCTTCACAAAGAATTTTCTTGAGAGAAAAACGCAGCGTGCGCACAGCTATTTTTTTTTCCCATAGGTTTTGCTGGGAAATGTCTGCAGGAAGATTACAAACATTTCTCAAGAAATTTCCGCAGCAAAACTGCGGGTAAATCCGCGGGTAAAACGGCCCAGTGCGCACATAGCCTTAGAATCCACAGTATTCACCAACCTATTTTTAATTTGTTATGTACTCGCTCCTGTCCAGCATATGATGACTGACAATCTTCTTTGGCCCTACACATACTAACTTCACTGTGCATGTGACAGGTGCAGATGAAGCTCTGTTGGAATTATCTATCTTGTCCTTTTATAACTGCATTACCCATCTGATTATATGTCCCACTCTGCACTTCTCTTTTTTGTAGTGTACTTATTTCCCAGCAGTTCAGCATCCTGTTTTTTTCCCCTTCAGGTTCCAACTCCTATCTTTCATGATATAATTTATCCTTTATGCTCTAAAGCTCATATTGCATCAGTACAACATCACATTAGCAGCTAAAGCCAATACCATCTTTGACTGCTGTGGAGACAATCTGATTATCGGTCTTTCCATAGTCTAAGGAATAAACTAGTAGATTATAATTTGTAAGTATAAAGTCAGGGAAGCTGAACTGTGATCTACATAATAACTGTGACAGGCACTGTGCAGTCATCATCATTATCTCTGATATAAGCCATGCAATTTCTAGGGGGTCATCATGTAGACTTATTAATTTTTCTGCACAGCGAGTATTCTTTGTTAACCTTAATAACATTTTCCTGCTACTAAATGATTTTTAAAATCAAGATCCCATCTTTTTAGAAAGTGGCGCACTGCTGCTTCTGTGTTGGCACTGACATGTCAGGCTCATTCGCGTTAACTGACAGTGATGTCTCTAATTCTCACAAGTTAGCTTGCACAAGGTTTCATTTTATGTTTGCAATTTCCTGGCTTCTCATTAATTAACTACAGGAATGGAATTTCTTTCTTGGTATAAGCGGGCATATTTTGTGGGGCATTCCTAGGGTTGTGTGAGGACAACTACTTCATGACCGTGGAGCTGTACAGATTTTCCGTTATCCTCTTTTTTGCCATCTAGTCAGATTGGCCACTGGAACAATCAAAATATGGTTAAGCTGTCCAGTGCGTGTGTGTACTAATGAGGTCTAGATTTAATGCCAAGCCAAACATTTCTGACGATATGTGCACATGACTGCAACAAGAATTTATGCAGTTTACATAAATAATAAGCTTACAATTTAACGAATCTCACTGTGACCTGGCAAAAGAAGCAAATAGCAGCTGTACATGATGTCTGCTGGTTTTGACATTTGTTACATTTATGCTGGTGCTTTGCCATGCTGTTAAAGTAAACTATACTCCTCAACAGTGAAATTACAACTCCAAGAAGAACAAGCCTTACAGCACCTCTCCAGTGTTTTTTTTTTAATTTCACCACTGGAGTGTTGCTTTAAATCTAAGGGGCACTTTGCACACTACGACATCGCAGGTGCGATGTCGGTGGGGTCAAATCGAAAGTGATGCACATCCGGCGTAGCTGTCGACATCGTAGTGTGCAAAGCATTTTTGATACGATTAACTAGCGCAAAAGCGTTGTAATCGTATCATCGGTGTAGCGTCGGTCATTTCCATGAATTGGGAAGGACCGATGTTACGATGTTGTTCCTCGTTCCTGCGGCAGCACACATCGCTGTGTGTGAAGCCGCAGGAGCGAGGAACATCTCCTACCTGCGTCCTACGGCTCACGCCAGCTCTGCGGAAGGGAGGAGGTGGGCGGGATGTTTACGTCCCGCTCATCTCCGCCCCTCCGCTTCTATTGGCCGTCTGCCGTGTGACGTCGCTATGACGCCGCACGACCCGCCCCCCCCTTAATAAGGAGGCGGTTCACCGGCCAGAGCGACGTCGCAGGGCAGGTGAGTGCATGTGAAGCTGGCGTAGCGATAATGTTCACTACGGCAGCTATCACAAGATATCGCACCTGCGACGGGGGCGTGGACTATCGCGCTCGGCATCGCAAGCATCGGCTTGCGATGTCGTAATGTGCAAAGTGCCCCTAAGTCCCCTGCCCCCTGTCTTATACTCACATGCCGCCATCTATATCTGTTTTCAGCGTTGCTCCCATAGGCACTTTGTGACCTGCCGGTAGCTCCAGTATTTAGTGGACTGCGCCAGAGGTCACAAATCAATTCAAGTCTATGAGAGCCTTGTTCTTGCTCTCATAGACTTGGATTGAGAGCTTGTGATGGAAATTCTGACTTCCAGTCAGTCAGAAGTTATAGTCACAAGATGGCTCCTGGGACCAGATTGATGCCAAGAAAAGATGAAAACACCAGAGGATGAGATAAGAAGATTGAGTCAGGGGACTTGGGTTTAAAGCAACACTCCAGCACTGGAAAAAAAAACACTGGAGTGGTGCTTGAAAGGTAGTTGCAGGTGTCACTGAGGCCTTTTTCACACGTCTGTGCAAAGCACACTCGTTTTGCACGGTCCGTGGTGTAGGTGCGTATATGTGTGCGTGTGTGTGTTCAGCGTGTGCTGTCAGTGTGCTGTCCGTTTGATTAGGCATACCATCCAATTGCCATGTTTTCTCAGCTATATATGTCACTTCCACGTCTTTACCCTTTAATCACCTGATGAAGACACCAATCAGCTGTTGAAATGAGTAGTGGCCATTAGAGGGTTTTTAAATTAAATAAAAGGTTTGTAATCTTAAATCCTCCCTGTCCTCCTGCTTCCTAGCGCTCCTATCTGACCGCCACTACGATATCTTCACCGGAGAAAAATGGACATGTCTACGTGTGGAGCACATGGACACACGTTTGCTCCAGACGGACACACGTCTGTGTGAAAACACGCATGTGTGCACAAAACTGTTGATTTTAATGGGTGTACGTGTGTCCGTGTCTCCAGTACATGTGAAAACGGGCGCTACACGTACCGGAAACACGGACGTGTGAAGGAGGCCTAAGAGCTGCAAATGATTGAATTTTCAAGCACCTGGCTCCAATCTGTTGCATGTGGGGGAAGCCTTAAAACCCTATTAAAAGCAATTATTTTTTGCTGGATGAAACCTCAAAAATCAGATCAAGTCTTATGGAATGACTATGCAATGCCTAGTTTACATCAATGTGTCATTTATTGCCACTTGGCGCAAACTGACAGGAACAGAATCCTTGAACTGAAAAACCTTGGTTTATCACTTCGGCATAATGCAACCCATGTAGGCTAGAGATGAGCGGATGAGTCAAAATGTGAATTTGACTATTAATGCAGATTTTCTGGGGAAATTTTATTTGCAGAGAAGTTATTGAATTTAATGTCACTTATTATGCTTTGGAATATCTCCAGACCACAGAACATAATAAACTTAAGATATAAAAAATGTTAAAAAACAAACCTTTTACTCACCTTACCTTTCATCTTTTCAGCCGTTCAGCCAGCTCTTTATCATCACTTGTCCAGTCCTCGCTATATCTTCTCATCACCGCCTCTTGGGTTCAAATCCCCTGAAAGGTCACAATGTCATTATGTTATGATGTGTGCCATCTTTCCATCCATTACAGCTTCAAACTTGAGACTACCATCATTTTATAGGCAAACATCTTGGCTATCTCATACATAAATTTGACTTGAAAATACTTAACATATGATTAGCTATGCATATTGTTGTCATTGTTACTGTTTTGCTTCTAGTTGTGGAAAAATATTTTTATTCTTGTCTTGTATACTACAAATTACCTGTTCACTTCTCACATTCCCTAAAAACTCAGCGTGTTGTTAGGTTGATTCACAAGTAAAAGGTCACTGGTTCGAAATGAGGAGCAGCCATGTAGAAGATTTCCCTATGTGAGACTCATGTGGGTTTAGTGGGTGAGGGCAGGTATATCTCACCCCGGTATCGGTCCTATGTGACTTAGCCTGGCCAGGATCACCTGGCTACTAATGGATTAATGGGAGGTGAAGGACGGAGGTAAAAGGAATCTGGGAAGTTGGGGGAGGGTCTCCATCTGGGAACACAGTAAGCCTGTCTGTGTAGGAGACACTTGTGAGGAGCAGTGCCTGATGTTTGTATGGTTTAGCTGGAAGGGAGAAGCCCTCCAGTTGGTAGTTAGGATAACACCGTGTATAGTTAGTGCCGGACAGGCAAGGATTTATTTTGTTGGTGTTTTTTTTTCTTTTTGTTTATGCTTCACTGCAATAAACCTGACCAAGCGTCAGTTACACCTTGAATTCGGCTGTCTGCCTGAGGTGAATACGTGCCCTTTGAACCCAGCAAAGGCGATCCCGGAGCGTGTTATCACATTGTGGTGGAGAACGCGGGCAGCACGTTACAGCGCATCATAATGGATGACGTGGTGAAAGCGCTGGTACAATCCGCAGCTGTGCAGCAAGAGGCAAATCGCTTGATGTCGGCACAGTTGAAGGAACTGGTGGAATCGACGGTTAAAGACCGCCAACTTTTGCAGCAGGTGGCGCAGCGTCTGGCGACCGTACCGGAGAGTAATGCGGAGGCTGACCAGAGGGTGATTCATGTGAGTCGGTGCTGGCAGAAATTAACCACAGAGGACGATGTGGAAGCTTACCTGACCACGTTTGAACGGACGGCGGAGCGGGAAAAGTGGCCAAAGGAGCGATGGGCCGACTTGCTTGCACCGTTTCTGGCAGGTGAGGCACAAAAAGCCTACTTTGATCTTGAGCCTGAAGCAGCGCATGACTTTGATAAACTAAAAGCCGAGATCCTTGCCCGGCTGGGAGTGACGACGGCCGTGCGAGCACAGAGAGTTCATCAATGGACTTATCAGCCCGATAAACCACCGCGGTCACAGATGTTTGACCTCATTCACTTGACCAAGAAATGGCTACAGCCCGAGGTTCTGACGGCGCCAGAGATGGTACAAAGAATCGTTCTTGATAAATACCTAAGAGCTCTACCGCCATCTCTGAAGAGGTGGGTAAGCCATGGAAACCCCACGACAGCGGATCAGCTAGTGGATCTAGTGGAGCGTTATTCCTTGGCAGAAGGACTTATGGACGATGCTACACATCCTCGCTCTTCCCCTTCTCGACGAGGATCTGGTAAGACTGTTCCAGGGTCATGGGGAGGAGGAAAATATCCTAAGGCAGTGGAGGAGGAAAACAGGACTGCTGGCCCTGTGAGGGCTAAGGTGCCAAACTATGGTCTTAGCAAGGGGCCCGTGAGGTGTTTCCGCTGCCAGGAGGCGGGCCACATTGCTGCAAACTGTCCAGTAACTACAGAACCGATGCAGTGTGATGTCACGGACTTTGAAAAACGCAGGGCTATGGTTGCACGGGTAGTGTGTGTTGCTGCATGTCAAGGCGATATGAAAAAACACCTGTGTGAAGTGTCCATTGATGGCAATACTGTTGTTGCACTATTAGACTCGGGAAGTGTGGTGACTCTGGTAAAGGCCAGTCTGGTGGCAGTCCCGATGGGACCGTCAGATAAATTTTCTGTGACATGTGTGCATGGAGACACCTGCTCGTACCTCACAACGGTCTCCTGCATTACTACGCCCTATGGGTCTGTGCATCATAAGGTGGGACTAGTACCAGCACTATTGCATGATATCATTTTGGGCAGGGATTTTCCCCACTTCTGGCAGTTGTGGGAGAACCAATTAGTACCCCAGGGTAGCCGCACGGATGATCCTTCTCCCACACCTTGTGTGGGCCCGGAGCCACTAGAGGATGCCCCACAAGAGGGTTCAGAGGAGGAATCCGCTGAAAACAACCCCCAGTTCCCCTTTTCAGTTCTGGCGGGTGATTCCGATGAACCCGGGGCAGAGGCGGACACGGGTGGCTGTCCCCCTTCCTCTTGGCTGAATTTGGAAGTCCAGAAAGATGACTTCCAAAGTGAGCAAATGAGAGATCCTACCCTTTCTCAGGCTATAAAAAATGTTAAAATGATAAACGGGGTGCAGGTGGATGCAGGTACTAGGCTGTCTTACCCCTACATGGCACTGGAGAATGACTTTCTCTATCAGATAGAGAAGAAGGGGGATGACACAGTACAACGATTGGTTGTGCCGAGAGCCTACAGGCGGAGAGTGCTGGACCTGGCACACGGACACATGATGGGGGGACACCTGGGGGTCCAGAAAACTACCGAAAGGATATTACACTGTTTTGTTTGGCCCGGCATGCATCACGATATTCGCACCTATTGCGAGTCTTGTCCTGACTGCCAAATCTCTGCGCCTAGGCCCCGTTTCTGTAGCCCCTTAGTACCTCTGCCTATCATCGAGATCCCATTTGAGAGAATTGGGATGGATTTAGTTGGACCCCTCCCCAAGTCTGCACGAGGACACCAGCACATCCTTGTCATCTTGGATTATGCCACTCGTTACCCCGAGGCCATCCCTTTGCGTAACACGGCCACCAAGACCATTGCCAAGGAGCTGGTCCATGTGTTTAGTCGGGTTGGTGTCCCAAAACAAATACTCACAGACCAAGGAACCCCCTTTATGTCTAAAGTAATGAAAGAACTCTGCAGGCTGTTACAAATAGCACAGTTACGCACCTCCGTGTATCACCCTCAAACGGACGGACTGGTCGAACGGTTTAACAAAACTTTGAAACAGATGCTCCGTAAGGCGATAGACAAGGACGGGAAGAACTGGGACTACTTACTCCCGTATTTGCTTTTTGCCATCCGGGAGGTGCCCCAGTCTTCCACCGGGTTCTCTCCTTTCGAGCTTCTGTACGCCCGACGTCCCCGTGGACTGTTAGATGTCGCTAAAGAAACCTGGGAGGGACAGGTCACCCCGTTCAAAAGCGTAATAGACCATGTAACCCAAATGCAGGACCGTATTGCGGCGGTGATGCCCATCGTTAAAGAGCATATGATACAGGCTCAAGGAGCACAGAAAAGGATTTATGATAGGGGGGCCAAGATCCGTACTTTTGCACCCGGAGATAGGGTGTTGATCCTGGTCCCCACGGCAGAAAGCAAATTTCTGGCAAAGTGGCAAGGCCTCTTTGAAATTAAGGAACGGGTGGGTGAGGTAAACTACAAAGTGTACCAGGCTGGTAAAAGGAAGCCTGAACAGATTTATCACGTGAATCTGATAAAACCCTGGAAGGACCGTCCAGCTCTGTCAGCAGGTCTGGCCCTTCCGGTCTGCAAGCAGACCATACCGGATGTCGGGACGGCGGAGACTCTGTCGGAGCGGCAAAAGACCGACGTCAAGCAGTTTGTAATCAACAATCACGAGTTTTTCTCGGAAAAGCCCGGGCAGACCACTCTCATTAAACATGACATCATAACAGAGCCTGGGGTAACAGTTCAGGTAAAGCCCTACCGAATACCGGAGGCTCGGCGGGAAGCTGTCTCCCGAGAAGTGAAGACCATGTTGGAGTTAGGTGTAATCGAGGAATCGCATAGCGCCTGGTCGAGTCCGATTGTGTTAATACCGAAACCAGACGGCTCCATTAGATTCTGCAATGACTTCAGGAGATTAAATGCGGTCTCCAAATTTGATGCATACCCTATGCCACGGGTCGATGAATTAATAGATCGGCTTGGAAAAGCCCGGTATATCACGACCCTAGACTTAACGAAGGGCTATTGGCAGATCCCGCTAACAGAGGCCGCTAAAGAGAAAACCGCGTTTTCTACACCGGAAGGTTTATACCAGTATGTGTATATGCCGTTTGGACTACACGGGGCACCGGCAACCTTTCAAAGGTTGATGGACCGAGTCCTGAGGCCCCATAGGCAGTATGCTTCTGCGTATTTGGATGACATAGTCATTTACAGCCTGGACTGGGAGACGCACCTCCAGAAACTAGAGGCTGTGATTGAGGACCTGCGGGAGGCGGGTCTAACAGCAAACCCCAAGAAATGTCATATCGGGCTGGAAGAAGCCCGGTATTTGGGATACGTAATTGGGAGGGGAATTGTTAAACCCCAGATTGACAAGATACAAGCCATTCAGAAATGGCCGCAACCAGTCAACAAGAAGCAGGTGAGAGCGTTTTTGGGAATAGCTGGCTACTACCGACGGTTCATTCCCAATTTCGCGGCTACCGCTGTTCCCCTGACGGACCTTACCAAAGGGAAAGACTCTGTCATGATCAAATGGACCACGGCAGCCGAAGAAGCCTTCCATAACTTAAAACTAGCTCTTTGCTCTCAACCTGTGCTAATGACTCCTGACTTCCGCAGCGAGTTCGTGGTCCAAACGGACGCTTCTGATGCCGGTATAGGGGCTGTATTGTCACAACTGAAGGACGGAGAGGAACATCCGGTCCTTTATCTTAGTCGGAAACTTAATAAGCATGAACGCAACTATGCCATAGTGGAAAAAGAATGCTTAGCCATTAAGTGGGCTCTAGAGTCCCTTAAATATTACTTGATAGGAAGGAAGTTCCGGCTGATCACTGACCATGCCCCTCTCAAGTGGATGCACTTGAATAAGGAACGGAATGGCCGAGTGACCCGGTGGTTCCTTGCACTTCAGGCCTACCGTTTTACAGTGGAGCACCGCCCGGGGGTGCGGATGGGGAATGCTGATGCCCTGTCTCGTGTGCACTGTTTTGTGGGTGCTGTTGCTCAGCTGCAGTGGTCTGAGCAGAGGGGGGGGATATGTGAGACTCATGTGGGTTTAGTGGATGAGGGCAGGTATATCTCACCCCGGTATCGGTCCTATGTGACTTAGCCTGGCCAGGATCACCTGGCTACTAATGGATTAATGGGAGGTGAAGGACGGAGGTAAAAGGAATCTGGGAAGTTGGGGGAGGGTCTCCATCTGGGAACACAGTAAGCCTGTCTGTGTAGGAGACACTTGTGAGGAGCAGTGCCTGATGTTTGTATGGTTTAGCTGGAAGGGAGAAGCCCTCCAGTTGGTAGTTAGGATAACACCGTGTATAGTTAGTGCCGGACAGGCAAGGATTTATTTTGTTGGTGGTTTTTTTTCTTTTTGTTTATGCTTCACTGCAATAAACCTGACCAAGCGTCAGTTACACCTTGAATTCGGCTGTCTGCCTGAGGTGAATACGTGCCCTTTGAACCCAGCAAAGGCGATCCCGGAGCGTGTTATCACACCTAGAAAAGAGAAACAGCATAATCCTGCTCATCCATAGTGGTCTCTCAGTCAAGAAAATTGCCAGACATCATCAGGAGAGTGCCATGACAGTTGGAAGAAAATTAAATAAAGTCCATCCAGCAATTTAAGGGCCAAGAGGTGGATGTCCAGGCAAAATACCAAAGTCAGCAAGTCAGTTCATCAGAAGGTCTATCAGTTCTGGCACAACAAACATAGCAGTGGATGTGGCTCATATGCATCGTAATAGTGAGATTACAGACATCCATGTGACGCACGTTACGCAAGTCTGGAATGGTGGCCTTAAAAAATATGAAGAATCCTTGAGTTCAATATCGTCATTAGAAGCATCTGCTTGAGTTTACAAAATAGTCTTAAAAGTGAATAGTAGAAGATTGGAATCGAGTGATTTGGAGCGATGAGATAAGATAAGATAAGATAAGATAAGAAGGGGCTAACAGATCAAGAAATTGAAGGAACTATCAAATTTGGTAAAGGAAGCCTGATAATATGGGATTGTTTCACAGCCAAAGGTGTTGGATACTTCACCAGGATCAATGGTGATCTAGCTATATGTGAGTATCCTACAAGATGAGTTACTTTGTACACTTGAGTACTATGGGTATGAAAAGGATAACATAGTATTCCAGTAGGACAACTCGAAGCATACGTTGAGACTGGTGAAGATATGGTTCAATGACAATAAAGTAGAGGTGCTAGATTGGCCCCCACAGTCCCCATAACAAATCAAACACTTGTGGGTAGAGGTGAAGAAAAAGCTGTATACATACCCAGGTGAGTCGACCAGTATGCACCAACATTGGGAACGTGTAGACAAGACCTGGGATCAGATTCTTGAATCTGACTGACAGCATGCCCAGAAGGATTCAGGTGGAGTTGAGAGTCTAAGGTGAATTTACAAAATACTAACAAAATAATACAAATTTTGAATTTTAGGAGCTAAGGGCTACGTTTTCTCCTTATTGAGAGTGACATGTCAGGTCTGGCATGCCATTATGAGGAAACTTAAATGACTTGCATGCTCCTCTGGGAAATTAAATATGCAAATTGACTCTTCAGAGAGGAAGAGAACTTGAACTCCTTGAATCCTAAAAAATCAGATCTCATACTTTGCACAGACGAGGGACAATACCCCAAAATATGGTGTATGCAAAACGAGATTCTGGTTTGGCTTTTATTGTAAGTCATGTGGTAAGGCTCGATAAAGGGACAATATTCACTTCCAATAGGTGGGACTAGAATTCAAGTTCTGTTACCCTCTTGACAGACAATTTGCATATTTGATTTTTAGGAGCAAAAAAGAAGCAATACAGTGAAAGGACAAGAACTTGCATAACTAATCACATGCGAAACAGTTGAAAATTCAATTTATGTATGAGGTAGCTAATCTCACATTCAAAACTGTAATGGATGGTGAGATATGGAACCTGAAAGTTAAAAGTTCAAAACATTGTTACCCTTTTGCTCATCAGTGTACACAGCTGCAAGTTAATTTCATTCAAATAATTTTAACCCTTAACGGACTATGGGGTAACATGTAAAAAAAATAAAAATAATAATTTAATATTAATCATTATAAAATCAGTTTTAACATAACAAAGGAATGTTAATAACAAAGTAAACAAATATATATTCATAACAATATATACAAAACAATAGTACTGTATATTTTATGCACCAAACTAGTCATATTAATGTTGTACACAAATGAAATATCTACAAACTAATTCCAAATAACGACGAGCGACCGGTATAACGATCAAACACAGGCGTCAAACACAGCGGAACATCGCCTTGAAGAAAATGGTCCGGACTATTGGGCAACAACTAGAGATCTCACAGCAGTGGCCTGATTGCTGGTAGGTGTCACACATGACAAGATCGCTGGTGATCACAGAAACTATGACTCATCAACAATCTCGTTAGCGATCTCTTGTGTGACGGGGCCTTAAGGGTACCTTCACACTTAGCGATGCAGCAGCGATCCGACCAGCGATCTGACCTGGTCAGGATTGCTGCTGCATCGCTACATCATCGCTGGTGAGCTGTCAAACAGGCAGATCTCACCAGCGACCAGTGAACAGCCCCCAGCCAGCAGCGACGTGCAAGCGACGCTGCGCTTGCACGGAGCCGCCGTCTGGAAGCTGCGGAGACTGGTAACTAAGGTAAACATCGGGTATGGTTACCCGATGTTTACATTAGTTACCAGCGCACACCGCTTAGCTGTGTGTGCAGGGAGCAGGGAGCCGCGCACACTGAGCGCTGGCTCCTTGCTCTCCTAGCTACAGTACACATCGGGTTAATTAACCCGATGTGTAATGCAGCTACATGTGCAGAGAGCAGGGAGCCGCGCACACTGCTTAGCGCTGGCTCCTTGCTCTCCTAGCTGCTGTACACATCGGGTTAATTAACCCGATGTGTACAGCAGCTACATGTGCAGAGAGCCGGAGCCGGCAGCACAGGCAGCGTGAGAGCTGCAGAGGCTGGTAACTAAGGTAAATATCGGGTAACCACCTTGGTTACCCGATGTTTATCTTGGTTACAAGCTTACCTCAGCTGTCAGACGCCGGCTCCTGCTCCCTGCTCGCTTCATTTGTCGCTCTCTCGCTGTCACACACAGCGATCTGTGTGTCACAGTGGGAGAGCGCCTTTGAAGAAAACGAACCAGGGCTGTGTGTAACGAGCAGTGATCTCGCAGCAGGGGCCAGATCGCTGCTCATTGTCACACACAGCGAGATCGCTAATGAGGTCACTGCTGCGTCCCAAAAAGCGTGACTCAGCAGCGATCTCGGCAGTGAGCTCGCTGTGTGTGAAGCACCCCTAAGCTGTAGTCCAACTCCACCCCCTCTGTGATTAGCAGCTTCTGTCTATGGAAATGTACACTGAAAATCTGGTGTGGGTGGGGGCAGCTGTATGGACTCTGCTACATGCTAAATCTCAAATCTTGGTTTGTGTGAAAACGGCTGCAGCCAGTAATCTAAGTGATACATCGTTAGATTCAGACTCTCTTTGCCTACATCATGCTGCTCTAGATAAGGTAGCAAAAACCTGCTGTCAGATTCCCTTTAATTGTATTAGAATTAAATTCTTTAATATAATGGAATCAATATGAATTGAGTTAAATGGGAGTCCAATCTTTCGAGCACAGGGTTGAGCTCTAAAATAATAGAGCAACAAGACAACGTCATTTTTTTACGTAGATTTAAACTGGATGGAACTCTGGTGTTGCGTTTAGACATCCACCAAGCTTTCTGCTCCTTGGAACAGATTCCCTATCACCTTTGCCAATCTTATTATAAATTTGTTTAATGGCATAAACTTTTAATGGTGCCTTGCAACCACAATGGTTAAATAAAGTGCCTTGACGTCTGTGACATATTCCTATTGCAGTTTTGATTCTCAATGTCATATAAATGCTCTTTATTGCAGACTTTTAATGATCAAGAACTATTACCCACATATTTGAGATTACAAGTAACACAATAATATGTTACATAATTAGAATTGCAATTGAAAAATGATTTATTCTAAAATGTTATCATTATCAAGAGATCCTGAAAAGTTTTTACCTTTTTTAGTATATGTGAAATGCATATTTTACATAGACGCAACCCACAGGGAAAAAAGCCTTGTTTGTTATTATTTGTTATAGTTTGTTATTAACATTTCTATGTTATGTTAAAACTGATGTTATAATGATTAATATCAAAAAGTATATTATTTTTATTAGTTTTTTTGTGACATGTGACCCCATAGTTATGCTCCAGCATTTCAGAGAAAACATAGATTTAGAACCGACCAGGGACCATGGAGCTTGGATGATTAGTCCAAGAGGCAGTGCCCGGCCCTTCTTCCCACCCTGCTTCACTTGTGTAACAGTCATCTCCCTATAGAGTGGTGTGACGCCGTGGCAAAACCAGGTAGTCACAAATAGGCCCCCGCATAACACCTTCCCTCACTAGGAAACACACAGCCAACCATTAAACCCTAGTCACCCCACTTAGGGACAGATAGACACACCAGTGGGCGTGACCAAGCGGTTGGGACACACCCACCCAGGGGTTTAGACTGCCTGGGGCGGGAAAACAAGCAGATGATCTTAAAGTTTAGCTTTAGAGAGGAGTGTGGAGTGGAGGTCAGGCCTGTATGTCAGGCCTGAAGTTGACTGACAGATACCAGGGTAGGAGCCCTGGTGCCTTGGCTAGGAGGCAGACGGTGGTCTTCGTCAGCAGGAAATGGGAAGGCAGCTCAGTGGAACCGAGGTGGACCGGGCCAGGGTTGGAGCCCACCGGTACCGACTGGGGGAACTGACCCGGAAACCGTAGCACATAGGGGGATACTTGGACCCTGAAGCCAGGAACCAGAACCTACTGGAACTGGTTAATTAACCGATTGAGGCCAGGACTAGAGGTCCTGTCCCACCCAAAGTCCCTCATAGAAGACAACAGCCCACTGATTAGGGATAACAGGTCACCGCCAAGGCCCATAGATCCCACGGGCCAGCGTCTGCGGGCATGGCTCAGTAGGCTGCATCCAGCCAGGAGCGGACTCCTAAATTTCATACTGGGAAGTCTTTTCTACTTAAACAGTGCAGGAAAAGAATAGAGACCACCAGCTGGGTGGGGGATTGCGAACACAACCGGCCATGGCATCGGCCACCATTACCTTGGTTTACCAGAGACTTGTGTGTTTTACTAAAAGTGAGTACACCAACACCCACTGCGGTAATCATACCCCTCAACCAGAGCCATCGGGTCCCGAGGCCACCATCCCTGCCCACAGAGGGGTTAACAACTTGCTGCACAACATCTCCCCCGGGTGCCCCGAAACAGCAGCGGTGTTGTCCCACCTCACCACACACCGTGGGTGGTCACGAACTTATTACAGCCTAGCCCATACATGTACGTCCCCCAATTTATTCAGCGTGTCCGCGAGACCCCCGGGTCCGGAGACCCTCGAGCCACCACCCCTGAAGGTCCGGATCCGAGCAGCGACCGGCTGCTGACACGGGGGCGGCGCAGTGGGGTTTGTCATTCAGGTGGAGTGGGGTGAAAGGACACCACCAGCCTTAATAATCTTAGGTCGGCTTCTAATGTATTGTTTTAAGCGAGCTTTACACGCAACAACATCGCTAACGAGATGTCGTTGGGGTCACGGAATTCGTGACGCACATCCAGCCTCGTTAGCGACGTTGTTGCATGTGAAACTCATGAACGACTGTTAATGATCAAAATTACTCACCTAATCGTTGATCGTTGACAGGTCGTTCTAATCCCGATTATCGTTGCTGTTGCAGGACGCAGTTTGTTTGTCGTTCCTGCGGCAGCACACATCGCTATGTGTGACACCACAGGAAGGAGGAACATCACCGTACCTGCGGCCACCGGCAATGAGGAAGGAAGGAGGTGGGCGGGATGTTCAGCCCACCCAAAGGAGGCGGTTCGCCGGCCACAGCGACGTCGCTAGGCAGGGAAGTATGTGTGACGGGTCCTAGCGATGTTGTGCACCATGGGCAGCGATTTGCCCGTGACACACAACCGATGGGGACGGGTGCTTTCACCAGCGACATCGCTAGCGATGTCGCTGTGTGTAAAGCCCACTTTAGAGTAAATGATATCTGACTGAGATGACTAACCAGTGTCGGATACCTGCTGTGCGTTGTTCATATTAATTATCCGATTCCCTTTACTGGAAGAGTCAGAACGCTGTATAACGTTGACATAGATCACAATGCAATGCTGAGACTGGCCAGCGGCTTTCCTGACCTGAGAATGACAGCATGTATTTCTATGCAGTTGACACGCTTGGGTCGGGAGAGCCACCATCCAGCCCAATTATTGCTTTGTGATTCCAGTTCAAGTTATACATCCATCTTACTTTTCCCTAATGTATATATTTTCCACCTGAATTTGTGGGGAATAGGGACAGAGGTCACTAGGCTAGTCAGCCTTGTTCAGTCTTTTCAAAGATGAGAGCTTAAAGAAAGTTACAAGCTACATAGGTTGAAAAAAAAAGACCTAGATCCATCTAGGTCAACCTTGATTTAGTGGCTCGGAGCTGTGTGCTTGCTGATAGGTGCAGTGTGTGAATGAGGATACAGAGGTCCAGGATCACACTCATTAATCATTGCTTCTAAACACTGATAGTGCTGGTTCCTCTGATTTCTGCTCTGGTAACTATGACAAATATATACAGTACAGACCAAAAGTTTGGACACACCTTTTCATTCAAAGAGTTTTCTTTATTTTCATGACTCTGAAAATTGTAGATTCACATTGAATGCATCTAAACTCTGAATTAACACATGTGGAATGAAATACTTAACAAAAAAGTGTGAAACAACTGAAAATATGTCTTATATTCTAGATTCTTCGAAGTAGCCACCTTTTGCTTCAATTACTGCTTTGCACACTCTTGGCATTCTCTTGATTAGCTTCAAGAGGTAGTCACGAGAAATGGTCTTCCAACAGTCTTGAAGGAGTTTACAGAGATGCTTAGCACTTTTTGGCCCTTTTGCCTTCACTCTGCGGTCCAGCTTACCCCAAACCATCTCGATTGGGTTCAGGTCTGGTGACTGTAAAGGCCGGGTCATTTGGCGTAGCACCCCATCACTCTTCTTCTTATCAAATAGCCCTTACACAGCCTGGAGCTGTGTTTTGGGTCATTGTCCTGTTGAAAAATAAATGATGGTCCAACTAAACGCAACCCGGATGGAATAGCATGCCGCTGCAAGATGCTGTGGTAGCCATGCTGGTTCAGTATGCCTTCAATTTTGAATAAATCCCCAACAGTGTCACCAGCTAAGCACCCCCACACCATCACACCTCCTCCTCCATGCTTCACGGTGGGAACCAGACATGTAGAGTCCATCCGTCCTTTTCTGCATTGCACAAAGACATGGTAGTTGGATCCAAAGATCTCAAATTTGGACTCAGAACAAAGCACAGATTTCCACTGGTCTAATGTCCATTCCTTGTGTTCTTTAGCCCAAACAAGTCTCTTCTGCTTGTTGCCTGTCCTTAGCAGTGGTTTTCTAGCAGCTATTTTACCATGAAGGCCTGCTGCACAAAGTGTCCTTTTAACAATTGTTCTAGAGATGTTTCTGCTGCTAGAACAATGTGTGGCATTGACCTGGTCTCTAATCTGAACTGCTGTTAACCTGCGATTTCTGAGGCTGGTGACTCAGATAAACATATCCTCTGCAGCAGAGGTGACTCTTGGTCTTCCTTTTCTGGGGCGGTCCTCATGTGAGCCAGTTTCTTAATAGCGTTTGATGGTTTTTGCCACTGCACTTGGGGACACTTTCAAAGTTTTCCCAATTTTTCGGACTGACTGACCTTCGTTTTTTAAAGTAATTATGGCCACTCGTTTTTCTTTACTTAGCTGCTTTTTTCTTGCCATAATACAAATTCTAACAGTCTATTCAGTAGGACTATCAGCTGTGTATCCACCAGACGTCTGCACAACACAACTGATGGTCCCAACCCCATTTTTAAGGCAAGAAATCCCACTTATTAAACCTGACAGGGCATACCTGTGAAGTGAAAAACATTTCCGGTGACTACCTCTTGAAGCTCATCAAGAGAATGCCAAGAGTGTGCAAAGCAGTAATCAAAGCAAAAGGTGGCTACTTTGAAGAACCTAGAATATAAGACATATTTTCAGTTGTTTCACACTTTTTTGTTAAGTATTTCATTCCACATGTGTTAATTGATAGTTTTGATGCCTTCAATGTGAATCTACAATTTTCAGAGTCATGAAAATAAAGAAAACTCTTTGAATGAGAAGGTGTGTCCAAACTTTTGGTCTGTACTGTAACTCCTGGCCATTCCTCACCTGCTCCTGAGGAAGAGTCTGTGGGATCTTGCAGTAGCACACCAACTGGTGGAGGCTGTGCTGTCAAGGACGAGCTAAGCAGGGAACCATGCTGGGCTCTGAAAGGTAAAGCATGCACAGCAACCGGCACTGTAGGATGTAGAATATAAAAATAAACTTGACTTAAAATGGAAAAATGCAGCCCTTGAGATTCAAATCAATGCACTTGATCCCTGGCAGAGGCTTTGACTTGTTGTATCTGAACGTGATCATTGCAGCTATTGGTGATGCCAGGAAGTACTGCAGATTACATAACAGGGCAGGGATAAACTAGAAATTGTGCAATGTGTTGTAGAAAGTAAACATTGACAAAACTAATTCTTCCCAGGTTCTTAAATGAGATTCTTAAATTAATCTCTATTTATTTAGCCCAGAATTGAGAAAAAATGACTGGAATAATATTAAGAACTGCTTTACCTTATTCAAAAGAGTGGTCACAGATGATATTAATATAGATTCCATAATAGTGAAAACCCATATTTCTATCATAGAGAGAGCCAGACGATATGTTCACATGATGCTATTGAACTGCCAGTACTTTCAAACTAATGTGCCAATTTGGCAAAAAAATGCAGCCTGATCACACTGTGTAAACATACCCTTGATTGACAGTTTGGACATTACTGCCATGTTACATTTTTGCGTTGATTGCGATAAAGCTTATGGGCCCTCAATGTGCAAGGTTTTATGGAGAGTGCTCTCCTCGATGAACACCGTTTTGTCAGTTCAACTAAAGCATTTACAGAAAACAACAATCAAGTTGCCTTTGTTCGGGGCTTATACGCTCTGCACGGTGAAATTGATACTGCATGATCCTAGGTGTAGTAAGTGATCACTGGAGATGGGGGAGGATAAGAGGGAACACACTGATATAGGGTCGACAATTCAATTTTGGACACTTGTCAATTAAGCTAACGGGTGGTGTACAGCATGTTGACTTAGGTGACAAGACGGTGCCCTAAGCCCTGGTTCACACCAATGGGCAGACAGGAGCCATCATTTGCATTAAATCAATTAATTGTTTTGTACAACTGTAGAACATAAATCTATACTTTTTTATAGTTTTATGCTTTTCATAAAATCAAGAAGCTTTTTTAACAAATGTATTCTCCTTTGCAAATAATGAATATATGCACCTGATAAAGCCTTTGCCATGAAGCCATCACCGATCTTGAAGAATGCATACTATTTTGGGCTTAATATGTAATCTACAGCATAGAGTGCCCTTTTATTTTTAACAAAACCTTAAAAGATCAGAAAATGGATGAGAAAAATTATCACCATGTTTTTTTATGTTTATTTGGTTGAGGTTCAGTCCCATTTCTTGGAACACTAAGGCTATGTGCCCACGGGGACAGTGTCCTGCGGATATATCTGCAGGACATTCCGCAGGTGCTCCCAGGAAACAGCACCACAACTTTTGTCTGTTTCCATGCTGCGGAATGTCGTGTGGAGTGTGGATATGGTGCGGGCATTCTGCATTGAGGATACAGTACCATGGCTTCGGCACTGCATCCTCAATGCAGAACAAGTGCTGCAGTGATCGGGTGTTCATACTGACCTCCATCATGCAGCACCTCGCTTTCCGGCAGCCGGGTCACTCTCAGCGTCTGCAGAAGAAGGTGGGCGGGCCTGAACTAGCTCCGGCTGTCACATGACCGGAGCTCGTGCAGGCCCCACCCACCTCTTCCTTCCTGACCTGGATTCACTGCGCTCCTGTACACCGGACAGAGAAAGTGACTCCGGTGAGGCAGGTAAGTATATGGGACCCTGCAGAGAAATCCGCAACAATAATTGACATGCTGCAGATTTTTCCGCACGGAAATCCGCACGATTTCCGCTGCGGAAAAATCCGCAGCGTGGGCACAGCATTTCCCAAATGCCATAGAAATGGCTGGGGAGTAGCTGTGCTGCAGATTTCTGGAAAATCCGCGGCTTTTCCGCGAGAAATCCGCAGCAAAATCCGCGCATTTTCCGCAGCGTGGGCACATAGCCTTAGGGCTAATATAAGAATGTAAATAAGGAAATACCCTTCAAATATACAATTTTCTGTATTAGAAAAAGTTGTTATATATAATCTAAAATAGTTTTCTATCAGCTTATCGTCTTTCTCTTGAAACTCAAAACACTGAGAGAAGGTTCATCATTTCGTCCATTTCCAATGTAGTAAATGTAGTAAATGAAGTTGTCAGTTTTGACGAGGATCTTGAATCTCTCTAATTAACCAGTATGCTTCTGGTTGATATAGAGGGCCCTAAGCGGTAGATGTCCTGGTTGTATTGCTGCAGCGTCTATTACTGGAATGGGTATGAGTATAGTTATCGGGATTACAATGGCAGCTGTGCATCTGACACTTGGAGAAGACATAAAGATGTTAACTACGGTAGAAGGGAGTGTCTGAAGACAGTGTAGATAAAGGCCCAGTCACACTAAACAACTTACCAGCGATCCCAACAATGATACAACCTGATAGGGATCTCTGGTAAGTTGCTAGGAGGTTGCTGGTGAGATGTCACACTAAGCGACGCTCCAGCGATCCCACCAGCAACCTGACCTGGCAGGGATCGCTGGAGCGTCGCTACACGCGTTGCTGGTGAGCTGTCACACAGGGAGATCTCACCAGCAACCAGTGACCAGCCCCCAGCCAGCAGCGACGCGTGGAAGCGATGCTGCGCTTGGTAACTAAGGTAAATATCGGGTAACCAACCCGATATTTACCTTGGTTACCAGCGCACACGGCTTAGCGCTGGCTCCCTGCACACCTAGCCACAGTACACATCGGGTTAATTAACCGATGTGTACTCTGCTACATGTGCAGGCAGCAGGGTGCAGGCAGCAGGGAGCCGGCTTCTGCGGACGCTGGTAACCACGGTAAACATCGGGTAACCAAGAAGCCCTTACCTTGGTTACCCGATATTTACCTTCGTTACCAGCGTCCGCCGCTCTCACACTGCCAATGCCGATTCCCTGCACTCCTAGCCACAGTACACATCGGGTTAATTACCTGATGTGTTCTCCGGCTACGTGTGCAGGGAACAGGAGCTGGCACTGGCAGCATGAGAGCGGCTGGTAACGAAGGTAAATATCAGGTAACCAAGGTAAGGGCTTCTTGGTTACCCGATGTTTACCATGGTTACCAGCATCCGCAGAAGCCGGCTCCTGCTGCCTGCACATTCAGTTGTTGCTCTGTCACTGTTACACACAGCGATGTGTGCTTCACAGCGGGAGAGCAACAACTAAAAAATGGCCTAGGACATTCAGCAACGACCAACGACCTCACAGCAGGGGCCAGGTTGTTGCTGGATGTCACACACAGTGACATCACTAGCAACATCGATGCTACGTCACAAAAGTCGTTCCTTAGCAGCGATGTTGCTAACGATGTTGCTTAGTGTGACGTGGCCTTAACTCTTCAGGATAGATGGGTCGGTGGATGGCTCAACTATCATTTCCAAATAACGTAAAATGTGTGCTAGATTTATTCTTCATATTAAAATGGACAGTTTATTAAGAATCATTGTTAGAAAGCTTTTCACCAGCTGTTAAAATGGTAGTGGTTTACAGGTCTCGAACCAAGTGACAGGTCCCCTCTAAATAGTGGTTCTGTCATGTAGTTGAATAGCTAGCAGCAAGGAAAACACATAATTGACAAAGGCAACTGACTCCTAATTATTTTTGTTCAGTATTTGGGTCAATGACTTATTACTGCAACAAAGCACACATTTGCCTTTGTATTGTAGGCCAACATTTGTTATTTTACTTGTTTTTAATGTCACTAAACTGATCATAGTTGTATTGTTGGTAATAATTGTTGTTCTTTACATATGCTATCAAGTAAGAAATTGTATGCTAAATAGCTATTTTAGTTGCTAAATAGTTTTATTTTTTCTAGTGATAGAATAAACTGTTAATTTCTTGCAATTCTTTGCTTATTGAAAGGAAATCTTTAATAGTGGAAATGTAACAACATAACACAAAAATATGTTAGTATTCTTTAGGATCTAATAATTTAATATTCCATAGTTCACAGAATTAATACATTGACTCTCCTACAGAATTGCCATTAGGTGACATTCACAGGTTCAGTAGTTGGTCAGCATTTTACCATAGAAAATAAACATCTGAAGGGCAAAACGATGAAGGCTTACCAAAAGATCAAAGAGATACGATGAAAGTTTCAATGAAGAGTGGGAATGTTGAAAGATGTCAACGGGAACAAACTACTGAGCCAGAACCGATCGAGCAAAGATGGAAAGAAGACAGGGAGCACCTCTATAAGAACGACTCTGTGATACGGGAAGAAATGGAGATTGGAAATGAAAGCCAACTGAACAACTTTAAGAACGATGCCGTTACTGTGATAAAATGTTTGTCAAAAAACAAAGTACCTGGATGTGACAATATTACAATAGAGCTAATAAAGTTTTCTGAAGTAGCAGTTGGTGTTATCAAACATCTGTGTCAACAGATATGGACAATTGGTAAGGACTAGACATGATCGGTGTTTATTCCTATTCCAAGAAGTGAGATGCTACCAACTGTGGAGACTATCGAACTATTGTGCTCATAACTCAATCCAGCAAAATACTACTGAACATATTATAAAGATGGTTACAGCCTTACTTTTACAAAGACCTTCCATAGGAGCAAGCAGGATTTAGAAAAGGCAGAGGAACAAGAGATGTAATTGCTAACATAAGACAGATAATGGAAAAGGCCAAATAATATAAAAAAAAGAGATCTATTTTTGCTTCATCAAAGCCTTTGATTATGTTTATCATCAGAAACTTTGGAATACAATGAAGAATATGGGTGTGCCAAGCCATCTGATCAGCCTTAATAGGTACCTTTACATTGACCAAGAAGCAACAGTCCAAAAGAAATATGATGACACTGCATGGTTCAAAGTAGAGTGAAGCGTCAGACGAGGCAGCATCCTGTCACCATTTCTCTTCAATTTATAAGCTATTTTGAGTAAGGTTAGACTTGGCAAAAAAAGAAGGAATCAAAATTGCTTGATGAATCATCAACAATCTTAAATATGCAGACGATACAATATTGATAGCAACAAGTATAGATGGAATGAAGGACTTAAATACAGAGTTTCAAGAAGGAAAGCTCATACATGTCTTACTATACTATCAGTATAAGGAAGGCAAAGATATTGACTACTGGGAGTTACAATTGAGACACATTTGAGATGGACAGTGATGAACTGGAAGTTGTAAAGGATTTCAACCTACTCGGATCAATGATCATTCAAGATGCAACAACACCGGAAGTCAATAGGAGAATAACTATGAGCATAGCAACAATGAAGTCACTGGACAAGGTCTTCAAATCGATGAACATTTCACTGGTGACGAAGACACAGCTCGCACATAGTCTGGTCTTTTCTGTAGCTACATATAGATACAAAACCTGGACGATAAAGGAACAGGACAGAAGAAGAATCAACGCCTTTGAAATGTGGTGCTGGAGAAGGATGTTATCAATACCATGGATGGCAAGAAGAACAAACAAATCACTTGAAGCAAGGATCACCAAGCTATGACTTGCCTACTCTGGACACATCATAAGAAGCGAGCAATCACTGGAGAAGGACATCATGGTTGGAACAATAGAAGGAACAAATCGAACAGAAAGACCAGCAATCCGATGGCTTGATACTGTCAAGATAATATTGGAGAAGTCTCTGGTGCACCTATCTAGGCTTGCACAAGATCGATCTTCCTCAGAGCATTTTTCCATCAAGTCACCATGGCTCGAGATTGAACAGAAGGCTGTTAAAATAAATAAATAAAACATTTGTAAGCCAAAATCAGGAGTGGACCAAACAAGGAAAAGTATAATAGAAACAACTGCACTACTTTTGAATTTTTTGCAAACTTGTGAATCTACAATTTTCACAGTCATGAAAATAAAGAAAACTCTTTGAATGAGAAGGTGTGTCCAAACTTTTGGTCTGTACTGTATATAGGCGCTTCTATTCTGCTTTCCTCCTTGAAAACATATGAAGGCTCAGCCAGGTATATGAGGGGTCAGAAGAAAAAGCTGTTGTCTACCCTAGCATTTGTCTAACAGTGTAGGGGCACCATAACATTTCAGAACTACAGAATTATTTTGATTCCTAAATACACCAATATAGTTTTGGTAACAGTTATACCTGAGGTTGCAGAAAGCAAATATAAAACTAAGGCTCCCTGCAAATCTATGATAGCTTGTGTCTATGATATACCAAACTGATTGGATAATACATGAATGATTAGGGTAGGATGATCAGCTAGTAATATTTATTAATTATCTAACTTATTATTGTTAATTTTGTATCTATCTAAAAGATGGCAGTTACATTAGATGTTCATCTTGACTGGTCTTATAGCTACGTTTTTTACTTGAAGGGATTATACACAAGTAAAAAAACCCCTTCTCTTGACCTATCCTGCATAAATAACTACAGACCAGTGTCCTATCTCTCCTTCATCTCTAAAGGTTTGGAGCGCCTGGTCTATTCCCGCCTCACCTCACCTCTCCACTCACTCCCTTCTAAATTCATTACAGTCTGGCTTCCACCCCCTACATACTACAGAAACTGCCCTCGTCAAAGTGACCAGTGACCTTTTGACAGAAAAACTTAATGGTGACTACTCTCTCCTTATTCTTCTTGACTTCTCTGTAGCTTTCGACACTGTTAACCACCATCTCCTACTCATTATGTTCCACTCAATCAGCCTAAAGGACACCGCTCTCTCCTGGTTCTTTTCCTATCTTTCTGACCTTTTTCAGTGTATCATATGCTGATTCCACATCTTCTTCTCTTACTCCTACTGTTGAAGTCCCTCAATGTTCAGTCCTTGGCCCTCTTCTTTTCTTCTGCCCCAATTATACAGACCATCAGCACATTTGGCTTCCAGTACCATCTTTATGCTGATGACATGTAACAATACACCTCATCCTCTGACCTCACACCCGATGTACTACAGAACACCAGTGACTGTTTGTCCACAGTTTCCAACATCATGTCTGCTCTCTCTCTAAAACTTAACTTTTCCAAAACTGAACTTCTTCTCTCTCCGTCTACTAACCTCCCTAAATCTAGTAACATAAAGCAGACAATTATACTCTGCAATGCTAAGATATGTGTAAAATGAATATGGGAATATAGACATGCATTACTGTTATGAAAAACGTGTAAACATGTCCATACTTAGCACACAAAAATGGCCAGTTTCATATGAGCCCAACAGCCAACGGGACCCCTTTTTTTTGTTGAGTCCCTATCAAACTAATGCCTCTCTTTGGGTTAAAAAAAAACTACAATTTATGGGTGGACAGGAACCGACAAATAAAGAGTTAAAATAGCCTAAGGCTGAAGAGCAGGAGTGCTCAATCAGAAGGCATGATCCTGTAATCTAGGAAAAAGACTGATTGCACATCCTACCTTTCTATGTGAAAATGTGCAAACTGAACATGAAACATAGTAACAAAAAAGATACAGTTGCACTCTGTAGTGGTGAGAAATGTGTAACAATGAATATGGGAATATAGACATGCATTACTGCTAGAAAAAAAACATGTAAAAATTTAGATACTTAGCACACAAAAATGGCACACTAAGCCTGACATCTCCCTCTCTGTGTCTGGCACCATGATAATCCCCTAAATCGCAGGGCTGTCTGGGTGTTATACTTGATATCGATCTTTCCTTTACCCTCTATATACAATCTCCCGACTGCTCTTGTCGCCTGCACCTGAAGAACATCTCTAGAATTTGCTCCTTTCTCCCATGGAAACATAAAAAATCCTCACTGTGGCCCTGATCCACTCTCCCCTTGATTACTGTAATTCTCTATTAATTGGCCTCCCCCTCACTAGACTTCCCCCTCTCCAGTCCATCCTTAATGCTATATCCAGGATCACCTATCTGGCTAATTGTTATTCGCACACTTCTGCTCTATGACAGGCATTGCACTGGTTTCCCATAGAATTTTACAAATGTTTGATTGAGTAAATAGTACCTGTACTGGTGGATTTTTATAAATTATATATTGGAAGAGAAGCAATTCCTTAAATCTGACAATGTAGCTTATATAACATAGTCTGCACCTGAAGAACATCTCTAGAATCCACCCCTTTCTCACCAATCCGCCCATTTCTCACCATGTTAACAAGAACCCTCACTGTGGCCCTGATCCACTTGATTACTTTAATTCTCTATTAATTGGTCTCCCCCTCACTAGACTTTCCACTCTGCAGTCCATCCTTATTGGTATAGCCAGGATCACCTATCTGGCTAATTGTTATTTGCACTCTTCTGCTCTATGACAGGCATTGCACTGGCTTCTCATACATTATAGCATCCAATTTAAATAGCTTTTTCTCACCCGCAAAGCTCTTGAAAGCGTGGCATCTCCCTACATCTCCACCCTCATCTCTGGCTATCACCTTACTCGTTCTCTACGCTTCGCAAATGAACTTCGACCAACATCAATACTAATCCGAACCTCCCACTCCCAGCTTTGAGACTTCTCCCAAGCTGCTCCAATACTCTAGAATGCTCTACCACAGGAAACTAGGATGATCCACAACTTGTACAGCTTCAGACGTTCCCTAAAAAAACATCTTTTTAGGGTGGCGTATCACCATTCCTAATCAAAGTCAATTCATATATATCCCCTCCACTATTTTTCAAAACATAATTCTCTCTCAAATTCCACCAGACCCAAAAGCATTACAAAGATTGGCTGGTGACTGGCTCATGCAGCCTTCATTTATCCCACATTTCTTTGAGTTGGCTGGACAGGCGTTGTAAATAAGCACATGTATCTTGTATCGCCCCCTCCTCAACCTAGATTGTAAGCTCTTACGAGCAGGGTTGTCTATATTTTTGCTTTAATTATTGTATCTTCTATGTATTTGTTTGTATATGAACCTCTGAACAACCTATTTTTTCTTTTCCTATTAAAGCATTGAACTTTATAAGTGATGCCATTTTCCGATTATGACTCCCCCCACAAATCAGAAGGGTGACCATTAATAATAGTGATTCTCTAAATGGTGAAACCATTAATTTGAATACCTGCAGGGCCAGTGCTGGGTAAATAAGCTGCAGACAGTAGCATTCTTTGGCAAAATCAACTATCTGCTGCAGGTTTTGTGATAAGGAGTTGTGAACGTTGCTTACCGCAACCCAGGGGTTTTACTCGCTTGCAGCGGTGCAGGGTAGCTTAGGCATACACAGGCAACACAGTCTCTCTCAAAAATGCAGCAGTTTATTAGTAACCAACATAAACTGCCCTTCCAAAACACAATGAAGCCTCTCCTGGCTTAAAGGAAAATATGACATCCACATACCGTGGGCTTTCAGTCCAATTAAGTGTCCATAGTGGATTCTCCACACTCTGGCTCCAGCCAGCGAACACAAGTCACTGTGGTTGCTTCCTGCAGCCTCCAGCCCTCTCCAGACAGGCTGCAGTGTTTTTCCCCAGTCATCACCGGGACTGATTTCCAGGAGTCTCTCTTCAGTCTTCACACAGACTGAGATCTCCAGCACACATCCTCCATGTGCAGCACTCTCAGGCTTCCCCCTGTTTCTAAAACTAACAGTCTCTTAAAACCCAACCGGATACACCCACAGGTGGAGGTATGTGATTCTCCAGCTCTGTCCATCACACTGGTCACAGTTTAAAGGGAACCTAACCCTTAATTACAACCCAAGTTCTGTGGAACTACAAGTCCCACAGTCACACCTTCAGTTCAATATCACAGGGGGATCCTTCTCCACTGCGACCATCCACAACATTGGTGGTCGCTACCTCACATATCCCCCCCTCTGTTCAAACTTGTAGGGTTGAACATTTGATAACCCACAGGGGCCCTGAGACAGAGCATTAGTGTTACCTTGCCCTACAAGTTGAGAGGGCCCTCTCTGATAAATTTGAGCTTTAGCTCCTGACAGAAAGTTGGTCATTGTCAGCAGACTCGTCTCAGTCAACCTCCTTGTCAGGTACGCCCCCCGGTCAGACCTATCTCTCCATGACTGTCTCCAACGGCTAGTGTAGTAGCGAAAGTCTCTTCCAGTCGAAACTACTGTCTGGTCTGACTCTGAGCTATCTAATCCACTAGAAGGGCTACTGTCTGGGCACCTCAGCACTGAGCGGATAGACGATCTGCTATATCTAGACCGTCTGCATTCTCTTTTTGCAGATATACTATGGCTTGTTCTGCCATGGCGTCTTCGGTTGTCATCGCTCTGTTGGTGTGTTCTTTCAAGACCATCCTTTGCTGTAGATACATCACTCCCTTCATCCATTCCTTTGGAGTTTAGAGTAGAGGACTTGGACCATTCAGAGTCTATGCTATAGCCCAAAGTGTAATTAGGTCTTCCATGACCTTGGTTCCTTTCATTATAGGACCTACTTTCTGTGCCAACTGAAGCAACACCTTTATCAGGTGGGCAACCCTTCTCCTGGCCCCAGCCTGAAAGCGGTCTCCACCTCATACCCACTTGATGGAGTTGTTCTGCAATATTCTGCCTTTTTAGGTTCAACTGCCTTAGTTCTTCCAGGTAACCCAGGCGGTACTCTAGGAGGACTCGTACATTTTCAACACACTCCTTTGTTCCCACAATGACACATGGAACCATACCGACTTCACAGAGTATCTTGGCTTCATTATGAATATTAATTCTTACTCTCGTCACACCGGACTTGTCAACCATCTCCTGCATGACTCTTCCATTTCTTCCAATCAGCTTCTTAACCAGTTCTCTGGGCACTTGTGTGACCTCCTCCACAAACTCCAACAACTTCCGAGCTGTCTTGACTGCTCCTGCAGTTTTCCCATAGATTCGGAAAGTTCCACTGTTTTTTTCCAATTCAATAGCTGTAATACCTGGAACCTTCCTGGCTTGCTGAATGTTACTTCTCAGCGCTCTTATTGCAAGCCCAATTAATGGTTTCTTCACAACCACCACTTCCTGAAACGCTGCGGTGAGCCGCTTCATATGCTCCAATCGTCTGGTGTCTTCTTCCATCTTTGTAGAGATGAGCCACTTCATGCGAAGACACTATAGGTGCATGCCACTCAGGATAGCCACCCGCTTCTTTGTGACATCACTTACAGAGCACACCAGCAACTGACAAGACTCTGGGGCAAAGTACACTTTATAGGCTCCTACGGCCGTCTTGAATTTTTCATGTACCGCCTCACTGGCACAGGCTTTTCTCAAGTCTGCAGGGACTTCTACCATGCACGTAAAGACTGGCCGAATTTCTTTACCTGTAAGGCCATCGGACCGTTCCTTGGGTCTTCCATATCCATCCTCTTTTCTTATTGTGGCGCCCCTGACCTGGTCAGGCACCACAGAGTATTGCACCCATGCGGGAACAATGCTTCCAGGTAATCTCCAAAGGCCAGGATGAGGTGCACACACAAACATATAGTGACCAGGCCTCCCACATCACCAGAGGGGACCCTTGGGTAGCCAGAAGGGGTTAACTTTCAATTCCCAGCTAGGGGTGTGTTCAGAGGCTGGTTGCTAGGAAGCAGGGCAGAGAGAGGAAGAAGGAGTCTAGAGGAAGAAGTTGAAGTGTGTGGAAGGGAGCAGAGGAGCTCTCGTGTCAGACAGGTCCTGAGGAGTGCAGTAGCTGAAAGCGGGGGAGAAAGGAGTACCGTGGGTCGGCCTGAAAATCATCCAGAGAGAAGGGTGGCTGAGTACGGAGATCCCGGTATCCGAGCACACAAGGGGAACTAGATCCCCAGTACAGGCAGCAGATCATCCAGAGCTGCTTAACCTACAGGTGGGGGGGTACTTCATGCCCTCACCACGACTACACAGAGCTTGAGCCAAGCAGCAATCACCAGGCCCATAAGGGGACAGGGCCAGAAGCCATCCCACCAAGGCCACGCTGCCGGCAGACGGGCCAGAGAGAGGGGAGCAGGGTAGTAACAGCTTCCCTGGAGGGGTCCTACCACGCTTCAAGCAAAGGATCCTCCTAAAACAGAAAGAGTGCAAGGAGGGCGAGTGGACAGCTACCCTCAGAACGGCCTCCTGGAATTCCTGGTTCAACCTGGTTATCACAGTGTCGCCCGGGCATCTCACCGTGACCTCCAAACAGTGAGTAAACACGTTGAAAGACTTCTTGGACTGTGTTTGAGTCATTCTGCGACCTGTGGTCCCACACACATACACCGGGGCCTGGGGCTTGCCTCACTCTCAGGGGGCTAATATACTGACTGCACCCACCATCAGCCCCAGGCATCCCTTAATCTGCAGTGGCGGTCCCCGCTGACCGCAATACTGAGAGTGGCGTCACGACAATCCTAAAAGAAGGTTCCCTACCTGTGACCAGACTGTTCCATCCATGTGGAGTCCCTGAAGGTACTGCACCGACACATACTAGCGGGGCTTCACAACTTCTGGCGTCACGAACAGGATTTGGACTAGACCTGTTCAGACAGGTGACCGTGTGCCTCAGAGGTCCGACCGCAAAAATTGAACCGCCGCCATATTGCCATCTTCAAAAGCGCGCGCTGCAGCCCGCGCGAGGGAGAAGAGCACCGCCCACGAAGAGGTGTGGCCGCCCCAGAATCCCCACAATTCAGAGAGCGTACTGACCCAGGAAGTGGAAAGGGAGCGCGCAGATTTCTGAAGAAAAATGGACGCTGCAGGAGGTAATGCCCCTGGTCAGGGCGACGCAGCCCAAGCGATGCCAGCCCCCGTTGCGCTGGACGCAGCAGCGCCTGGTGCCGGTGCCGCGGTCGCAGCCGCGCCGGCCGAAGTCTCCCCCATAATGCCAGTTTCCTTGCTGTGTGTCCCAGGAGCGCATTGGCTGCCCCAATACGCCGGTAAAATAGACACGCTGACCGGGTTTAAGAAGAAGATCAACACCCTGCTAGACATGCACGCGATGACTGGTAAGCAGAGGGCCGCTGTGGTGCTGGGACAATTGACTGAAGCAGCAGAATTGGAGGCTGAGTCCTGGGCCAATGATGACCGGAGCTCTGTTGAGACCATCTTTGCCAAACTAGCAGCTGCTTTTGAACACCGCACAGAGGGAGAGCTGAGGACGGACTTCTATAACTGCCGTCAGAAGCCCCAAGATAGTATAAGAGACTATGCCCTCAGGCTGCAGGCTGCACTACGGGCTCTCAAGCTGGTGGACCCTGTCAGTGATCAGGAAGGAAACCGGATGATGAAGGAACAATTCTTGCGGGGCCTGCGCTCTCCTGAGGATGGGAAGCAGATGAAGCTGTGGTCCCTGGAACACCCTGACGTGGACTTTGCCATTCTGAAAGACAGGGCAGTGAAAGCACTCCAACCTCCTGTGGACACAGACCCCGTCGCACCAGCATGGCCTGCCAGTTCCACGGCTGCAGGAGCGGAATCCTCCTCGCAGACCCTGATAACTACAAAAGGACTCAACGCGCCAGCAGAGACCATAAGTACGCTATCCTCCCAGGTGCAACAGCTCACTAAGGACGTCGCACAAATCCTGAAAGCAATGCAGTTGCCCTCAGAGACCAAAGTCCCTCATCGGATCCTGCTAGCTGACAACCCAGAGGACGTCCCTTGGATGCGGAGGAGAAGAGGTCCCCCAACCCGAGGCAGGAGCAGTGATCGCTATGACTCATCTGGACAACCCATCTGTCGTCGTTGCCAGGAGGCAGGACACTATGCAAGGGCCTGTCCTTTAAACGAGCCAAACCTGGGGCCGGGGGCCAGTCCTCAGGATTAAGAAGATCAGGCCCAGGTCGCTGCTGTGATCAGTACGTGGGTGGACGTCCTGTCCTGTCCATTGTCCTGGACGGGATCCCTACCCCGGCATTATTGGACACCGGCTCTCAGGTCACCACGATCCCGTATGTCCTTTATCGTAGGTTTTGGTCGGACGGCGATCTCCGACCACCGGACCCCTCCCTCACCATCTATGCTGCCAACGGACAACCTATAGACCAGATCGGGGTCAAAGAGGTAACCATAAAGGTGGGAAGGCAGGAAATGAAGGGACAAGGACTGATTGTTGTGGACACTGATATTAGAGAAAGGAACCCGCAAATGATTTTAGGCACTAATGTCATAGAAAATTGCCTAGGGGAAGTGTTGTTGTTGCTTCACCAGATTGTTGAAGGTGCTGAGGGCAGGTCGCAAAGAGCCTTGCAAAAGGAGATCCGAATCATTCTGAGGAAGCAACAGGTAAAACAGACTGGCGGTGAGATTGGTAGTGTACGGGTGATGGATGCTAACCCCATTGTGATACCCCCACGGAGTGAAATGATGATGTGGTGTAGAGCAGCGGTAGGTCTCAGAGGACAAGATTACCAGGCTGTACTAGAGCCCACTCATTCAGACCACTGGCCCACGATTCTGACAGCCAGGGGGGTAGTTGATGTACACAAGGGACGAGTGCCTGTACGAGTGTTGAACTGTGGGGAGGAGGAAGCCAGACTACCAAGGTACGCTACCATAGCCAAACTGTTTACATGCTCAGATGACGCCATAACACCTGTAGGTCCCCTGACACAAGCTGACTCAAAAGAGGGCGAGACCTCCCAAAAGCAGTTAGAGGATTGGTGCCAGAAACTACACGTGGGGACTGACTCTACACCCGACTACCAGAAACATGGGGTTTACAGGGTCGTGCAGGAATACGAGCAGGTCTTTAGTAAGAACCCACTAGACTTTGGTAGGATCAAAGGGGTGCAACATCACATACCCACAGGCAGTCATCCTCCCATTAAGGAAAGACATAGGCCTATTCCACCAGCCCATTACCAGCGCACAAAGGACATGCTGAAGGACATGAAGGAGGCAGGCGTCATAAGGGACAGTTGTAGCCCCTGGGCGGCTCCCCTGGTCCTGGTAAGAAAGAAGGATGGCACGATGAGGATGTGTGTGGATTACAGACGGATAAATCAGATAACACACAAGGATGCCTACCCTTTGCCAAGGATAGAGGAATCCCTCGCTGCCTTGAAAGCCTCTAACTACTTTTCTACCCTAGATCTTACTAGTGGCTACTGGCAAGTATCTGTAGCAGAAGAAGATCGGGAGAAGACGGCCTTCACCACCCCAATGGGCCTCTGTGAGTTCAACAGCATGCCATTTGGACTCTGCAATGCCCCCGGGACCTTCCAGAGGCTTATGGAATGTTGCCTAGGGCACCTCAACTTTGAAACCGTCCTGCTCTACCTGGATGATGTCATCGTGTACTCCAAGACCTACGAGGACCACCTGAAACACCTGGCTGAAGTCTTTGAAGCACTATCCCGATATGGAATGAAGCTGAAACCATCCAAGTGCCATTTACTGAAGCCAAAGGTCCAGTACCTAGGTCACGTGGTCAGTGCAGAAGGAGTAGCACCGGACCCAGAGAAGGTCACAGTCATCCAGGAATGGCCCACACCTACTACCGTCCGGGAGGTACGTCAGTTCCTTGGCTTGGTAGGCTACTACAGAAGGTTCATCAAGGGCTACACGAAAATGGCAGCGCCTTTGCAAGAGCTCCTGGTAGGCCACCCAAAGAAGAGAGGAAAGATCTCCGGCCCGCCATTTCACTGGGGAGAAGCAGAAGAACACTCCTTCAGACAAATGAAAGGGGCCTTGACGGGTGAAGAGATCCTAGCCTACCCTGACTACGGTCTGCCATTCGTACTGTACACAGATGCCAGTAATGTGGGACTGGGAGCAGTGCTTTCACAGGTGCAGGGAGGCAAAGAGCGTGTGATTGCTTACGCCAGCAGGAAGCTCAGGCCTACTGAAAGAAACCCGGAGAATTATAGCTCATTCAAGCTAGAGTTCCTGGCCATGGTATGGGCTATCACAGAGCGGTTCAAGCACTACCTGGCAGCCACCAAATTCACTGTCTTCACGGACAACAACCCCCTGACCCACTTGGATACTGCTAAATTGGGTGCCATGGAGCAGCGTTGGGTAGCCCGACTGGCGAATTATGACTTTACTGTCAAGTATCGAGCTGGCCGCAAGAACGGCAACGCTTATGCTCTGTCCAGGATGCCTCACCTAGCAGACGAGGGTGAAGATGTAGATGATCTTGAAGAGATTGAGCTGCCAGCGTTCCATCGCCATGGAGCAAAACAGTGTCGGCAGTCGCGTGCCAACCGCCAAGAGGTGACCCTGAACCCACTACCTCACTACAACTGGAAGGAGACCCAGGAAAATGATCCAGTGGTAGGCTTGGTAAAGAAACTGATCAGCCAGCCTGGCGCCAGCCTTGACAAAGGAGCCCCACCTGAGGCACAGTACCTATGGAAGGAGAGGGGTCGATTATTCATCTATCAAGACAAACTTTACAGGAGCATCATTGACCCGAGGACGCATGAGAAGGTGTGGCAAGTGATTGTACCACAGAAGGATACGAGGATGGTGCTAGAAGCCTATCACAATGGTGCAGGCCACTTTGGTTGGAAGAAACTGGAGGCCCTACTTAAAGTAAGATTCTACTGGGTGGGCATGAGATCTGCCCTAGAGAAGTGGTGTCGAAACTGCGGGCCCTGCAATCTTAGAAGAAAAGACCAGCACAGCCAGAGAGCACCACTCCAGCCAATCCAAACTAAACGGCCTCTGGAGATCGTGGCCCTGGACCATGTAAAGTTGGCACCCAGCAGACAAGGCTACAACTACGCTCTCACTATGGTTGACCACTACTCCAGATTCCTGGTGGTAGTACCAGTCAAGGACTTGACAGGTCAAACTGCAGCCAAAGCTTTCCAAACACACTTCTGTCGACCACATGGCTATCCAGATCAAGTGCTCACTGACCAAGGACCAGCCTTTGAAGCTGAAGTGTTTAAGGAGTTTTGTAACCTATACGGCTGCCAGAAGATCCGTACTACGCCTTACCATCCCCAGACCAATGGCATGTGTGAGAAGATGAACCACATCATTCTCGACCTTCTGAAGACGCTCCCACTAGAAGAACGAAGTCAGTGGCCAGAAAAGCTGCCCGATCTAGTGGACATGTATAACAACATCCCTGTGAGTTCCACGAACTGCACACCGGCATACCTGATGAGGGCCAGACCCGGGAGATTGCCAGTAGATCTGGAAATGGGAGTTGAGACCCCTGAAGACCATCTACAAGGTGCTGATTGGGATTCCAACCGCCAAGCCCAATACAAGAAAGCACAAGAGTGTGTGGAGCGAAGCCTGACTCAGCAGCGTGAGAAACAAGAAAAGGCCTACAATCGAAAAGCACCTGCTGTTCCTTTGATGCCAGGAGATATAGTTCTCAAAAGAAAGAGAAGACGTCATAAACCTGACAATCACTGGGAAGAAGAACCCTATACTGTGTTACCATCGACGCTTAGCAATGAAAAGACATGCCTTATCAGCAAAGATGGAGGAAAAACAACAGCTGTCGTTTCTAGAGATCGCTTAAAGAAATGTCCTGAACAACTAAGAATCCCTGAAGAAATTCCCAACCCTTTGCCAGTTCAAGAACCAAAAGAAAAGATGATCCATACTGTACTTGGAGATTTTCCAGCAAGTTGGCCTCAATACAATGGAGCAGTAGTTATTCCGGTTATTACATTCCCTCAATCTGGAGAAGTAAGAGACCCAGAAGAACCTGTTCAGAACCTGGAAGAGCCAAATGTAGCTGAAGCAGAAGACCATGCACTGGTATCAATACCTAGTACACCTATTATTCACATCGAGACACATACATCGGGTGGGAGGACACAACCTCAGACAGATGACAGTATAGTACTGCGTAGGTCAACCCGCAGCAACTTTGGTCAGCTCCCATTACGCTATAGAGAAAGTACAGTTTAGTTCAAAGTGACGGTATGAAAGGTAATGTTTAACCTGTTTATAGTTAAGTAACGTTTAAGTGAAATGTGCCCACAAGGACTATTGTGAGACCTCTTTAAAATGTTTTCTTTGCACTAGTTCACGTGCACTTTAAAAAAAATGGACCACCGGTTATGAACTGGATTTAACCACAAACTTTTGCATTGTAAAAAGTTGCCTCCTTGGTATCAACCACAGAGTCTGCCTGTTGAGGGGCATGGCTCTGCACCAACAAGGGGGCACGCCTGTTTATGGGGCCTGCCCTCCAACACTCGGAAGCGGGTACGCCTGTTTATGGGGCCTACCTTACACCACTCTCCTCAGGAGAGGAAGATTGGAGGAAAGGTCTGGGGAATGTGATGGCCCAGCCCTGGTCACCAAAAGGACCGGCGACCTACCTCCTGGAGGTTTTTGGGTGGGGTTCGGACATGTGGGTGGTTGGTGGTGGAATGGTACCTGGCATGTTTAAATGTAAATAATTGCCCCTGCGTGGGAAAAGTTTGTATTTACCTTTTTCTCTTGTCTTTGCAGCCCGAGGACGTGCTGATGATAACTAAGGGGGAATGTGGCGCCCCTGACCTGGTCAGGCACCACAGAGTATTGCACCCATGCGGGAACAATGCTTCCAGGTAATCTCCAAAGGCCAGGATGAGGTGCACACACAAACATATAGTGACCAGGCCTCCCACATCACCAGAGGGGACCCTTGGGTAGCCAGAAGGGGTTAACTTTCAATTCCCAGCTAGGGGTGTGTTCAGAGGCTGGTTGCTAGGAAGCAGGGCAGAGAGAGGAAGAAGGAGTCTAGAGGAAGAAGTTGAAGTGTGTGGAAGGGAGCAGAGGAGCTCTCGTGTCAGACAGGTCCTGAGGAGTGCAGTAGCTGAAAGCGGGGGAGAAAGGAGTACCGTGGGTCGGCCTGAAAATCATCCAGAGAGAAGGGTGGCTGAGTACGGAGATCCCGGTATCCGAGCACACAAGGGGAACTAGATCCCCAGTACAGGCAGCAGATCATCCAGAGCTGCTTAACCTACAGGTGGGGGGGTACTTCATGCCCTCACCACGACTACACAGAGCTTGAGCCAAGCAGCAATCACCAGGCCCATAAGGGGACAGGGCCAGAAGCCATCCCACCAAGGCCACGCTGCCGGCAGACGGGCCAGAGAGAGGGGAGCAGGGTAGTAACAGCTTCCCTGGAGGGGTCCTACCACGCTTCAAGCAAAGGATCCTCCTAAAACAGAAAGAGTGCAAGGAGGGCGAGTGGACAGCTACCCTCAGAACGGCCTCCTGGAATTCCTGGTTCAACCTGGTTATCACAGTGTCGCCCGGGCATCTCACCGTGACCTCCAAACAGTGAGTAAACACGTTGAAAGACTTCTTGGACTGTGTTTGAGTCATTCTGCGACCTGTGGTCCCACACACATACACCGGGGCCTGGGGCTTGCCTCACTCTCAGGGGGCTAATATACTGACTGCACCCACCATCAGCCCCAGGCATCCCTTAATCTGCAGTGGCGGTCCCCGCTGACCGCAATACTGAGAGTGGCGTCACGACAATCCTAAAAGAAGGTTCCCTACCTGTGACCAGACTGTTCCATCCACGTGGAGTCCCTGAAGGTACTGCACCGACACATACTAGCGGGGCTTCACATTATCACAGGCTCCACCTTTGGAGTTGCATTCTCCTCAGGTTTTTCCATAGCCTCAGAGCCTTTGAATTTTTCCTCATCTTTGGCCTCAAGATTCTCAATCTTCTGTACCAAGTCCATCTTTATGGCCTCCATCTTGGTCTTACCAATAAGTTCAGTTAAGCTCTCAGCTGCTGATGGGACTTCTGGGCTAGATTTCCCTACTTTAAGGGTTCTCTCAATTTCTGCAGCTTCAGCCATCTCTTGGGACTCTGCAGCATCTCCCTCAATTTCCTCTTGATGCTCTGCAACTTCAGAGGCTTTCTTGCACTCCATACCTTCAACCTCAGATTCTCTGGGGTCTACAACAGCTTTTGTGCCGTTTGCACTATTATTCACCCCAGCACTGGGTGGATCACTGGTCTGCTCACCATGACCTTTGTGGATTTTTCCTCCACCAACAGCCTCCAGGATTTCTTCTCCTATAGTGTTTTCACTCAACAGACCATCAGCTTCACACCAGGAAATCATAGGGGACATCACCAATACTGTTTTGGTCGGCTCCTTTTTTGCACTTTCACCCTGCTGATTTCTGTCGTTACAGTGTGTCTGTTCAGTTTCTGACTCTTTCTTTTTCAGGATTTCACTGTCTGACTCTACATTAGCGGTTGCTACTGTCAACGTGCCTTCCTCAACCTTCTCTCCCCACTCAGACGATATACATTGCACTACCCCTCGGCGCTTATTACGTCTTCGACGTCGAGAGGAGATTTTATCTTTCTCAACTGTCTGTACCTCACTGTACTCAGTCGTCAGGTTATTAGAGTCAGTGTCACTCCCCCTGGTGTCCTGGACTAACACGCCCCCACTTAACCAAGTGTTGAACCCCCTGTCTGGAGCTCTCCCATTTTTAATGGTCTTCCCCTTATTACACAATATCATACTACTAGGAACACTTTCAGCCTCCCGCTGTGATAGGGCTTCCTTTGAGCCTTTCCGGCTTTTACACAAGCAGCTGGCCATTTCTGCCATCGACCACAAGTCCTCACACAAATTAAAGTCCCGGCCTATTATAATGGGATGCGGTAAGTCAGGCACTACCCCAACATTAACGGATCCAAACACCCCATCCGTCTCAACGACCACTCGGGACCGTGGATACTCTCCAATGTTCCCATGTCTGCAGCGGGCTTCCATCCTTCCAAGAATCCAGTAGGTATCGAGCGTGGCCCTCACCAGGGACACCAAGCTCACCGAGTCTACCAGCACAGTCACACATTTGCCATCAACTTCCACAGAACACAGACGTGACTTCTCGTCAGCCGGGAAGTCTGTACTGCAGACCGGACATGAATAGCATGAACACCATTGTCCTTGGCTACTGTCCATTGGTGCCACTACACCTTCGGATTTGGGATGCTCCGCCCCTTTTCGTGTCACCACCGTTTTCTGGGACCCCGCCCCCTTTTGGGTAACCACCCCTTTCCGGGCCTCTGTCCCCGTTTGGGTAACCGCCCCTTTCCGGGCCTCTGTCCCCTTTTGGCTAACCACCCCTTTCTGGGACTCCGCCTCCTTTTGGGGTTTCTGTGGCTTCCTTGCAGTGTCTTTAGACCCGAATGCACACAGTTCCCCTTTATCTCGCTGGGCAACCTGTGTTCGTATTGGCCCCAGAAGGGAGTTCATCAACTGGTCCACTGCTGCCACATCAGTGCGCACTGACGGCTCCTGCTGTCCACGCACAAGGAACTGGTACAGCTCCTCCATAGCATCCATTTGTGCGCCCTCCATGCTGAAACAAGAAAACAAACAGGAGGGGCGCTCCAATGGGTAATACCCGGTGGTCTAAAGAGGGGGGGGGTTAGAGAACCACTAACCTTTCCAGGTTGTACCGCCCGTACAACCAGAATCTCCAGCCTGTGGTGTATCACTGCTCACCAAACAGGGCCCCGCAATTCTGGGTTGGCCTGGAACCTCCAGTCACTGGTCTCTCGCCACTGCAGCACGGAACCCCGCAGACCCGCAGATTCACCGCCAGCAGCTGGAGTACGCTGTCCCTGTTCGTGGACCCACCGATCCACCGCCAGCTGCTTGAGTGCGCCAACACGATTTTCGTGGACCCGCCGATCCACTGCAGACAGCTTCGAAAATTGTTTTCGTGGACCCGCCAATCCACAGGCAACACTTCCTTGCAGTGTGTAGACAGCAGAAAAAAAAACAAAAAAAAAACAAAAAAAAAAAAACAACCTTCGTGGACCCGGCTGATCCACAGGAACAACACCTCTGCAGTTGCTAGACATGCTGCCTGGATTGCTGCCCGCATTCTCCACCATATGTGAACGTTGCTTACCGCAACCCAGGGGTTTTACTCGCTTGCAGCGGTGCAGGGTAGCTTAGGCATACACAGGCAACACAGTCTCTCTCAAAAATGCAGCAGTTTATTAGTAACCAACATAAACTGCTCTTCCAAAACACAATGAAGCCTCTCCTGGCTTAAAGGAAAATATGACATCCACATACCGTGGGCTTCCAGTCCAATTAAGTGTCCATAGTGGATTCTCCACACTCTGGCTCCAGCCAGCGAACACAAGTCACTGTGGTTGCTTCCTGCAGCCTCCAGCCCTCTCCAGCCAGGCTGCAGTGTTTTTCCCCAGTCATCACCGGGACTGATTTCCAGGAGTCTCTCTTCAGTCTTCACACAGACTGAGATCTCCAGCACACATCCTCCATGTGCAGCACTCTCAGGCTTCCCCCTGTTTCTAAAACTAACAGTCTCTTAAAACCCAACCGGATACACCCACAGGTGGAGGTATGTGATTCTCCAGCTCTGTCCATCACACTGGTCACAGTTTAAAGGGAACCTAACCCTTAATTACAACCCAAGTTCTGTGGAACTACAAGTCCCACAGTCACACCTTCAGTTCAATATCACAGGGGGATCCTTCTCCACTGCGACCATCCACAACATTGGTGGTCGCTACCTCACAGAGTTGATAATGATTAACTAGTGACTCATATACACATTAAATTAAACTCAGATGAGCGGTATGCAAGCATCCTGACCTTTTGTTCAACTGACAGTTGTCTCTCCTCACTCTCCCATACGTATGAACACTCAGTTTGGCAGAGCGTTCATGTAACTTCAACTAGGAGAGAGAAGTAAGAGCTTGCAAATTTTATAGAGACAGTGTTAAGACTGCTTTAGACTCAACGACATCGATAACGAGATGTCGTTGGGGTCACGGAATTCGTGACGCACATCCGGCCTCGTTAGCGACGTCGTTGCATGTGAAACGCATGAACGACCGTTAACGAGCACACATCGCTACGTGTGACACCGCAGGAATGAGGAACAACCTTCGGCCGCCCGCAATGAGGAAGGAAGGAGGTGGGTGGGATGTTCGTCCTTCTCATCTCCGCCGCTCCGCTTCTATTGGGCGGTTGCTTAGTAACGTCGCAGTGACGCCGAACGAACTGCCCCCTTAGAAAGGAGGCGGTTCGCCGGCCACAGCGACGTTGCTAGGCAGGTAAGTATGTGTGACGGGTGTTAGCGATGTTGTGCGCCACGAGCAGCGATTTGCCCGTGATGCACAACCAACGGGGTCGGGTACGCTTGCTAGCGATATCGCTTGCGATATCTCAGCGTGTAAATTGCCCTTTACTCTAGGGAAAATAAATGGATAAGGTGCTTGAGTTCTAACAGTCCAATCTATCAAGCATCATCTGCTGGGGCAGTGTCGGGAGGCCCCCATACACATTTATTGTAGGATGGATCCCAAAAAAATCAGCAGGATCAGATCACTGTAATCTAATTGATATGGTTGCCTTTAAGGGGTACTTTGCACGCTGCAACATCGCTACTGCGATATCGTCGGGGTCAAATCGAAAGTGACGCACACCCGGCGCCGGTAATGACGTCGCAACATGTAAAGCCTAGATGTGCCGATAAACAATCGCAAAAGTGTCGAAAATCGGTGATCTGTGTAGCTTCAGTCATTTTCATAATGTCGCACCAATAGAAGATACGATGTTGTTCCTCGTTCCTGCGGCAGCACACATTGCTGTGTGTGAAGCCGCAGGAGCGAGGAACATCTCCTTACCTGCGTCCACCAGCAATGCGGGAGGAAGAAGGTGGGCGGGATGTTTACGTCCCGCTCATCTCCGCCCCTCCGCTTCTATTGGCCGTCTGCCATGTGATGTCGCTATGACGCCGCACGACCCGCCCCCTTAGGAAGGAGGCGGGTCGCCGGCCAGAGTGACGTCGCAGGGCAGGTATGTGCATGTGAAGCTGCTGTAGTGATAGTGTTCGCTACGGCAGCTATCACAAGATATCGCATGTGCGACGGGGGCGGGTACTATCACGCTCGGCATCGCTAGCCGATGCTAGCGATGTCGCAGCGTGCAAAGTACCCCTTACTCTTTCCATTCTGAAAACACATGAAGACTCAGGCAGACATATTGGAGTCAGGAGAAGCAGCTGTTGTCTTAACTCCCCTTTGTCCAACATCTGACCGAGGTGTGTGTATGGGCACCCCAAGATTTCAAGACCATATGATAATTTTGAATCCCAAATACACAGTCCAAAGCTCCAATTTATTTTATTTGGATTTCTGATTGGGAAGCAAAAAATACAGGTATATTTTAATTTGCATCTCTTACATTCTATCTGCCAAGTAGGAAATGTAATATTGAGCTATTATGTTTCTGTAAGTACTAGGGTTATCTACACCAAGCCACATTATAGACAGAACTTTAAGCCAGCAAGGTATTAGCTTCTGTGGACTAAATTAAACCAGGTAAATCATCCAAAAGCATTTAGTTCTATAGATAAGGTCACAATTATTGTGTTTGTCTTCTAGGGAATTTGAAAAGAATTTAATAGATGATATGCTTAATTGTGGACTATATTAGATCTCCAGAGGGCTTTGTCTATTTAAAATATTTTAATCCAAACTAATTTCAGGTTATGAAGAAAGGATAGGAAAGAGTCAGCAGTTTAACCCATGGAAATGATAGCCGTGTGCCTAGTTTCAATGACTGCTAAAGTGTGGCAGTCCTGATTTTCAAATCTCTATCCTTGTTCTATGAAGTAGCATGGAAAAGATGTGATCATATTGGTGAAATTTGTGTACGTTAAAGGGGTTCTCCACTCCTAGGACAACGCCTTCTGATTCCCCGTTTGCCTCAGGTAAAATAATAAAGGCTATACTCACCTCCCATACCGGCGTTGTTCCATCGGTGGTGTGGTTCACGTTCCCAGGTCTCACGTGATGTTGAGAAGTCACGCGAGCCATGCATCCAGTCAGCACCGGCTTCTGTCTCCCCGCCTTCAGACCAAATGAGGTAATTAACAAGAAGTGTCATCTGGCAGATCTCTGGCGAGTCTGGAAAGATCACAGTGCCTTATTGTCCTCAGGTCTGCAGCTTATGTTTAAATGTATTTGCTTTCTTTGGTGCTGTAGGGGTTAAGGACTCTTTCCTATCTGGCTAACCTTTGGAGCCTTAATCTCACTTGCAGCTCTTTGTGACCACTCCCCTTCATTATAAATAGTCACATGTCTAAACATCTGATGTCGGTTATAGATTCTCTTTTCTAAGCTGTCCACTTTGGAAAGAGCCAGTCTCTGGAAGAAGCTGAAGATTTGGGACAATTGCAGCTGCAGTGTTAGACGCATTGGAGTTGCTTGGAGTGTTTCATTTTGTGTTTATTTCCCCGTGTCTGTCTTCCTACCCTTGTGATGGATTATTGCAGTGGGGAGACTAGTGCTCTCACTTGCCTTCTCACTAATCAGGGTGAGTTCAGGAAACAAGATGGCATAGGAAGGTGATCAGCGATGGGGTGAAAGAACCCATATAGGGATGTTAGGGAGTGCAGGTAACAGCCTCAGGTGCATGCAGGAGGTGACTCCGCTCCTGTCTCTCTAGAGCCAGGGTCCACCATTGTATCATGTTTCCTGTCTACCCTGTTTGTTGCGGGGCTCACTGGGGGTTCTCTTATTACTGGCAGAACCACGGTAGTCACAGTGTGACAGGAAGTGAGCACAGCGTCACTTGAGCCTGGGAACATGAACCACGGCACCGCTGGAACGGTGCCAATACTGGAGGTGAGTGTAGTCTTTATTATTTTAACTGCGGGAAACATGTTCAATCAGAAAGGGTTGTCCTAGTAGTGGACAACTCCTTTAAGAACCTGTGACAGGCAGGCATTATTAGCAATCACCTGTGGCATCAGACAATCAGGAACCACAGTAACGAAAGAAAGGTTTTTAGGCTAATTTCACATTTGGTGAGTTTTTGATCTTTCAGATTTTCTGCAACATTTCGGCACTTTTTAGGTGATTGAGGTTATTGGAATTTTTCATTGTTTTTTACATGCATTTTTGTCACATTTTTGACTCCACGATTTTTTTTCATGTGGGTATGTCATGGTTTAAATAAAGCTACTTTGTTTATGATACTACCTGTTATTTGGCTTTGAAAAACTTTATTGATTCATTTGTGTGCGGATTACATGTGTTTTTCGTGCGTTTCTGCTGCAGAAATGCATTAAAATCGCATGTGTGTTTTTTCCCCTGCGGATTTTTTATATTTAATGTAAGATTATGGCAAAAATTTGGGCATAAAACTCAGTGTATCCGGAGTAGAAATTGACATGTTGCGGATTCACAATACACACTGCAGGTCAGTTTACACTGAGTGAAAAAAGCACATTGGACGGAGATTCTGTAAATCCCATCCACCCTTAGGCCTCATTCAGACTTCTGTTTTTTCCATGTACAGTATGAGAAAAACAGACCAATTTTTTTTATCAAACTTGATCAGTGTTTGATCAGAGTGTGGTCCGAGTGTCATCAGTGTTTGATCAGAGTGTGGTCCGAGTGTCATCAGTGTTTGATCAGAGTGTGGTCTGAGTGTCATCAGTGTTTCTCAAATGTATCCTTTCTGACGGTTTGTGAAAATAGGACCTCAAAAGGATGTTTAAGTACAGTCCGATTTTTTATGGACATATAGACTTACATTGCCGATTTTAATTCAACACTTGGGCATCGACTATATCTGCAAAAACCATGGATAGTACTTGTACAAAAATATCGGATATCTGAATAAGGCCTTAAAGGAATACACATGTCCCTTAAGTTAGAGGGATTTTTCCAGCTCAACATAAATTTCTGCAATCACTCTACATCACTGCAGATTGATTATTCCCACTATGCACACTGTCAGGACTCCCTTTTGTTTCCAGCTGAAGCCTCACAAGTGTGCACTTTGCATATTTGTGGTCACATGTTGGCTGGTTTCTTTTACACTTTTATCAATAGTATACTGAGAGAAGCGGATGAAAAGGTAGTTGGCACATGAGCACTAGTATACAAATCAAATTCTTCCAAATGTGACGCCCCTGACCTTATCAGGGTGTCACAGGGAACTGCACTCATTTCTCTTATGGTGCATAACTCATCCTCTATGGTTCTGGGATCCTCCTTACTCTGGTATTGTTCCCATCAGCACTCAAATCCTAACCACACCTCACACCACACCCTGTCAGGCACACCAGTGGATGGTCTAGCTGGAAAAGAGCCACCCGCCTGGGGGTCAGGCAGACTGGTGGGAGGGACATAGTCAGTTTAGAAGTAGCCCTCAGAGAGTGAGGAGCTGAGGGAGTTGTAGCTCCCTTAGAGACTTTGGTTAGGTCGCAGACGGTGGTCTGGGACCAGAGGAGTCGGAGACCCGGTCGCAGGGTATTGGAGAAGGGTGCCCAGACTTAGTTTTGGAGAACGGTCGGCACCAGAAAGTCTAGTAACCGAACAGGTACCGAGCACGGCAGAGTACAGGATCCTAGATCAGGGAGTAGCTTCACGCAACCTGGTAATTCACCTGTGGAGGATAATCTCTTTATGAACTTTCCCCAAGAGCTCAGAGATCGAAGGAACCAACACAACGAGGGGAAAAGGGCTTTCCAGCTTATGCGGCCTACAGAAATCCCAAGTGTCAGCCATCGAGAGCATAGCTCCACTATTCTAACATAGGGAGCGGGACCCTGACAGCTTGAAGCCGGAGGGTCACTTAGGAACTTCTACAGTTGTGCATGGAGGCAGGCTCCAAACCACTAACAATACCAGTGGGGACGGATTCCCGGACGAGCTCCCCAGAGTGGCAGCGGCACACAGAGACTTGGTTTACTTCTGTGTCAGAGTCTGCTTAATGGTTACACCAATATCCGCACAGTCTGGGTGAGTACACTGCTCTCCCTGCATCCTGCCTGCCCTCACAGCCCGCACCACGCTACCCTCCACCTATTCTCTAGAGTTTCGAGGTCACCCCCTACCTGTGGAGGGAACATCATCTGGCTGCCCCGCTCCATCTGCCCGGGTACTCCCATCGGCAGTGGCGGTACTCCCCTTACCGTGAACCATGGGTGGCGTCACGTACTCTCCCTTGTAAATATTCCCCCCCTTTACATTTCAAAGTGGCCGCAAGCCCCCGAATTCGGAGACCCTCGAGCCACAGCGACCCCGGATCCAAGCAGTTCGACTGCTGCAGGGGTGTCACACCTCGAAAACTTTGGCGTCACAAACAGGATCAGACTGGACACACTAACCTGGGTGACGTGTGCCTTGAAAAATCCAAACTGTGGTGCTGAAAGTCTGTTCCCACTATTTTCCGCCATTTTGGTGCCTAAAAAGGACAACTACGCCATCTTCCCCGCCAAAAGAGCACGAAACTGAAGCTCTGCCCCTCATCTAGAGAGCGCAGCCGGAAGCTGGAGAGCTGGTTATCGAAAACCAAGGGAGCGTAATGGGATGTTACAGCGGACGTGGTGAAGGGACGCCAGGACTCTGCCCATGAAGTTCTTGGAACCAACAGAGGCAAGATGTCGGAGTAACGCGACTGGTCGACTGAGGGTGCTGCTCCCGGGACAGCTGCCTGGATTGAGATGAGGAGCGTGGCCGCAGCGGTGCAAGCCTGCAAGAGGGAAGCCCTGTGTGTGGAGTGGGTAAGCAGAAGTCCAGTTCCAGTTGACCCGGCCTACCCGGCCGCAGGACCCGGTCTGCCCCCGGCCACCGCCACCATCATGCCACCTCCTCCATCCTCGACTGCAGCTGCCATCGAGACACTGCCCGCAACACCGTCAGCAGACCCCTCGACTCCCGTGGAGGAAGACCAGGCCGCGGACACTGATCAAGTTGTTGCGGTTCCTATGGCATCAGACCTGGAGGAGATGGAGGAAGAGGCGGATTCGGGCTCCAGTACATCGGAAGCCGCCTGGGCTCCACGCTTTGGGGGAAATGGCTACCGAGTCTCCCTGTCAGCACGGTCGGTGCCAGAGATAATAGTAATGGAGGTGGAAGAGGAATCCACCTCAGATGACGAGACCCCGGCTGATAGTATTGATTTTGTGGTGCCTATATGTCGCTGCTGTGCCCTGCCAGGGCACTTTGCTAGAGTGTGCCCGGGGGATGCTTGACACTAAGGAACCTGTTCGCAAGAGTAGCAGTGATAGCTTAACCTGTATAGCTACCCACAAGTTTGTTAAGAGTTTGAAAAATGACTGTTTGGACCTGTCAGCTATGTTGAACGTTCTCCAGTGTTAAGTTTGAGGGAGAAGGCCATCGGGAACTGGTTGAGGGGTCCTTGGTGGAAGGTGACAGGAGAGCTAATGCTCCAGTATAGACTGTGTCATCCTTGTTGAACCTTTTTCCCATGCTCCGTTGAAGGTAAAAAGGCCATCAGGGTCTTGGACAGTGAGGCGCTGGTAGACGGCACCTGGGGCCCTTGATGGAGGTTTGTGCAAAGGGTTACGGCTACCAGGTTACTCAGGATGGTGACCAGAGTTGTCTTTTACACCTCCAGGACTTCAACGCTGTCGCCAGGGACTTTCAAGGTGCCTGGAAAAGTGGTGGCCACCAGGATTAGAGGTGGCATCAAGGATTCAGGTTGTTTGGGTGGCAGGTTGAAGGTAGCGTTCCCCGTTGTTTTAGTAATTGAACTCTGAGAGTTTATTAACATTTAAGAGTATTGCCTCCCCTACATGGGATGAATATTTATGTATAACCTGTTATTCTTTTTCAGTTAAAACAAAAATAAATCCTCTGGGTGTCCTGTAGCTCGGGGATGAGCTACGTTTAACCAAGGGGGAATGTGATGCCCCTGACCTTATCAGGGTGTCACAGGGAACTGCACTCCTTTCCCTTATGGTTCAAAACTCATCCTCCATGGTTCTGGGATCCTAACTCTGGTATTGTTCCCATCAGCACTCAAATCCTAACCACACCTCACACCACACCCGATCAGGTATACCAGTGGATGGTCTAGCTGGAAAAGAGCCACCCGCCTGGGGGTCAGGCAGACTGGTGGGAGGGACATAGTCCGTTTAGAAGTAGCCCTCAGAGAGTGAGGAGCTGAGGGATTTGTAGCTCCCTTGGAGACTTTGGTTAGGTCGCAGACGGTGGTCTGGGACCTGAGGAGTCGGTGACCCGGTCGCAGGGTATTGGAGAAGGGTACCCAGACTTAGTTTTGGAGAATGGTCGGCACCGGAAAATCCAGTAACCGGACTGATACCGAGCACAACAGGGTACAAGAGATGAAGGAGTAGCTTCATGCAACCTGGTAATTCACCTGTGGAGGATAGTCTCTTTAAGAACTTTCCCCAAGAACTCAGAGATCGAAGGCACCAACACAACGAGGGGGAAAGGGCTTTCCAGCTTATGCGGCCTACAGAAATCCCAAGTGTCAGCCATCGAGATTATAGCTCCACTATTCTAATATAGGGAGCAGGACCCTGACAGCTTCAGGCCGAATGGTCACTTAGGAACTTCTACAATTGTGCATGGAGGCATGCTCCAAACCATTAACAATACCAACGGGGACGGATTCCCGGACAAGCTCCCCAGAGTGGCAGCGGCACCCAGAGACCTGGTTTACTTCTGTGTCAGAGTCTGCTTAATGGTTACATCAATATCTGCACAGTCTGAGTAAGTACAATGCTCTTCCTGCGTCCTGCCTGCCCTCACAGCCCGCACCACGCTACCCTCCACCTATTCTCTAGAGTCCCGGGGTCTCCCCTACCCGTGGAGGGAACATCATCTGGCTGCCCCGCTCCATATCCTTCAGGTACTCTCATCGGCAGCGGCGGTACTCCCCTCACCGCGAACCACGGGTGGTGTCACAAACTCTCCCTTGTAAATATTCCCCCCTTTACATTTCGAAGTGGCCGCAAGCCCCCGGGTCCGGAGACCCTCGAGCCATAGCGAACCTGGATCCGAGCAGTTCGACTGCTGCAGGAGTGGCACACAATCACTTGACCACCTGCTCAAGCAGTAAGTAGCATAAATTGTACTCGGAGGAATCAACAATATTATCTTCCCCCCTCCCCCATTCACCTTTTGTGCCTCCCCTATTTCCTCATAGACTGTAAGCTTAGGAGCAGGGCCCTCACTCCTCTTGGTATGTGTCGTATTTTGTAATGTCTCATGTTGTCTGTACACGTCCCCTCTGAATTGTAAAGTGCTGCGGAATATGTCGGCACTATATATATAAAAAATATTATTATTATTATTATTATTATTATTATTATTATTATATTTGCAAAAATTTATGTTGAGCCTGAAAAAACCCGTGCAACCCTGATTTTGTCTTATTAACAGTGCCATTTATCTGTGCAATCTATAATTGTTACTTGGGAACTGTATAGTGATATTATTTGAGTATATGTGTGATGACATTATTTGACCACAATAAAAAAAGAATAATTGTTCTTTTGTTTGGAAGTCTTTAATTGAATTCCGCACAGTGACTTTCCAAAGATTTCTGTGGAAGTTATGACGAAGAGCAATATAACATTAGTTATACTCTTTTACTACAGAAGAACAGAGTTCGAGGTAGTTCAATTGGTCTTTTCAGTAGAGAATTTGAATACATCTGAACACAAAAAGACAATTTGCAGAAATTCTTGTAACCCTAATATAATTATGTAAACCATGTAAAATCGCTTAGCATTTGCTCAGTTGGAACTTATGGTGTGTTTACATGTTGAATCAATTATCCACTGGCCAGAAATGAGCAGATTGATCATCAAAGTGATGTAATGTGTTAGCTGTTATGGTTAGTAGAGTCATGTATCGCTATTTGTAGAGTGTAAGCTCTAAAGGCCCCGTTACACGCAACAACGTATCTAACGATATATTGCCGCGGTCACGGATTCTATTGGGCGGCAGCTTAGTGACGCCGCTGTTACGCCGCACAAACTTCCCCCTTAGAAAGGAGGCGGTTCGCTGGCCACAGTGACGTCGCTAGGCAGGTAAGTCCGTGTGATGGCTCCTAACGATATTTTGCGACACGAGCAGCGATTTGCCCATGACGCACAAACGACAGGGCGGGTAGACTCACTAGCAATATCGCTAGCGATATCGCTGCGTGTAAAGCCTCCTCTATAGTCAGCAGGGTCCTCTCTCTCTTCTTAGTCTGTAGAAAGTAAGCTCTTAGAATACGTTGGGTCCACTCACTCTCTCTCTCTCTCTGCTGTAGAGTGTAAACTTTTATGGTCAATCGGGTCATCTTGCTTACTCGCCTGTAGAGTTTAAGCTCTTATGATCAGCAACGCCCTCTCTCTATCTCCTGTAGTGTGTAAGCTCTTATGATTAGCAGAGCCCTCTCTCTCTGTTCTGAAGAGTGTAAGCTTGTATGATTAGCAGGGTCCTCTCTCTGAACACTGTGTGAAACCTGCTCTGTCTGCTGTGTATGGAAGAGATCATAATAGATAGACTATCCCTTTCAGTGTGTGTTCACACACTGCATTCAGAGTGTGAACTCTTATGAAAAGCAGGGTCATCTCACTCTCTCCTCCAAAGTATAAGCTCTTATGATCAGTGGGGCTCTCTGTCTCTCCCTCTCCTGTAGAATGTAAGCATTTATGATCAGCAGGGTCCTCTCTCTCTCTTCTGTAGAGTGCGAACTCTTATGATCATGTGATTATGATCACTTATCACAGGAACGTCCGCAAATAAAGTTAAGAAAAAAAAAATGGTTCCACACGCATCTGGCTTCTCACGAGTCCCCACACCTCCACCCATTCAAAACAACCCCCCATTCATCATACAGCACCACAATTCTATCCAAAAGCATAACATGTTATTACAAAAACATTTTTTGAAAACGCGATTAGTGATCGAACAAAACCGAGCATTGCTGACTTTTGGGGAAAGTGCTTGGGTTACAGACTAATGCTCGTACCGAATTTGAAATTGACAAACTTTTATCAAATAGACTCACTCATCTTTAGACCTGAATCCCAATAGAAATCACTGATTTGCTGTACAGGTCTCTGCCCACATACAGCCAGTCATAAACAGATCACTTCAAGAGGAGGGTAGGTGTTTTTTTTCCATTTTTTTTTATTTGGTGCACACTACATCTGATTATGCTGTTGTTACATGTAAGAATGACACGGGGCCGTTGTAGTCATGGTTGGGGACGAATCCCGGCTGCTGCTTACTAGCCAACTGCTTCCCTGGTCCTCGGGCTTCTGGTAAAGCATTTGAGCCCCTTATCCCCTCACTCAGTTTAATTAACTCAGAAGAACCAAAACGTCCTTCCGGGCACCCCTCATCCCACCCATAGGGATTTAGTTGGAAGCTATTGACAGGGCCTTTTGTAACAGCACTCCTCTGCTCAGTTTCGTCAAGACCTACTCTTCTGTTAAGAGCCCAGTGACCTTCCATTGACTGAGGGGTTTCCTTGGGTATACGCCAGGGACCAGCCACCATCCAGGCTGCAAGGACTTCACCCACACTTTGGGACTTTCTTAAAACAGCCCTCTCCATACTAGGGTCTTATGTGTCCGTCACCAGAATTCAACCCTGAGCGTCAACCAAATTATAATTATTGGAGTCTTTCTCTCCTCACACCTCTCACAGATGTGGCTTGTTCCTCTCCCAGAGGGACTCTTCTGCTGTTTCCTGTCTTCTGACCCTTTTTACTTACTAAGCTCCTCCCTACATGAACTCTCCCTAGGCCCAGAGTACCAGGGAAGCAGTTTTACACAATGTGGCCACCTAGTGGCCGCATGAACACATTACACCATAATATTAACCCCTTAGTGACGGAGCTAATTTTCACCTTAATGACCAGACCAAATTTTGCAATTCTGACCAGTGTCACTTCATGAGTTTATAACTCTGGAACGCTTCAACCGATCCCAGTGATTCTGAGATTGTTTTTTCGTCACATATTGGACTTCATGTTAGTACCAAATTTAGGACAATATTTTTTGTGTTTATTTATGAAAAAAATTGAATTTTGGCAAAATGTTTGAAAATTTAGCAATTTTCAACTTTTGAATTTTTATACGGTTAAACCAGAGAGTTATGTCACATAAAATAGTTAATAAATAACATTTCCCACTTGTCTACTTTACATCAGCGCGATTTTGGAACCAAAATTTTTTTTGTTAGGAAGTTAGAGGGGTTCAAAGTTTATCAGCGATTTCTCATTTTTACATCAAAATTTACAAAACCATTTTTTTAGGGACCACATCATATTTGAAGTGACTTTGATAGGCCTAGGTGACAGAAAATACCCAAAAGTGACCCCATTCTAAAAACTGCAGCCCTCAAAGTACTCAAAATCACATTCAAGAAGTTTATTAACCCTTCAGGTGCTTCACATGAACAAAAGCAATGTGGAATGAAAAAAAGCAAAAATTTAATTCTACCTAAAAATGCTGCTCTAACCCAAATTTATTCACTTTTAGAAGAAATAACACAACAAAATGGACCCCAAAACTTGTTACCCACTTTCTTATGAACGCGCTGATACCCCAAATGTGGTCGAAAACCTCTGTTTGGATAAATGGGAGGGCTCGGAACAGAAGGAGCAATATTTGAATTTTGGAAAGAAAATTTGGCTGAAATAGATTGCGAGCACCATGTTGCATTTACAGGTCCGCTAAGGTACCTAAACAGAAGAAACCCCTCACAAGTGACACCATTTTGGAAACTAGACCCCCTCAAGGCTTCTATCTAGGGGTATAGTGAGCATTTTGGACCCACAAGTATTTCACAGATTTTGTTAACGTTACGTTGTCATATTGAAAATTTTAATAATTTTCTCAAAAATGTTGCTTTAGCATCAATGTTCTCACTTTTTCAAGAGGTAATTCCAAATATTTGACCTCAACGTTTGTTACCCACTTTCTTATGAACGCGGTGATACCTCACATGTGGTCTGAAACCTTTGTTTGGACAAATGGGAGGGCTTGGAACGGAAGGAGCAGTATTTGAGTTTTGGAAAGGAAATTTGGCTGAAAAAGATTGCGTGCACCATGTCGCATTTGGAGGTCCCCTAAGGTACCTAAACAGCAGAAACCCCCCACAAGTGACCCCATTTTGGAAACTAGGCCCCTCAAGGAATTTATCTAGATGTTTAGTGACTACCCTGAACCCCCAGGTGCTTCACAGAATTTTGTAACGTTGAGCCATGAAAATAAAAAAATAATATTTTACCACAAAATCGTTACTTCAACCCGGTAGCTTTTTTTTTTACAAGAGTAAAAGGAAAAAATTCAGCATAAAATGTATTGTGCAATTTCTCCTGAGTTTGGCGATACCTTATATGTGGTGGAAATCAACTGTTTGGGCGCATGGCAGGGCTCGGAAGGGAAGGAGTGCCATTTGACTGCAAAATTGGCTGGAATCAATAGCGGACGCCATGTTGCATTTAGAGAGCCCCTGAGGTGCCTATACAGTGAAGCTCCCCAATATGTGGCCCCATTTTGGAAAATAGACCCCTCAAAGAATTTAGCTAGATGTTTGGTGAGTACCCTGAACCCCCAGGTGCTTCACAGAATTTTATAATGTTAGGCCGTGAAAATAAAAAATTTTTTTTTTACCACAAAGTTGTTATTTTAACCAGGTAGCTTTTTTTTCACAAAGGTAACAGGACAAAAATGCACCATAAAATGTATTGTGAAATTTCTCCTGAGTTCGCTGATACATCATATGTGGTGGAAATCAACTGTTTGGGTGCACGGAAAGGCTCGGAAGGAAAGGAGCACCATTTGACTGCAAAATTGGCAGGAATTATTAGCGAACGCCATGTTGCGTTTGGTGACCCCCTGAGGTGCCTAAACAGTGGAGCTCCCCCACAAGTGACCCCATTCTGGAAACTAGACCCCTCAAGGATTTTATCTAGGGGTATAGTGCATTTGAAACCACAGATACTTCATAGAATTTCATAACCTTAGGTAGTCATATTGAAAATTTTGATTTTTTTTTTCAGAAAAATGTTGCTTTAGCACAAAATTCCTCACTTTTTCAAGAGGAAATACCAAAAAATGGAGCACGCAGTTTGTTATTCAATTTCTTATGAGCGTAGTGATACCCCATATGTGGTGAAAAAAGCTCTGTTTGGACAAACAGTAGGGTTCGGAACGGAAGGAGCATGTTTTGAATTTTGTAAAAGTTGAAACAAATTGTGGGCACCATGTCGCATTTGCAGGGCCCCTAGGTCACCTATACAGCAGAAACCCCCACAAGTGACCCCATTTTGGAAACTAGACCCTTCAAGCACTTTATTCAGGGGTATAGTGAGAATTTTAAATCTACAGGTACTTCAGAAAAATGTTGCTGTTGCGCCAAATTTCTCACTTTTAAGCTATGTGCCCACAATCTGGCGACACTGTCTAGGATGCAGTGCGAGCCCTCCTGCAGAGATGTGAGTGTTGTCCACAGGAGAACGCAGCTACCTGTGTATACACTCCGGGTTCAGACCGCTGCAGACTTTCTTCTTCCTTCGAAGAACACTTTAGTCTCTGCAGCATAAATTGACATCCTGCTGCTCAGGAAGCCGCACCGCAGGTCAGTTTATGCTGCAGAGAAAAGAAGTGACATGGTCAGGAGATTTCTAAAAATCCTTCCACTGTGCTTGTACTGCATAACGCAGCGTTATGGATGCAGTGAAAACACTCTGCATCCAAAATGCTGCAAATCCTGATTGTGGGCACATAGCCTAAAGAGCTAGGATCGATGGATGGATAGATGTCTAACACATATATAATGTCCTATCCCCTGCATATTCTAAGCTGGTGCCCCTTTAGTGACTTTCATTGTGTTGTGCCTTGTATTTAGCCCAAATATAAATAAATAATTAAAAAAAAATTACGTGGGGTCCCCCCTATTTTTGTTAGCCAGCTGGGGTAAAGCAGACGGTTGCAGCCTATAGACCACAGCTGGCAGCTTCACCTTGGCTGGTGATCCAATTTGGAGGTCACTCCAAGCTGTTTTTTTATAATTATTTATAAATAATTAAAAAAAAAAGTGGGATCCCCCTCAAATTGGATTACCAGCCAAGGTAAAGCAGACAGCTGTGGCCTGGTATTATCAGGGTGGGAAGGACCATAGTTATTTGGCCTTTCCCAACTTAATAATAGCAGGCCGCAGCCGCCCCAGAAGTGGTGCATCCATTAGATGTGCCAATTCTGGCGCTTCGCCCCAGCTCATCCCGTTGCCCTGGAGCGGTGGCAAACGGGGTAATAAATGGGGTTGATGCTAGATGTGTAATGTCACCTGGCAGCAAGCCCAGAGGTTAGAGATGTCACAGCATCTAAACAGATACCCGACATCACTAACCCAGTCAGTAATAGAAAAAAATAAAGACGACAAAAAAAATTTATTTGAAAAAACACTCCCCAAAACTTTCCCTCTTTCACCAATTTATTGAAAATAAAAAAATTCCGATCCACCGTAATCCATTTTGGAGGTTCTGGACCTTCTAGAATATGGGGGGCACGCTCAGGGAACGTATCCCCCATTTTCTGGAAGAGCAAGCTCTTCCTGTGAGCAGTGTGGGTGCAGTAATCTGAGAATACTGCACTCACACTGCCCCGGTCCAACCTAGGGCAGAGTGACCTGCAGTAACCTCATTCCAGAATATGAGGGTTACGCTGAGAGAACGTATCCCCCATTTTCTGGAACAGCAGGCCCTCCATGTGAGGAGTGTGGCTGCAGATTACTGCACTCACACTCCAACGGTCCACAGTACAGCAGTTGCGGTAGTGAGCTTAGCGTCCCGGCTTGCAGGGAGCCAGCTGACAGCCGCTGTCTGCGCATGCGCCTCCCGCTTTTCAGAGGGAGGCGGAGTGATCGCGGGGACGGAGCGGCAGCCAGGTACCGGGGAAGACCGGATGGGGCTGACGGGGGGGGGACCTGGCAGGACGTGGGGACGACTTTTCTGTCGCATGTGACGTGTCACATGCGACAGAAATGAGAGGAGGATAAATGCGGCCGCGCGCTACTGTGCGCGTCGCCATCTTGGATGCTCCGGAGGGGACGGGGGATTGCTCTGGAGAATCGGATGGGGCTCCGGGGGACCAGAGATCTCCGGTGTACCGGAGGAGGGCTCAGGGGGAGGACATTTCCCTCCGATCTGAAATGTTTCATCATTTCAGATCGGAGGGAAATGAATGCAGAGCCGGCGGCGGCGTCATCCTAAATGCTCCGGAGGGAGGGCTCTGGAGAACCGGATGGGGCTCCGGGGGACCAGAGATCTCCGGTGTACCGGAGGAGGGCTCAGGGGGAGGACATTTCCCTCCGATCTGAAATGTTTCGTCATTTCAGATCGGAGGGAAATGAATGCAGAGCCGGCGGCGGCGTCATCCTAAATGCTCCGGAGGGAGGGCTCTGGAGAACCGGATGGGGCTCCAGGGGACCAGAGATCTCCGGTGTACCGGAGGAGGGCTCAGGGGGAGGACATTTCCCTCCGATCTGAAATGTTTCATCATTTCAGATCGGAGGAAAATGAATGCAGAGCCAGCGGCGGCGTCATCCTAAATGCTCCAGAGGGAGGGCTCTGGAGAACCGGATGGGGCTCTGGGGGACCAGAGATCTCCGGTGTACCGGAGGAGGGCTCAGGGGGAGGACATTTCCCTCCGGTCTGAAATGTTTCATCATTTCAGATCAGAGGGAAATGAATGCAGAGCCGGCGGCGGCAGTTTTCGGCACGCGTCGGCGCCATTTTGGATGTCCGGTGGGGGTGGGGGTGGTGGGGGTTGATTTCCCTGGTACCGGGGGCTTTGGGGGCACTAGGGGCTTATATTTCTTTATCATCTGACATGTTTGATCATGTCAGATGAGAAAGAAATCAGTATTATCTGCCATTTTTTTTTTTTTTAATGTGACCGGCGGTATACGGTGTATACCAGCGATCACATTATCGGGGTCTAAAAAAACCACCCCGATTCATAATCTTGGGGGTCTCAGCTACCCCCCGGTAGCTGAAACCCCCGAGATTTTCCGTCACTGCGGGGCGCTACAAGCTTTTTCCGGCCTGACGTCTCAAAGCGTCGGAACAGAATAAGTACCCTGTTTTTCCGACGTCTTGAGATGTTAGGCCGTCGCTATGGGGTTAACAAACTATATATAGCACATGACTACATTTTACACATAGTGGATTTGCAAGTCTGGGGTGGCCGATCCTTACATCCCCTTACATACACACAGTAAGAGCCAGTAAAACACTGCAAGCGTCTCGCACCGGATCGAGCACCGAGCGTACCTGAGCACAGATGTTTTTTATATTTATTTTTCTATGAATGTCATCAACATTTTATGTGTTTCTTTTGATTTGAAAATGTATTTGTCTCATTTGACTGTACATCGCATCTGGTCCCTTACAGGTGTGCCTTTTGTGAATGTTCGAGTGTGCCTTTTTCTTCCATATATACCCTTCTGTATGTTGCACTTGATGTATATGATCTGTATATGACCTAAAGAAGAAGCCTGTTGGCTTTGAAATGCATTGACAATAAATCATTCATCATATTGATCTGGATTTCTTATCATCTCTAAGTCAGCGCGGTGAAATAACCTTTTTCTCTCCTTTTTGATTCATACATCCACGTGGGTCTGCTGCAGCCATTCATGCAATCATAGTGGTTGTGACTCTCACAAGCATTTAAATTGTCTCTCCAGTAAAGGAGACAAACTCTAGCACAGCGCCACCTATTGGAAGTAGCGATCCTAAAAGTCACAAGTGGATTTTTAACAATCCTTTGCAATATGACTCAGGATATATAAGCCAGATCAGAATCCCAATTTGCAGACACGGTGTTTCAGTGTGCTTGCCCCTCGTCAGTGCAAAGTATGGGGGTGTCTAATCTGGCTCATGAGAAAGCTATGTGGGGACCACGGGGGAACACTATTCTCCTCAGGGTACGCTCACACGAGCGTGAAAATCGGACGAGTGCAATGCGAGAAATTCTCGCATTGCACTCTGACCAATGTTAGGCAATGAGGGCGAGCTGTTGGTCAGCTTTTCTCGCATCCAGATTCTGGATGCGAGAAAAGCGGCAGCATGCTGCGTTTTGCTGCTACCGCCGTATCTCTCGCACCCATTCAAGTGAATGGATGCGAGAGATACATCGGACTGCACTCGGATGTTATCCCAGTGCAGTGCGATCTACGCACAGGCTGACAGTGGAGGAGATGGGAGGATTAACCCCTCCCTCTCCTCCGCAGCGCCTGCACTCAGCCTCACAGCTGTGACCCGATCGCAAGATCGGGTTACAGTCGCATGACACCTGGCTCACGCTCGCAGCAGAGCCTGAGCCGGGGGACATTAGTATATCGCATCCGATGCTCTCGCATCGGATGCCATACGCTCGTGTGAGTCCAGCCTTAAGGAGACTTTGCAAGCCAGTCTGGCTGCCAAGTAAGGGGACTTATAGCTGCCACGCCCCTCAAGCATTTAAGGCCGGTTTCACACATCCGGCTTTTTGCCGTTTTACCGGATCCGGCGCTCTCCCGTACAGTTAATACAGTACAATGACAGAACAACAAGCGCCGGTCACATGCTGTCATGTGACCGGCGCATGTGACCCGGAAGTTACAGCGCTGTCATTGTACTGTATTATCTGTACGGGAGAGCGCCGGATCCGGTAAAACGGCAAAAAGCCGGATGTGTGAAACCGGCCTAAGGGAGTCTCTTCCAGACCCTATTTGCACTTTCTGTCTCTTCCAGCACTGTTTGATCACTTGAGTGGCTAGCATACATAGAGCACCCAAACTCCTGTTTTTTTTGTAAAGTCCATGTTCGGTACGAACACCAAACTTTACCTTTCAGGTTCACGCATCTCTACTTATGAAATTTTATTAAGTATAGAGACATAAGAAGACCCATATGTTACATCAATGATGCAAAATAATGTAAGCATAAGATCACCACACCTTAAATGAAGTAGTGAAAATATATTTATTGCTTTATCCCATATGTTTTGAGAATTCTTGCAGCAACTTGCGTGTCTACTTAACCCACACATATAGTATTCAAAATAATAATTAATTAAACTGTAGGCTTGAGATATCTAAATACTTGTGTATACATGAACTAAAAAGCAAACAAAAGAACTTAAATTTCACACCCCTGAAGTCTGTGCTGTAAAATATAAGTTTTGGATAAGAAAAAATAGCAAATAAATCACATCTTCCTGAAATCCTGAAAGTCTTTTTGTGTTTGATCCATAAAATCTCATGTGAAATGAAATATACTGTATATTTGCCTAAAGTGTTATATAACATTACTGTTACAAAACTATTAATTATATTCTATGCAATTTTCCAGGCTATAAGTTAAAGGAGTTATCCACTACTGTTACATTGTGTCACGAGGGTCTCCTATCTTGGGTAGACTTGTGACAGATTTGGGATGTGAGCCTCAAATTGCCTGAGAAACTCTGGATATTGTTTTCTTTTAGTGCATCAAGGGTTACAGACTCTTTTCTTGCTGGTAGTTTCTTGTTATGTAATCTGAGGTGCAATCATTTTGGGACCATTCCTATTTCGTTTAAATAGTCACATGTCCTATCACCTGTTGCTAGATATAGAAAGAGAAATCATTCTGAACTGACCATTGTTGAAGAGCCATGCAGCGTGCAGCCCTGGTGTTGGGCTGCAGCAATGAAGTGGGTGATCTCTTGTCTCCTGCAGCGCTGGTGTTTGGCTGGAAGAGTTGGTGCATATCCTTTTGTTTATGTCCCCCTGTCTGTCTTCTTTCCCTTGTGTTTCATTACAGTAGTGGTGACATCTAGTGCACTCATCAACCTTTGCACTATCCAGGCTGAGTGGAGGGACAGGAAGGGACTAGGCACATGATAGGGGCAGGGGGAAAGACCCGTTTAAGGATGTTATGGAACTTAAGGTGCAGAGTCAGTTAAGTATCATGTGGTGACCCATCTCATCTCTCCCTACCATGAGGTCCTTCCTACCCTTTGCCATCCCCCACTGTAACCTCTGTTTTTTGCAGTGCCCAGACATCCCCTTATTCGAGTGTGACATATTTATGACCTATCCTTCAGCTAGGTCATCAATGTCTCATCGGCTTGGGTCTGATATCTAGCACCCCCACCGATCAGCTGTTCTCAGTGCAGGTGGCAACAGCAGGTGACTGGAAATGCTACACATCTGACACCTAATGATTTGAATAGGAGGCAGATGTGCAATACCCAGCCATGGCCACTAGAAAAAAAATGGGGCATTTCCGGCTGCCTGCTTACGCCGCCGGTACTGTGAACAGCTGTTTGGCTTGGTGCGGGTTTTAAACCCTTGTCAGACATTGATGACTTATCCTAAGAATAGGCTGTAAAAGTAATGGACAACCTCTTTAAAGGGGTTGCCCAGGCTTTGAGATGAAGTTTTCAGTCACTTTATGTGACTGACAACTTGTAAATCCTCACTGCACACAGTACACACTGTCAGGATTTTTCGGCATCACAATTAACTGGCCATATGAATGCAAGTATGAGATTTGCATACTTCAGGCCACAGTCCAACTAAACATGCCACTTGTATTCAGCAAGGCAGTGGACTTGTCAGCACATGATAATACGTATGTGTGACGCCCTGGACAAGCCAGGGGTCACAGGTAATGACATCACCACTAGAGTTGAGCGCGGTTCGAGGTTCTCCAGTTCTAGGCTCGAGTGATTTTGGGGCCTGTTCTAGATCGAACTAGAACTCGAGCTTTTTGCAAAAGCTCGATAGTTCTAGAAACGTTCGAGAACGGTTCTAGCAGCAAAAAAACAGTTAATTCCTAGCTGGCTTTCCGCTGTAATAGTGTAAGTCACTCTGTGACTCACACTATTATGACATTTCAGTGTATAGTGTGCGTGAACAGCGCCTTCAGATCACTGCTGTTTGTATAATGGCGATCGCTATTTTTTTTTTTTTTTCCTTGTCTTCCTTCCCTAAGCGCGCGCGTCTTGTGGGGCGGGCCAGCATGTCAGCCTATCCCAGACACACACACAGCTAAGTGGACTTTTAGCCAGAGAAGCAACGGCATGTGTGATAGGATGTCCATGTCACATGTCCCTGCATTATAAAACCGGACATTTTCCTCCAGGACGCCATTATCTCTTCTGCGTCCTTGGTGTCAGACATCACTGGCGCAGCTCCGTCCTGAGTCCTATCACTGATACAGCTGTATGCGCTCCATACACAGCGCTGGACAGTTTAGGGATAGCATTTTCCATCAGTCCTTTTAAGGGCTCGTACGGGCAGGGTCAGAGCCATAGGTGACAGGTCCTGAAAACAGCAACAGCGTCTGTGTAGCTAAGGTCAGGGATTTCGTGGCTGCATTTCCCCATTAGGAGGGAATAGAAAGGCAGGCTTCCATTCCTCTACCCAGAGCCCCACAATCCTGGCACTGTACCCTCCTGTCCTCTGCACACTCCAACTCATTATAACTAAGCCATTATACTAGCAAACACTCAGTGTACCTAGTGGCATCCTAAACGTGGCTATTGGACTGTTGTCTAGTCACACTAGTGCAAAGACATTTGCAGCAGCTCTGCCTGCATTGCACACTCCAACTCATTATAACTAAGCCATTATACTAGCAAACACTCAGTGTACCTAGTGGCATCCTAAACGTGGCTATTGGACTGTTGTCTAGTCACACTAGTGCAAAGACATTTGCAGCACCTCTGCCTGCATTGCACACTCCAACTCATTATAACTAAGCCATTATACTAGCAAACACTCAGTGTACCTAGTGGCATCCTAAACGTGGCTATTGGACTTTGCTATAGTCCCACTAGTGCAAAGACATTTGCAGCACCTCTGCCTGCATTGCACACTCCAACTCATTATAACTAAGCCATTACACTAGCAAACACTCAGTGTACCTAGTGGCATCCTAAACGTGGCTATTGGACTTTGCTATAGTCCCACTAGTGCAAAGACATTTGCAGCACCTCTGCCTGCATTGCACACTCCAACTCATAACTAAGCCATTATACTAGCAAACACTCAGTGTACCTAGTGGCATCCTAAACGTGGCTATTGGACTTTGCTATAGTCCCACTAGTGCAAAGACATTTGCAGCACCTCTGCCTGCTTTGCACACTCCAACTCATTATAACTAAGCCATTATACTAGCAAACACTCAGTGTACCTAGTGGCATCCTAAACGTGGCTATTGGACTTTGCTATAGTCCCACTAGTGCAAAGACATTTGCAGCACCTCTGCCTGCATTGCACACTCCAACTCATTATAACTAAGCCATTATACTAACACTCAGTGTACCTAGTGGCATCCTAAACGTGGCTATTGGACTTTGCTATAGTCCCACTAGTGCAAAGACATTTGCAGCACCTCTGCCTGCATTGCACACTCCAACTCATTATAACTAAGCCATTATACTAGCAAACACTCAGTGTACCTAGTGGCATCCTAAACGTGGCTATTGAACTTTGCGATAGTCCCACTAGTGCAAAGACATTTGCAGCACCTCTGCCTGCATTGCACACTCCAACTCATTATAACTAAGCCATTATACTAGCAACTTTTGCTGCCAGTTTAAGGGCCGTAGTTGCATTGTCAGGGATATTTATTCTTTATTATTCTGCTGTTAATAAAGCTAGACCACCACTGCAATCTACACCACCTCTCAATTTTTACTACCACATTTTCAGTCCACAATCTTGTCGCAATCAACATGAGTGGCAAAATGACAGATGCTGGTGGAAAGGGGAAGAGGCGTGGTGGAAAAGGCAAAAAAGGTTTTGTCCGTGGGGAAGGTGGCAAAGCTCCATTATCATCTGCTGAAGATAGACCATCTACCAGCAAAAGTAAGATGTCTACTACTTACCGTGGACAATCCGATGTGCTCCCTTTTTTACGGACACGAACAACAGGAACAAAGGTAGATGATGGCCAAAAAAGGAAAATGCTTGAATGGATCTCAAGTGGTCCAACAAGTGCCCTCTCAGCCACTTCAAGTACCGCATCCAAAAAACACCAGTCCTCTGAGTTGTCATCCCAATCAAACTTGCTTTCTCCCATCTCTGAAGTCTCCATCAGCCCTGCACAGTATGGTGGAACTGAGATGGCTGAGTCTGCAGAGCTGTTCAGTCACACTATAGCCTGGGAATCAGAGGTCTGCTCCCAAGCTACAGTGAGTACAGAACAGGAAATGGTCTGCAGTGATGCCCAGAACCTTTGTGACTCTGATTCAGGCCGTGAGGACCAAGTTTCTGAGCATAATGTTGACCCTTTGTCACAAACTGTAACAGGGCAGGGCAAGAAAAGGCTCGGTCTGAGGGGGAGGGGAGTGCAAACACAACAATTGATGATGAAGTTCTATATCCCACCTACTGTCAACCCACAGTCAGGCACTCGAGGAGGTCAACAGAGGTGGTGGAGGAGGATGCAACTGATGACGAAGTTACCTTGCGCCTTCCTGGACACAGTCGGAGTACTGGTAGCACGTCTACAACTGCATCCTCAGCCACCACTCTGCCTCTGAGCATTATTCGGGGTGGATCAACAGGTCGCATGGCCTCTAAGCCTTGCTTAGCCTGGTCCTTTTTTGACATAGAAAAAGATCGCCCAAATTATGTGATCTGTAAAATTCTCTTAGTAGAGGTCAAAACCTCAGCAGTTTGACAACTTCTTCCATGAATCGTCACATGAATAAATATCATATGGCCCAGTGGGAAGCTCACCGTGCTGCAATGCGGCCTAGCGGAGCGAACCATCCACCGCCTGCCCCTTCCAGTGCATCCGTGCGCTCTTCATCTTCTAGGACTGTGGGGAGAGCTGTCACACCTGTTTTTCCACCCACAACTTCCACCACTGTAACCGCAACAGGCAGTTTGCTTGATAGGTCGTTAGTTGGTTTGGAAGGGGAAACAAGTGAGTGTCTCTCAGACATCGATAGCACCAACGTTGGATGAAGGCAACATCATGTCTCCGCCTGCACTTTCCTCACAAACCTGCATTTTTCCAGGGACACCCTACTCAACACCGTCTACACACAGCAGCCAGATCTCTGTCCCTCAGATGTGGTCAAATAAAAGGCCACTTCCTGCGACCCATGACAAAGCTAAGAGGTTGACTCTATCCCTCTGTAAGCTGTTGGCTACCGAAATGCTGCCTTTCCGCCTAGTGGACACACAGGATTTTAGAGACCTTATGTCTGTCGCTGTGCCCAAGTACCAGATGCCTAGTCGCCACTACTTCTCTAAGAAAGGTGTGCCCGCGCTACACCAGCATGTCGCACACAACATCACCGCTTCCTTGAGAAACTCTGTGTGTGAACGGGTGCATTTCACCACGATACTTGGACCAGTAAGCATGGACAGGGACGTTACATGTCGCTGACTGGGCACTGGGTAACTATGGTGATAGATGGTGAAGGGTCTGGTGCACAAGTCTTGCCATCCCCACGACTTGTGTGTCAATCGTCTGTCTGTCCAAGTTCCGCCACTGCTTCTGCATCCTCCACCTCATCTGGCTCCTCCACCTCCGCCCCAAGCCTGCCTGGTCAGGCCACCAGCGTTCTCACTGCGCAGAAGGAATCACGCACCCCTCATTACTATGCTGGCAGCAGAGCGCAACGGCATCAGGCGGTCTTTAGCTTGACATGTCTTGGGAATAAGAGTCACACAGCTGAGGAGTTGTGGTCAGCTCTGCGGTCCGAGTTTAATAAATGGTTGTCTCCACTCAACCTGCAGCCTGGTAAGGCCGTGTGCGACAATGCTGCAAACCTGGGTGCGGCCCTTCGCCTGGGCAAGGTGACACACGTACCTTGTATGGCTCACGTGTTGAACCTTGTCGTCCAGCAATTTTTAACACAATATCCCGGCCTAGATGGCCTTCTGAACAGGGCATGAAAACTGTCTGCTCACTTCCGCCGTTCAAGCGCCGCAGATGAGCGACTTGCATCGCTCCAGAAGTCTTTCGGCCTGCCGGTTCATCGGCTGAAATGCGATGTGGCGACACGCTGGAATTCAACTCTCCACATGTTAAAGCGACTGTGGCAGCACCGCCGAGCGCTGGTGCAATACGTCATGACGTATAGCCTGGGCCAACGAGATGCAGAGGTGGGGCAGATCACCCTGATGGAGTGGTCTCAGATCAAGGACCTATGCACCCTTCTGCACAGTTTCGACATGGCGACGAATATGTTTAGCGCTGACAATGCCATTATCAGCATGACGATTCCAGTCATTTACATGCTGGAGCACACGCTAAACGCTATTCGGAGTCAGGGGGTGGGACAACAGGAAGGGGATGAACTACAGGAGGATTCATATGCGCAAGACACAACAACATCAACAAGGTCCAGACGTTCATCATCACCAAGGCGCCAGGCATGGGACCATGGGGGACAGGGATCAACAAGGGCGCATGGTAGCAGGCGAGATGTTGAGGAAGGTGCAGGAGAACATGAAGAAATGGAGGACGAACTGTCCATGGACATGGAAGACTCAGCAGATGAGGGAGACCTTGGTCAAATTTCAGTTGAAAGAGGTTGGGGGGAGATGTCAGAGGAAGAAAGAACGGTTAGCACCTCTATGCCACAAACACAGCGTGGACTTGGTCCGCATGGCTGCGCAAGACACATGAGTGCCTTCTTGTTGCACTACCTCCAACATGACCCTCGTATTGTCAAAATTAGAAGTGATGATGACTACTGGCTTGCCACACTATTAGATCCCCGGTACAAGTCCAAATTTTGTGACATAATTCCAGCCATAGAAAGGGACGCACGTATGCAGGAGCATCAGCAGAAGCTGTTACTCGATCTTGTATCGGCTTTTCCACCAAACAACCTTGCAGGTGCAGGGAGTGAATCTCCCAGTTGTAACTTGACAAACATGGGACGGTCTCGTCATCTTCAACAGTCTACCCGTACCAGTAGGACCGTATCTGGTGCTGGTAACATCAATTTTATGGAATCTTTTCATAATTTTTTTAGACCCTCCTTTGCAAGGCCACCAGAGACAACAAGTCTGACACATAGTCAACGGCTGGAGAGGATGATACAGGAGTATCTCCAAATGAACATCGATGCCATGACTTTGCAAATGGAGCCTTGCTCCTTTTGGGCTTCAAATCTAGAAAAATGGCCAGAGCTATCCAGTTACGCCTTGGAGATTTTGTCATGTCCAGCTGCCAGCGTTGTCTCTGAACGTGTCTTCAGTGCTGCTGGGTGTGTGCTGACAGATAAGCGCACGCGTCTGTCCAGTGACAATGTGGACAGACTGACGTTCATCAAAATGAACAAGTCATGGATCCAGAAGGAATTTACTACCCCTGTGTCATCCTGGGGCGAGTAAATGCTTGTGGATTTGGAATGTGCTTGATGCAAATCAACTAGGGCACAAGTGCTGCCACTGAAGGGGTGGGTGTGTGTGTGGGGCACAATTTTTGGAAAAAAGGGAGACTCCGCTTGGAGTAACCCTTGCTTGCTGTGTTTTTAAAAGAAGCCAAGATGAACAGAGCTGGGATCAGGAAAGACTTTGCTACCTACCCTGGTGTCATCCTGGGGACGATTAATTAGGCCGTATTTTTGAATGTGCTTGATGCAAATCTAGCTGTGAATTGTACAACTGGGGCACAACTGCTGCCACTGAAGGGGTGGGTGTGTGTGGGGCCCAATTTTTGGAAAAAAGGGAGACTCCGCTTGGAGTAACCCTTGCTTGCTGTGTTTTTAAAAGAAGCCAAGATGAACAGAGCTGGGGTCAGGAAAGACTTTGCTACCTACCCCGGTGTCATCCTGGGGACGGATAAGAATGGCGTATTTTTGAATGTGCTTGATGCAAATCTAGCTGTGAATTGTACAACTGGGGCACAACTGCTGCCACTGAAGGGGTGGGTGTGTGTGGGGCCCAATTTTTGGAAAAAAGAGTGACTCCGCTTGGAGTAACCCTTGCTTGCTGTGTTTTTAAAAGAAGCCAAGATGAACAGAGCTGGGGTCAGGAAAGACTTTGCTACCTACCCCGGTGTCATCCTGGGGACGGATAAGAATGGCGTATTTTTGAATGTGCTTGATGCAAATCTAGCTGTGAATTGTACAACTGGGGCACAACTGCTGCCACTGAAGGGGTGGGTGTGTGTGGGGCCCAATTTTTGGAAAAAAGGGAGACTCCGCTTGGAGTAACCCTTGCTTGCTGTGTTTTTAAAAGAAGCCAAGATGAACAGAGCTGGGATCAGGAAAGACTTTGCTACCTACCCTGGTGTCATCCTGGGGACGGTTAACTAGGCCGTATTTTTGAATGTGCTTGATGCAAATCTAGCTGTGAAGTGTACAACTAGGGCACAAGTGCTGCCACTGAATGGGTGGGTGTGTGTGGGGCCCAATTTTTGGAAAAAAAGGGAGACTACGCTTGGAGTCACCTTGCGGTGTTTTACATGATTTTAGAAGGGAGTGCCATGCCTATATCTGTGTGTCCTCCTCTTTTTCCTTGTCCAGCTGTTTTGTTTTCGCATGAGTATATGTCCTTGTCACTTTCCCATGTGTTTGTGTTGTGTTGTGAGTTGTTTGTCACCTTTTGGACACCTTTGAGGGTGTTTTCTAGGTGTTTTTATGTGTTTGTGATTGCCTGCCATTGTTTCCTATGCAGTTCGAGTTCGGTTCGTCGAACGTTCGACGAGCCGAACTCGAACGGGACCTCCGTTCAGCGAACCGACCTCGAGCCGAACCGGGACCGGTTCGCTCATCTCTAATCACCACACCCTACACCCCGGATAGGCACATCTAAGCTAGACCCAAAAATCCTTGTTGCCTTCCCCAGGGGCTGATGTTCACACCAGGGGGTGGAGCCAGGCGGTTGGTCTCCACCCACCAAGGAGTTCACAGTCCTGGAGGAGGGAAAACACAGGCAGTCAGAGTAGAGTCAGAGTAGGAGTCAGTCAGTGAGTGGTAAAGGAGCAAGTGTGAGGAGAAAAGTGACAGCTTAAGAGCCTGAAGTTGGTCTGGGTGTGTGCCCCGGACAGAGACAGCAAGGTTAGCAGACGGCGGTGACCATCTGCAGGAGTGGCCTATCAGAGTTGCCGTAAGGACCGTGGATGGGTGGTGGCCCGGCGGTACCGGACCGGTACACAAGGAGAAGCCAGCACCATTGGCAGGGGCCTTTCGGATCCCGGCAAGGCTTGGAGTCGCCGTGAATTTGCCAAATCCATCAGTGAAGGGGACCTCCGGGTCTCCAAACAACTAAGTCCCGATTGAAGGCAACAGTCCAACCGTATGAGAGAGACACCGCCACCACCAAGGCACCAGTTTCTCAGGGCCAGCGCCTGCGGGCAAAGAGGGGCTCCTCCAGCCCATATCCAAGTCGGGGAGCGGGTTACCGGTGGGAACCCATCGCAACCAACAGAAGTACTAGGTGCAGGGAAAGAGACAGTCACCGTTAACTACCGGAGAAAAGCAACAGCAGCCGTCCGTGGGAACCGTCTTTCCAGCCGTGTGCTTTACTGAGAACTGTGTCAACGTCTCAGGCTGAGTGAGTACCACTGTGCCGTGCGGCACAGCGCTGTCCCTGCGACCCTGCACCTCACCAGGCCCCACACCCGGCCTGCCATACACCCCTACCCCATCACCGGGCCCCGGGACAACCAACCCCCTACCCACGGAGGGGAGAAATAACAACAAAGCTGCTCCCTGTCACCGCTCCCGGGATCCTCGTCCAGAGCAGCGGTGGTGTCCACACAATCACCACAACCGTGGGTGGTGTCACGGACAATAAATCCCCAAAACCAATCCCCTTTTCACTCACGGGCGAGGAGCGCCGCTCGAGTCCCCGGGATCCGGCCCATCGCTCGAGCCACCGAGCAGCAGAGGCCGCAGCAGCAGTGGCAGCTGGACCCGAGCAGTGGGAGAGCGCAGCGTCCCCTCCTCCGCCCGCGACATATGGAAATTGCATACCTGTGGTTGTGCGCTCGTCAGCACCTGGCGCTGACAACTAAGATTACTGACAATGCGCAATGTGCACGCTATGGGGATTCACAGTCCATTTACGAATGTCACAATCATAACATATTATATGCATATCTGGCTAAATATGATGAGATCTTAAATCTGACGTCTTTGGTGTATGTATTAGGCACTTTCTATTATAGTTTTATCTCCTGATCCTAAAGGATTGGAACGGACCAAAGTATTTTGCAGGTTTTGGAATATATAAATGAATGCGTTTATTTTTAAACAAATTATTATTTTTATTTTTTTAAAGCTGATTTAATGCATATTATTACATATTTGATCTAATGTCAAGGCTGAAGTAAGAAATGTCAGAAAATAAGACAAAATGGAAAGTAATGACCTGTTTCTGTAGTTGCTATGGAGGGAACGCTCAACCTCCTGGATTGCTCTGCTTGGGGTTCTTGCAATAAGGTTTTCTAAAGATCCCATGGGACTGCTGACTCTTAAGATGGATCGGCCTGTGAAAAGCACTGACCCATGATTACAAATGCTGCATGCACAAGCAGTCATGCCACGCTGCCACATTTAGTACTGTTCGTTCTTTCTTGGAAAAAATGTTTTTGCTGCCATAAACCACACATCGTATACCAAGTATTTATGTGGGAAATATATTTATGTATGACGATAGAAATATTTTATCAATGGCTGCAACGGAGCATACAGTAATGTAACACTGGTCCTAATAGAACATATAGGCCCTAATTCATTATTTGCATAAATTTTAAAGTCACTTTTCTTTTTTGTCTTGATAGTCACTGATGTTTATTGGGCTATATTTATTAAAATGGCGCACGCTGTTCATGAATTTTACACAAAGTCAAAATAGCTTTTTTGTTCCTGTCATGAATCATTTTTAAGACTTTTTAAGCAATTAGTCACATCTCACAGCTTTGACTTTTTGAATAACATGAAAAAAAATTACCCCAGAAATAACAAAGTTACACCAAATTTTCCAACTTTTTAAAAAGTCAATCACAATTGATTCAAGTTGAGTCAAGCGAAAACATCTGGAATCATTAAAATCCATCCACAAAGTGAGAAAAACAAGGGCGCAAATAGAATAATGAATTGGGGGCAAGCAAAAAAAAGGAACAAAAAACACTAAGGGGTACTTTGCACGTTGCGACATCGCTACTGCGATATCGTCGGGGTCAAATCGAAAGTGATGTACATCCGGCGCCGGTAACAACGTCGCAACGTGTAAAGCCTAGGAGAGAAGATGAACGAGTGTCAAACAGTCAAAAATCGCTGATTTGTGTCACGTCATTTCCATAATGTCGGTGCGTCCGCAGGTACGATGTTTGTCGTTCCTGCAGTTCCACACATCGCTGTGTGTGAAGCCGCAGGACCGACAAACATCTCTTTACCTGCGCCCGCCATCCACCGGCAATGCGGAAGAGAGAAGGTCGGCGTGATGTTTGCGTCACGCTCATCTCCACTCCTCCGTTTCTATTGGCCGGCCGCTTAGTGACGTCGCGGTGACGACAAGGGGGAGGTGCGTTCGGCGTCACAGCGACGTCGCCGACCAGGTATGTGCGTGTGAAGCTGCCGTAGCGATACAGCAGCTCGCACTACATATCGCATGTGCAACAGGGGCTATCGCGCTCGACATCGCTAGCATTTGCTAGCGATGTCGCAACGTGCAAAGTACCCCTAAATGTTGGAGAGGTGTTCCTTTTATGGATGAATCCCAATTTTCAGTGTACAGGGCAAATGTAAGACTGGTAAATGGTGGTCACACCAGATACGGACTGCTTTTCTCATGCCTTTGGACTACCCAATACTGTAAAATTATAGTTTTTAGAGTATCCTTTTATTTTGGCCAGCCTAAGGCACACCTGTGCAATAATCATGCTGTCTTGTCAGCATCTTGATGTACCACACATGTGAGATGGATGGATCATCTCTGCAACGGAGAAGTGCTCACTAAATCAGATGTAGACACACTTGGGAACAATATTTGAGAGAAAATACTTTTTGTGCACATAGAAAAGTCTTAGCTCTTTGACGTCAGCTCATGAAAAAGGAGACCAAAACCAAGTGTTACGTTTATATTTTTGCTCAGTATATACACACTACAGTTCAAAAGTTTGGGGTCACCCAGAGAATTTTGTCTTTTCCATTAAAAAATCATACTTTTATTTGTCAAATGAGTTGCATAATGAATAGAAAATATAGTCCAGACATTGACGAGGTTAGAAATAATGATTTTTACTTGAAATAATAATTTTCTTTTTCTAACTCTGCTTTTGATCAATAGCAGTAATAACTATGCATATAGTGTTGTGCCTTGAAAAAGAATTCATACCCTGTGAACTTTTCCACATTTTTTTACATTACATCCACAGTCAAAAGGAATCTGTCACCAGGTTTCTGCCACCTAATCTGAGAGCAGCATAAAGTAGGGGCAGAGATTCTGATTCCACCAAATTGTCACTTATTGGGCTGCTTAGTGCAGTTTTTATAAAATCACTGTTTAATCAGCAGGAAATTATCAGTAGAGGACTACTTGGCCTGCTGTCAGGTAGTTCAGCATATTCATGAGCTCTGTATAACTGCTAGCTTTCCAGCAGAGAAAACATTGATTTTATCAAAATGACAGCAAACAGCTCAGTAAGTGACACATCGCTGGAATCAGGGTCTTTGTGTCTACATTATGCTGCTTTCAGATAGGGGAGCAAAAAGCTGGTGACAGATTCCCTTTAAATGTATTTAATTGGGATTTTATGTGATATACCAACCCTAAATAGCAAGTATTTGTGAAGTATAAAGGAAATAATACACATTTTTTTTAAATATTTTGAAAATATAAATTTGTAAGACAACTTTTGCTGCAACTCTTTTGGAGTGTCTCTACCAGCTTTGCACATTTAGAGGCTGAAATGTTTGCCCATTCTTCTTTACAGAATAGCTCTAGCTCAGTGACATTGGATGGAGGGCATCTGTAAACAGCAATTTTCATGTGTTGCACCAGATTCTCAATGGGATTTAGGTCTGGACTGTGACAGGGCCATTCATACACATGAATACAGTTAGGTCCAGAAATATTTGGACAGTGACACAATTTTCGCGAGTTGGGCTCTGCATGCCACCACATTGGATTTGAAATGAAACCTCTACAACAGAATTCAAGTGCAGATTGTAACGTTTAATTTGAAGGTTTGAACAAAAATATCTGATAGAAATTGTAGGAATTGTACACATTTCTTTACAAACACTCCACATTTTAGGAGGTCAAAAGTAATTGGACAAATAAACCAAACCCAAACAAAATATTTTTATTTTCAATATTTTGTTGCGAATCCTTTGGAGGCAATCACTGCCTTAAGTCTGGAACCCATGGACATCACCAAACGCTGGGTTTCCTCCTTTTTAATGCTTTGCCAGGCCTTTACAGCCGCAGCCTTCAGGTCTTGCTTGTTTGTGGGTCTTCCCGTCTTAAGTCTGGATTTGAGCAAGTGAAATGCATGCTCAATTGGGTTAAGATCTGGTGATTGACTTGGCCATTGCAGAATGTTCCACTTTTTTGCACTCATGAACTCCTGGGTAGCTTTGGCTGTATTCTTGGGGTGATTGTCCATCTGTACTATGAAGCGCCGTCCCATCAACTTTGCGGCATTTGGCTGAATCTGGGCTGAAAGTATATCCCGGTACACTTCAGAATTCATCCGGCTACTCTTGTCTGCTGTTATGTCATCAATAAACACAAGTGACCCAGTGCCATTGAAAGCCATGCATGCCCATGCCATCACGTTGCCTCCACCATGTTTTACAGAGGATGTGGTGTGCCTTGGATCATGTGCCGTTCCCTTTCTTCTCCAAACTTTTTTCTTCCCATCATTCTGGTACAGGTTGATCTTTGTCTCATCTGTCCATAGAATACTTTTCCAGAACTGAGCTGGCTTCATGAGGTGTTTTTCAGCAAATTTAACTCTGGCCTGTCTATTTTTGGAATTGATGCATGGTTTGCATCTAAATGTGAACCCTTTGTATTTACTTTCATGGAGTCTTCTCTTTACTGTTGACTTAGAGACAGATACACCTACTTCACTGAGAGTGTTCTGGACTTCAGTTGATGTTGTGAACGGGTACTTCTTCACCAAAGAAAGTATGCGGCGATCATCCACCACTGTTGTCATCCGTGGACGCCCAGGCCTTTTTGAGTTCCCAAGCTCACCAGTCAATTCCTTTTTTCTCAGAATGTACCCGACTGTTGATTTTGCTACTCCAAGCATGTCTGCTATCTCTCTGATGGATTTTTTCTTTTTTTTCAGCCTCAGGATGTTCTGCTTCACCTCAATTGAGAGTTCCTTAGACCGCATGTTGTCTGGTCACAGCAACAGCTTCCAAATGCAAAACCACACACCTGTAATCAACCCCAGACCTTTCAACTACTTAATTAATTACAGGTTAACGAGGGAGACGCCTTCAGAGTTAATTGCAGCCCTTAGAGTCCCTTGTCCAATTACTTTTGGTCCCTTGAAAAAGAGGAGGCTATGCATTACAGAGCTATGATTCCTAAACCCTTTCTCCGATTTGGATGTGAAAACTCTCATATTGCAGCTGGGAGTGTGCACTTTCAGCCCATATTATATAAATAATTGTATTTCTGAACATGTTTTTGTAAACAGCTAAAATAACAAAACTTGTGTCACTGTCCAAATATTTCTGGACCTAACTGTATGCTTTGATCTAAACCATTCCATTGTAGTATGTTTATGGTTGTTGTCTTACTGGAAGGTGATCCTACGCTCCAGTCTCAAGTCATTTGCAGCCTCTAATAGCTTTGCCTCCAGGATTGTCCTGTATTTTGCTCCATCCAGAGCATGCTGTGGCTACCATCATGTTTGCCGATGGGGATGGTGTTTTCAAGGTGACGTCAAATGTTAGTTTTCTACAACACATAGCGATTTGCATTTAGTCAAAAAACTTGTACTGTGGTCTCATCTGATCAGAGCACCCTGTTCCACATGCTATGTAGGCGACACAGCCAGCATGTGGAAGAAGTGCATATTTGCAGTGTCGGTAGAGGCCAGATGTAAGCAGTATATTAAGAGGAACCCTCCAGTTTATCCTATTGGTTGCTAGCCACTGCCAGGTACTGCAGATCATCTAGTATTCAAATAATAGGAGCTGATCTGCAAAACGTGGCAGCCACTATTATTAAATAGTAAAATATTGAATGTATTAATTGGCAGCTTTCTAATCTAAATAAGGGTCCATGCCCATGATCAGTGTTAGCAGCGTATTGGACATAATGTGCTTTTCTTGCTTCAAAATTGCTGTGTAGTACAATACAAGAACAGTGGATGGATTTATAGAAATCTCCTGCCCACTGTGCTTCCTATAAATGTTACGTAAATTGACCTGTGTTGCTGCTTTCCGAGCCACAGCATGTCAATTTATTCTTATGGAGATGTTAGTGTTTTGGGCGGGAGAACAGTGCATAAATACGCTGCACCAAAAATCCTGATCGTTGGCACTTATAGAGTGTTCTCCTGCACAGGACACTAGAGTCTCCACAAGAGAAATTTCGCTTCATCCAGAAATCCAGCCAAGAGGAATAAATGTACCGCCCCGTGCTCGGCAGCCGAGCCGCTCGGATCCGGACCTTCAGTGGGTGGCTCGAGGGTTTCCGAACCCGGGGGTCCTGCGGTCACTCCAATCAAAAGGGGGTTTGTGGTTTGGGGACGTAGGTGTACGGCCGGAGCCGTGTTAAGTTCGTGACGCCACCCACGGGATGTGGTGAAAGTGGACACCACCACTGCAGTTACGGGGCACCCGGGGGAGATGTTTGGCAGCAAGTTGTTAACCCCTCCGTGGGCAGGGATGGCGGCCCCGGGACCCATTGGGAGTGTTTGGCGGTGCAGGGAGATGGGCAATCGGAGGGTGCGGATGTACTCACTATTAGTAAAGACACGAGTCTCTGGTAAACCAAGGTTATGGTGGTCGGTGCCCACAGCTGGCTGCAGTTTGGTCCCCCACCCGGCTGGTGGTCTCTGTCTTTCTCCTGCACCTGTGTGTGATGGTGGACTGGCTGTGCTTGCAACTTCAGGAGTCCGCTCCCGGCTTGTGGTTGCCTGAGGAGCCGTTTGCCCGGAGACGCTGGCCTGTGGGATCTCTGAGCCGTAGCGGTGGCTTTCTATCCTCCTCGTTGAGCTGTTGTCTTCAGTTGGGACTTTGGGTGGGACAGGACCTCTAGTCCTGGCCGCAATCAGTTAATTAGCTAGCCCCCAGTAGCTTATGGACCTAGCTTCAGGGTCTGAGTACCCCCCTTTGTGCTCCGGTTTCCGAGTCGGTTCGCTGAGTCGGTACCGGCGGGCCACTACCCTGTCCCGGTCCACCTCGGTTCCACCGAGCCGTTTTCCTGGCTCCTGCAGACAGAGGCCTCCGTCTGCCTCCTAGCCTGAGGTACCAGGGCTCCTACCCTGGCACCTGCTCAAATTGGGTTTTCTCTCCTCTGCTGGAGCTGCACACAGCTCCAGCCCACACACCTCTCCAACTTGAACTCTACACTGTACTGTTTACTTTCCCGCCTCAGGCTGTCTGAGACTCCTAGTAGGGCATCTTCCAACTGCCTGGTTCCGCCCCCTGGTGAGTCCATCAAGCCCTGAGGGGGGTGACTAGGGTTTAAATGTGTTTGGCTGTATGTTACCTATGAGAGACAGGTGTAATGCGGGGCCCTATCTGTGACCACCTGGCTGGCCAGGGCATCACATAAAGAATCCTTATGATCTGATAATGGACCGGACACACCTGACACTTTATACCATCAGAATTACTCCATTTTCTATTTACTCCACTGTAGTTCTGTTATGCAATGGAAAAATGTAAGAATGTACCATGTGATACCTACCAAAGCCACAACTGATAAACAGGAGTAGTTAGCAGTGCTCAGTCCTTCTGTTCAGCACCGGTGGTAATAATGATTGAGAAGAATCTATGGAATGGATTGTTTGCGAAGAGTGACCACTAATCACAGTGTTCCCATAAGAAATAAAGGAGTGTCTACGAGGTAGGGTGACATACCAGCAATCTTCATATGGCAAATGGCACAGTCTAATAATGAGTATTGTAAATTGTGTATTTTATTATAAAGACAAAACAACCACTGATATCGGGGAGACCAGCCAGAGAAAACACTGCCAGCAGCCAGCAAGGGCGCTCAAGACAGTGAAATCCTAGGTACATTGCCCCCTGGGAAATATGCAAATAAAAAAAGTCCATGGAGCCTCTGTTAGGAGTCTCAACACAGAAACCAGCCAGATATCCCTCCGGGAAGGACCCAGCCAAGGGGTGGCTCTTTTTAGGAGACCACCATAACCACCATATTAAGTGGCCTTTTTAGTCAATATCCAACTTTTTGACTAGTTTAAAGATATGACAAGGGAAATACCAAGGCCAGGTATCCATCCACAGACAGCTGTTTCGGGGTATTGCCCCTCATCAGTGTGGAGTAGGATTCTGGCCGGGTGGGAGCAATGCCTAGTAGACCAACAAGACAAAACAATCACTGATCTCGGGGAGACCAGCCAGCGAGGGCGCCCAAGACAGTGAAATCCTAGGTACATTGCCCCCCTGGGAAATATGCAAATCAAAAAAGTCCATGGAGCCTCTGTTAGGAGTCTCAACACAGAAACCAGCCAGATATCCTTCCGGGAAGGACCCAGCCAAGGGGTGGTTCTTTTTAGGAGACCACCATAACCACCATATTAAGTGTCCCTTTTAATCAATATCCAACTTTTTGACAAGTTTAAAGATATGACAAGGGAAATACCAAGGCCAGGTAGCCATCCACAGACAGCTTTTTTGGGGTATTGCCCCTCATCAGTGTGGAGTAGGATTCTGGCCGGGTGGGAGCAATGCCTAGTAGACCAACAAGACAAAACAATCACTGATCTCGGGGAGACCAGCCAGAGAAAACACTGCCGGCAGCCAGCGAGGGCGCTCAAGACAGTGAAATCCTAGGTTCATTGCCTGGCTGGGTCTTTCCTGAAGGGATAAGTAATGGGGAACCCGAGCACTCAATAAGAGAGGAGAGGAAAATTTGAATGCAAGTGTTTTTATTCACAACCGACAAAAATTGCAAAATGTGAACCCTGACACAAAAGCAACAAACCAACGTTTCGGATTATCAGACCTTTCTCAAGGTAGTTGCTTATAATAGAGACGCAGAGGTATACGGGTCACAGGGACAGCCGTCAGGGTAGAGGGTAAGTGGAGGGCGTCACATTCAGCATTAAGCGGTATCAGAATGGTGGTGATGTGAGGATTAAACACAGAGGCAGAGGAGGAGAGGAGAAGACGCCTGCTCATAGAGGACCATATAGTGCTGGAACAGCGGTGGCAGTGGTGATCCTAGGTTCATTGCCTGGCTGGGTCCTTCCTGAAGGGATATCTGGCTGGTTTCTGTGTTGAGACTCCTAACAGAGGCTCCATGGACTTTTGTTGATTTGCATATTTCCCAGGGGGCAATGTACCTAGGATTTCACTGTCTGGAGCGCCCTCGCTGGCTGCCGGCAGTGTTTTCTCTGGCTGGTCTCCCCGAGATCAGTGATTGTTTTGTCTTGTTGGTCTACTAGGCATTGCTCCCACCCGGCCAGAATCCTACTCCACACTGATGAGGGGCAATACCCCGAAACAGCTGTCTGTGGATGGATACCTGGCCTTGGTATTTCCCTTGTCATTTCTTTAAACTAGTCAAAAAGTTGGATATTGACTAAAAGGGCCACTTAATATGGTGGTTATGGTGGTCTCCTAAAAAGAGCCACCCCTTGGCTGGGTCCTTCCCGGAGGGATATCTGGCTGGTTTCTGTGCTGAGACTCCTAACAGAGGCTCCATGGACTTTTTTGATTTGCATATTTCCCAGGGGGCAATGTACCTAGGATTTCACTGTCTTGAGCGCCCTCGCTGGCTGCTGGCAGTGTTTTCTCTGGCTGGTCTCCCCGAGATCAGTGATTGTTTTGTCTTGTTGGTCTACTAGGCATTGCTCCCACCCGGCCAGAATCCTACTCCACACTGATGAGGGGCAATACCCCGAAACAGCTGTCTGTGGATGGATACCTGGCCTTGGTATTTCCCTTGTCATATCTTTAAACTAGTCAAAAAGTTGGATATTGACTAAAAGGGCCACTTAATATGGTGGTTATGGTGGTCTCCTAAAAAGAGCCACCCCTTGGCTGGGTCCTTCCCGGAGGGATATCTGGCTGGTTTCTGTGCTGAGACTCCTAACAGAGGCTCCATGGACTTTTTTGATTTGCATATTTCCCAGGGGGCAATATACCTAGGATTTCACTGTCTTGAGCGCCCTCGCTGGCTGCCGGCAGTGTTTTCTCTGGCTGGTCTCCCCGACATCAGTGATTGTTTTGTCTTGTTGGTCTACTAGGCATTGCTCCCACCCGGCCAGAATCCTACTCCACACTAATGAGGGGCACTACCCCGTAACAGCTGTCTGTGGATGGATACCTGGCCTTGGTATTTCCCTTGTCATATCTTTAAACTAGTCAAAAAGTTGGATATTGACTAAAAAGGCCACTTAATATGGTGGTTATGGTGGTCTCCTAAAAGGAGCCACCCTTGGCTGGGTCCTTCCCGGAGGGATATCTGGCTGGTTTCTGTATTTTATTATAAAAGCACACATCACTGCAATGCTCGAAAATATAATAATCTGGAAAGAAGATAAAAAGTTTCTTCTCTAGTCAAGTATGCTGCCAAGGAGTTTGTATAGCAGTGCACTGAACCTGTTACGTAAAATACAGAGATATTTTCACCTAAATGCCATGCGCTCATATTTTGCCAAATATACGCCACAGGCACTGTGATTGGACCTCAAAGGTGAACTATATATGATGGTAGTTTTTTTATTTTTCTGCACTTGTTAAAGGGAACCTGTCATCAGAAATTTTGCTTTAAACCTAAAAGTTTCCCCCTCTGCAGCTCCTGGGCTGCATTCTAGCAAGGTTCCTGTACTTTTTGTGGCCCCTTTTAAACCAAATTAAATACTTTATAAACTTGAACCTTTTGCTATGTAAATTTTGTAAATCGTCCATGGGGGCGGGCTCTCTGCTGACCGTTGCTGTTCCTCCAGCAGATTTACGCCGCCCCCAACGCTGAATTTCATATCTCACGACGCCGCCCCTGGGCGCCTGTGGTCCCGCACATGCGCTGTGCGACTGTAGCGGGACTGTGCACTGTGTACACGTGTGACCGCTGGTGACGTTTTGCGCAGGCACGAGGTTATGGGCGTCGCTGTGAGTGTCATCAGCAAGTGCCGCCCATAACCTCGTGACCGCACTTTCCCCCCACTGCCTCCAGCGTTCTGCGCAAGCGCTTGCTGGCCAGATGACCCGACGTCACCTCTTTCCCATCTTGCCCTGCTGCAGGGTAAGATGGGAAGGAGGTGACGTCAGGTCATTTGGCCGGCGAGCGCTTGCGCAGAACGCTGGAGGCAGTGGGGGAAAGCGCGTCCACGAGATTATGGGCGGGCACTTGCGATGCAATCACAGCCCTGCCCATACTCTCGTGCTTGTGACACACGTCACCAGCGATCCTGGCATGGGCGGCACCTCGGCGCAGGGGGCGGCGTCCTGATGGATGAAATGGAGCGCGGGGGGACGGCGTCAATGTGCTGGAGGAACAGCAACGGTCACCACAGACCCCGCCCCCATGGACAATTTACAAAATTTGCATAGCAAAAGGTACAAGTTTATAAAGTATTTAATTTGATTTAAAAGGGGCCACAAAAAGTACAGGAACCTTGCTAGAATGCAGCCCAGGAGCTGCAGAGGGGGACACTTTTAGGTTTCAAGCTAAATTTCTGATGACAGGTTCCCTTTAAGGATATAAAAGTGCAAAAGCAAATCCTATTGTCACAAGGGTGTCCTGTCCTGGGAGACTTGTCACAGGTTTGGTATGTGAGTCCCACATTACCTTGTGAGACTAAATATTAAACATATTTGCTTTCTTTTAGTGCAGCAAGGGTTAAGGACTTTTTCCTTGCTGGTAGTTTCTTGTTAGTTCATCTGAGGTGCAACCAGTTTGCGACCACTCCCATTTCCTTTAAATAGTTACATGTCCTATCATCTGAGGCCGGTTATAGAGATTCATTCTGAACTGACCACCTTGGAGGAAGAAAGCTTTTTGTAGCTACTGGAGCCATGTTGCCTGCAGCCCTGGTGGTTGGCTGCAGGTTTGAAGTTGAAATATATCCTTTTGTCTGTTCCTCTTTCTGACTACCTTACCTTGTGTCAGACTATTGTAGTGGTGTAGTCCAGTGCACTCATCGGCCTTTGCACTAGTGAGGGTGAGTGGAGGCACAGATAGGGACTACGCACGTGATGGCAACAAGCGGAAGGACTCATTTAGAGACTTTAAGGGAGCACAGGGTTCAAACACAGTATAGTAACAGCAGGTGCCCCAACCCACGCTTCCTAACATCACGGCCTACCTCTCCCTTTCCATCCCTGTTGTACCTCTGTGTTGCGCTGTGCACCGGGCGTCCCCTTGCTTGAGGTCGACAATAGCACAATGCATCGGGCATCCCCTTTAGTAGTGTTCGAGCAGAGGCCAAGCTTATGCACTTATGCTCTGTTAAAGACGGGGCTCCTCAGACCTGATCTTAGGGGCACTTTGCACACTACGACATCGCAGGTGCGATGTCAGTGGGGTCAAATTGAAAGTGACGCACATCCAGTGTTGCAGGCGATATCGTAGTGTGTAAAGCATTTTTGATACGATTAACGAGCGCAAAAGCGTATCATCGGTGTAGCGTCGGTCATTTCCATGAATTGGGATTGACCGATGTTATGATGTTGTTCCTCGTTCCTGCGGCAGCACACATCGCTGTGTGTGAAGCCGCAGGAGCGAGGAACATCTCCAGCTGCATCACCGTGTCTCACGCCGGCTCTGCGGAAGGAAGGAGGGGGGCGGGATGTTTACGTCCCGCTCATCTCCGCCCCTCCGCTTCTATTGGCCGCCTGCCGTGTGATGTCACTTTGACGACGCACGACCCACCCCTTATTAAGGAGGCGGATGGCCAGCCAGAGCGACGTCGCAGGGCAGGTGAGTGCATATGTGAAGCTGGCGCAGCGATAATGTTCACTACGCCAGCTATCACCATGATATCGCAGCTGCGACGGGGGCGGGGACTATCACGCACGGGATCGCAGCATCGGCTTGCGATGTCGTAGTGTGCAAAGGGCCCCTTAGTGTCCCAAAGCCCTGTTCTCAGGATTGTTGAGAATTCCAGTGGTCGGTAACGCCAGTAATTAGCATGTTATCCCTTATCCTACTGATATGGAATACCTTGCAAATTTAGGAAAACATCTTTAGAGAAATTGTCCAATATTACATTTATACAGTTAGGTCCAGAAATATTTGGACAGTGACACAATTTTCGCGAGTTGGGCTCTGCATGCCACCACATTGGATTTGAAATGAAACCTCTACAACAGAATTCAAGTGCAGATTGTAACGTTTAATTTGAAGGTTTGAACAAAAATATCTGATAGAAATTGTAGGAATTGTACACATTTCTTTACAAACACTCCACATTTTAGGAGGTCAAAAGTAATTGGACAAATAAACCAAACCCAAACAAAATATTTTTATTTTCAATATTTTGTTGCGAATCCTTTGCAGGCAATCACTGCCTTAAGTCTGGAACCCATGGACATCACCAAACGCTGGGTTTCCTCCTTCTTAATGCTTTGCCAGGCCTTTACAGCCGCAGCCTTCAGGTCTTGCTTGTTTGTGGGTCTTTCCGTCTTAAGTCTGGATTTGAGCAAGTGAAATGCATGCTCAATTGGGTTAAGATCTGGTGATTGACTTGGCCATTGCAGAATGTTCCACTTTTTTGCACTCATGAACTCCTGGGTAGCTTTGGCTGTATGCTTGGGGTCATTGTCCATCTGTACTATGAAGCGCCGTCCGATCAACTTTGCGGCATTTGGCTGAATCTGGGCTGAAAGTATATCCCGGTACACTTCAGAATTCATCCGGCTACTCTTGTCTGCTGTTATGTCATCAATAAACACAAGTGACCCAGTGCTATTGAAAGCCATGCATGCCCATGCCATCACGTTGCCTCCACCATGTTTTACAGAGGATGTGGTGTGCCTTGGATCATGTGCCGTTCCCTTTCTTCTCCAAACTTTTTTCTTCCCATCATTCTGGTACAGGTTGATCTTTGTCTCATCTGTCCATAGAATACTTTTCCAGAACTGAGCTGGCTTCATGAGGGGTTTTTCAGCAAATTTAACTCTGGCCTGTCTATTTTTGTAATTGATGAATGGTTTGCATCTAGATGTGAACCCTTTGTATTTACTTTCATGGAGTCTTCTCTTTACTGTTGACTTAGAGACAGATACACCTACTTCACTGAGAGTGTTCTGGACTTCAGTTGATGTTGTTAACGGGTTCTTCTTCACCAAATAAAGTATGCGGCGATCATCCACCACTGTTGTCATCCGTGGACGCCCAGGCCTTTTTGAGTTCCCAAGCTCACCAGTCAATTCCTTTTTTCTCAGAATGTACCCGACTGTTGCTTTTGCTACTCCAAGCATGTCTGCTATCTCTCTGATGGATTTTTTCTTTTTTTTCAGCCTAGGATGTTCTGCTTCACCTCAATTGAGAGTTCCTTAGACCGCATGTTGTCTGGTCACAGCAACAGCTTCCAAATGCAAAACCACACACCTGTAATCAACCCCAGACCTTTTAACTACTTCATTGATTACAGGTTAACGAGGGAGACGCCTTCAGAGTTAATTGCAGCCCTTAGAGTCCCTTGTCCAATTACTTTTGGTCCCTTGAAAAAGAGGAGGCTATGCATTACAGAGCTATGATTCCTAAACCCTTTCTCCGATTTGGATGTGAAAACTCTCATATTGCAGCTGGGAGTGTGCACTTTCAGCCCATATTATATATATAATTGTATTTCTGAACATGTTTTTGTAAACAGCTAAAATAACAAAACTTGTGTCACTGTCCAAATATTTCTGGCCCTGACTGTATATTAGGTCATGTAAAAAATTTTCATTTGAAAAAAAAAATAAAATAAATAAAATTTGGCGATGAGCGGATCGTTTGGAATTCGGCTTTGTCAATTTTTACCGCAATATTAATTGTTCCTTTATATGCTTTGTGGTCTCCAGAGCATAAATAATGTAAGATATAGATAAAAAAAGTTAATACTCATTGATCACCTCTACAACCGTGTGCATCCTGTTGATTGTCAGACAGTATTATTTCGGGACTCATTACCCCATCTATTTGATGAGTGTTGGTAGTGTGTTGGGGTGTGCACTATATAGGGAAGTGATTTATGCTCACTTACTAGCCTATAACAGAGGTTGCATGCTGGATTGATTGAGTGGAAATAAATTAACCCTTGCACGCACACCTCACTTCACGTATAGAGAAGTGTGTACATGACACTATCTGTTTTACTCACAGCTATAAATGTGTTTTTGGAGATAATCATAGGTTTTGACATAGTGGTTGTAGTTATAAAGTGATAACTTTCCTCAGTGAGTGGAAAACTGTTCCTCCAAGTCATCAGGGCAGTACGGTAAACTGGTCTAGTCATAGTTTAAAAAATTGGCCTTTCCCATTGAGTGAGCTTGCTGAGGCTGAAGAGTACATCTGGTCTCACTGCGCCTTGCTGATATAAGTTACACTCTCTGAGACATAAATTTCAGTATTATCTCTAAACATTTGATCAGTAGATAGCCATGTTTATTGCATTCCTTTAGGGATGTAAAGAACTCTAGAACAAGTTTTTTAAATGGCCACTGTGATGGTGGAATATGGTGGGTTGTGTATGTTCAGATGTTGGGACTGTTGCCTTGTGTGTTCATTGTCCTGTCTGCAGGTTAATCACCCCCTTCAGTGCTTCTGTCCCTAGGTCTGGGGCAGGGGGACCTGGAATCCACCCAACATCTCTGCTTACTTGGGGGATTATTCATTCTGGCTGAGAAGGACAAGAGAGAAGCAGTAAGATTTCTCCTCTGTGGGAGAAGCTGATACCCCAGAGAGACTTTGAGAAACCCTGATTTCCCTTGAAAAGACTGGTGGAGAAGTGTAACTCATCTCTGGGATATTTATACCATTACTGGACTATTTGACTATTTTAGCCTCTGTTTGGTGGATTATTTTATGTACTTTCTTATTTGCTTGGAATAAATATTCTTTGGATTATTCACTCCTCTCTCGCTCTGTTGATTGTGTGATACTGGAGAAGGACCCCGTGTCCACAATTGTCACATTAGTCAAAAATCTGCAGGTGATATTTTTTTTACACTTATAAGATAACAAGATACTGCTGTAAATGGAGCAATGGGGGGGAATGTTTAATTGATTAAAAATAATTCCTTTAAATCTGCAGAATGAAATTAATGCAGAATAAAGCTTAACTATTTAAACCTTCCTTAAAGAATTGAAATACATTTCAGTTTATATGAAATCCATCAACAGAGTTCTCAAGCCACAATATTACTTTGAAATTCTTAGAATGAATAAGATACAGATGGTGACCGCCGAACAATCCTTCCTTCAAGGGGGAGGTGCGTTCGGCGTCATAGCGACGTCACTGCGGCGTCACTAAGCTGCCGCCCAATAGCAGAGGAGGGGCGGAGATGAGCGGCCGGAACATGCCGCCCACCTCCTTCCTTCCTCATTGCCGGTGGACGCAGGTAAGGAGATGTTCGTCGTCCCTGCGACGTCACACATAGCGATGTGTGACGCCACAGGAGCGCCGAACAAACAGCGGCATGCACCAAAAACGATATTTGGAAAAGGAGCGACGTGTCAACAATCAACAATTTTAGACGTTTTTGCGATCATTGCACGTCGCTCCTTGGTGTCACACGCTGCGATGTCGCTAACGGCGCCGGATGTGCGTCACTAACGACGTGACCCTGACGATATATCGTTAGCGATGTTGCAGCGTGTAAAGCACCCTTTACACTCTTGAAAAGGTTTGCGAGAGTTATGAGATTTATATGTCCCCTTTGTCTAAAAACTTTGCTAAATCAGTGGAAATGTCTTTGCAATGTTACAGTGATGCGTAGTATTTGTGCTCTGCTAAGCCTTGTACTTCTACAGGTTGACGAGAGTGGAAAAGTCAGTATGCTGGAGTCGGATCTGCAAGTTGGAGATGAAGTGGTGATGATCAATGGAGTCGAGCTGACCAGCTCAAGAAGAGAGGCAATCTCACTTGTGAAAGGATCCTACAAAAATCTCCAGCTGGTTATAAAAAGGTAAAAGTACAAATGTTCAATGAAAGAATATTGTGATTCACACCGGATAGTTTTTTTGGGTTGTTTTAAGGATAGAGGTTTTTACAAGGACTTATGCGAATATATATCTTCTTCAACTTATACAGTATGCTTCAATTATTAGCATTATGATGACCAAACCTAAAATACAGACTGATGTTACATTGGAAATATGCAAAAAGTCAAACATAGTACTTGTGTCTGGATATACTATATACGGTAGGTACTATGATGAGGCTACTGGTACTACTGCCGGAATGTAATACAGTAGCCCTATGGTATGGACAGTACTAGGTGGTTAGAACAATGTTTGTTGGAAGTACGGTAGTAACTGGCCACCACTTTGTGGTACAATGTGACTGGTATTGTTAAAAACATACTAGCGTCAGAATAGAATCACCAGTTTGCACAAAGAGGTCGGCACAGGGCAAATACCCCAACCCTGCTAAGCAAGGTGGCACAGATTCTTTTGTGGTTTATGACCATCAAATTTTTTAATACTCTTTCTATTGTAATATTACTTATATAGCACTGTTATTAGATTACTTTATGTATGGAACTATTATTTAGTCACGAATGTTGGTTTTATAAGAAATAAACTGTATATTTGTACCTTCTTAGGCACTGTGTAGCACTACTATATGGGCACAATACATTATAATATTTTTAGACTGTGGTCATGGCAGCATTTTATAAAATAGGTTATTTTCTGTTGTTGGGCACTCTACTGTATCGATATAGGGTACAAGTAGGAAACTATGGGACAGAAGAGCTCAAATAGGGTCTTATCCATCAGATACAGTATATGGTGATGATATGTTGAAATATGCTCACCTTGTTAAGTTGTGTGACTTACAACAAGATCGAAAACCTGTAATCAGCTGCTGCAAGAAGGGCTAGAAACAATGTGAAGGAACCAAAGATATGGCGTGGTGATAACTGCGCTGTTGAGAAGAAACAAAAGAACAATACAAGGATCCAGATGAAAGGCGGGCGGTTCATTTCTCAACGTGTTTCGAAGTGGTCACACTTCTTCCTTAGGAGACCCACTGTTGGTTCTCCTGAGGAAGAAGTGTGACCACTTCGAAATACGTTGAGAAATAAACCTCCTTTAAGCTGGATCCTTCATGTTGGTCTTTCCCTACTTCTCCGCCGTGCAGTCCTCACCACGTCATGTCTCTGGTTCCTTCGCATTGATGTAAAGGGTATGACACTGAGCACAGCAAAAAGTCACTGCAGCAAAATTTTTGTATAACCATAAATTGCTTAATTAAGACAATAAGTGGGAACTATTGTTTGATGAGTGTAATTAATGTTTTGTGTCGAGTTATATGAGATTTATTGGACAAAGAAGCAATATGACCGATGTATCAGCCTTTAAAAACTGAGCGTCAGGCATTCCTTATTCCCTTAGTATTAGAGTACCCATGCTAAACAAAAAGGTATGCTACACATACAGTATATTGAATACCTAAATCACCATTTTCTAGAGAATATAGTAACATTAAAAGTTCATTTGAAGAAAACAGAGTATACAGTAAGAATGTTTAAGACTTGGTTGCTATGGTTTATGATTGATTATAGTAATAAGATGTTTAACAACCCATAACAGATACATTGTTCACTTCATACATCAGTTCCATGTCTACCACACATTTTTTTACAATGACGATTCCACCGCGTTTATCTATATTCCAGGCTTTTAGTCTTTTTTCTTCAGCTAAACCAGTTTGCGCTTTCATTACAACATAATGATGCAGTGCACTTTTAGGAAAGCTTCTTCCATTTAATACATTTTGAAACAGGTGCTTCACGGGTCACTGCTTTGTGTGTATTGAACACTTGATATATCTTTCTGACATGCCTGATGTATTAACAATTTTACAGGTGCACACTTGAGCAACTTAGTTCAAGAATGTAGCTTGCTTAAGTGTTGGTTTTCACTTGTCTTTCTGTGTCTGAAGCCCATGACAAAGGTTGGGTTGAATGGAAAAGATAAATCACTCAGATGGCCGGTAGTATATTACACTGCTGTAACACTACTTAATACAGGTTGTACAACTTTGCAACAATGAGTGCACTAAAATGAATGAAGAAACCCCTAAAGACTAAACTAATGAAATGCGATACAAGAGAGGGGGCACTTGTGGGGTATGTTGGGTACTGTTACTATAAATATATATTTTTAGATCATATTAATAGTATCTGCAGGAACTGTTCTTTGGAAATTGTCAGCATATGTTGAATGTTTAAGGAACTTGTGGTTCTGGCATTAGAATATAGGACAATTGGGTAATACATTTATAACAATTTGTTAAGCCCAATTAATAATGTTTGTATACTGCAATACATGAATAGCTGTGAGACCGCTGGCCTTGATAGACCAGATCTTTAGTTGCACAACTAGACCAAGTGCAGCCATCAACTGACCACAGATAGTAGGTAAATAACATTCATAATAGTTCAATACTAGTGATGAGCGAGTACTAAAAAGCTCGGGTGCTCGAAGCTCGGGCCGAGCCTCCCAAGATACTCGTGTACTCGGCCCGAGCAACGAGCCCAATGTTATCCTATGGGAGACCCGAGTATTTTTGTGAAATGACCTCCCGGCAGCATGGAGAAACCCTAAAAATGTCACAAAAGTCTCAGAAGAGTGCTCAAATGACATGGCAACAGCATGGGGAAGACCCCTTGAAGCATTTATCACTCAAAAGTCACAGCTGTGAACAATTTTGTCCGCGTTTTACGCCATTTTTACGGACTCACCAGAAAACCTTCCAAAATGACCCCAAAATGATTTTTCATGGCGGAAATGTTAAGGGCACATACCCAATAGTGAGATAGAGCTGGTGTATGTTACTTTTTGAGATCAATACATGAAAGATTTTACGTGAAAACATTGTGTGGCACTCCGATGTCCCTGAGAAGAGACGTACATGAAGGCCTCTTGAGTCTAATGTGCCCATTTTGAGGAAGTGAGTCTTTGTAGTATTTTCCTTTGCCAGGGCAGTCCTAAATTGTGAGGTTCACCAATGCCCCTGCATACAGACGTGCATGAGGGCCTCAAAACATTAAGTGTCCATTGTCAGGAAGTGGGTGTATTATAGTATAGCCCTTAGGCAGGGCAGCCAAAAATTGGGAGGCTCCACATTGTCCCTGGGTAGAGACGTGCATGATGGCCTTTAAACCTGAAGTGCCCATTGTAAGGAAGTGGGTCTATTTCAGTATAGCCCTTTGCCAGGGCAGCCAAAAATTGGGAGGCTCCACATTGTCCCTGGGTAGAGACGTGCATGAGGGCCTCAAAACATTAAGTGTCCATTGTCAGGAAGTGGGTGTATTATAGTATAGCCCTTAGGCAGGGCAGCCAAAAATTGGGAGGCTCCACATTGTCCCTGGGTAGAGACGTGCATGATGGCCTTTAAACCTGAAGTGCCCATTGTAAGGAAGTGGGTCTATTTCAGTATAGCCCTTTGCCAGGGCAGCCAAAAATTGGGAGGCTCCACATTGTCCCTGGGTAGAGACGTGCATGATGGCCTTTAAACCTGAAGTGCCCATTGTAACGAAGTGGGTCTATTTCAGTATAGCCCTTTGCCAGGGCAGCCAAAAATTGGGAGGCTCCACATTGTCCCTGGGTAGAGACGTGCATGAGGGCCTCAAAACATTAAGTGTCCATTTTAATAAGTGGGTGTATTTCAGTATAGCCCTTAGGCAGGGCAGCCAAAAATTGGGAGGCTCCACATTGTCCCTGGATAGAGACGTGCATGATGGCCTTTAAACCTGAAGTGCCCATTGTAAGGAAGTGGGTCTATTTCAGTATAGCCCTTTGCCAGGGCAGCCAAAAATTGGGAGGCTCCACATTGTCCCTGGGTAGAGACGTGCATGAGGGCCTCAAAACATTAAGTGTCCATTGTCAGGAAGTGGGTGTATTATAGTATAGCCCTTAGGCAGGGCAGCCAAAAATTGGGAGGCTCCACATTGTCCCTGGGTAGAGACGTGCATGATGGCCTTTAAACCTGAAGTGCCCATTGTAAGGAAGTGGGTCTATTTCAGTATAGCCCTTTGCCAGGGCAGCCAAAAATTGGGAGGCTCCACATTGTCCCTGGGTAGAGACGTGCATGAGGGCCTCAAAACATTAAGTGTCCATTTTAAGGAAGTGGGTGTATTTCAGTATAGCCCTTAGGCAGGGCAGCCAAAAATTGGGAGGCTCCACATTGTCCCTGGATAGAGACGTGCATGATGGCCTTTAAACCTGAAGTGCCCATTGTAAGGAAGTGGGTCTATTTCAGTATAGCCCTTTGCCAGGGCAGCCAAAAATTGGGAGGCTCCACATTGTCCCTGGGTAGAGACGTGCATGAGGGCCTCAAAACATTAAGTGTCCATTTTAAGGAAGTGGGTGTATTTCAGTATAGCCCTTAGGCAGGGCAGCCAAAAATTGGGAGGCTCCACATTGTCCCTGGATAGAGACGTGCATGATGGCCTTTAAACCTGAAGTGCCCATTGTAAGGAAGTGGGTCTATTTCAGTATAGCCCTTTGCCAGGGCAGCCAAAAATTGGGAGGCTCCACATTGTCCCTGGGTAGAGACGTGCATGAGGGCCTCAAAACATTAAGTGTCCATTGTCAGGAAGTGGGTGTATTATAGTATAGCCCTTAGGCAGGGCAGCCAAAAATTGGGAGGCTCCACATTGTCCCTGGGTAGAGACGTGCATGATGGCCTTTAAACCTGAAGTGCCCATTGTAAGGAAGTGGGTCTATTTCAGTATAGCCCTTTGCCAGGGCAGCCAAAAATTGGGAGGCTCCACATTGTCCCTGGGTAGAGACGTGCATGAGGGCCTCAAAACATTAAGTGTCCATTTTAAGGAAGTGGGTGTATTTCAGTATAGCCCTTAGGCAGGGCAGCCAAAAATTGGGAGGCTCCACATTGTCCCTGGGTAGAGACGTGCATGATGGCCTTTAAACCTGAAGTGCCCATTGTAAGGAAGTGGGTCTATTTCAGTATAGCCCTTTGCCAGGGCAGCCAAAAATTGGGAGGCTCCACATTGTCCCTGGGTAGAGACGTGCATGAGGGCCTCAAAACATTAAGTGTCCATTTTAAGGAAGTGGGTGTATTATAGTATAGCCCTTAGGCAGGGCAGCCAAAAATTGGGAGGCTACACGTTGTCCCTGGGTAGAGACGTGCATGAGGGCCTCAAAACATTGTTCCCATTGCAAAGGAGCGGGTCTCCTGTCGTTGTAATGTCCATTCTGCAAAGAATGGGCGAAAAAATTTACCACTGGGGGTATACCTGAAACAAAGACCTAACTATTGTAACGGTCATCATGATGGCGCATGAGGAGAAGGAGGAGCAGTCCAGCGATTATCCAAAGTCGAGAAGTGTACCCATGGGTGAGTGGAGGTACATGGCAAACTTTAAATTCCGCTCTCATTTGCTGGTGGTGTGGTGAAGTCTGGCCCAATCCAACCCTTGTTCATCTTTATCAGAGTCAGCCTGTCAGCATTTTCAGTTGACAGGCGGGTGCGTTTATCTGTAATGATTCCACCTGCGGCACTAAAAACACGCTCTGACAAAACGCTAGCAGCAGGGCAGGCCAGGACTTCCAAGGCGTAGAGAGCCAATTCATGCCACGTGTCCAGCTTGGATACCCAATAATTGTAAGGCACAGAGGAATGTCGGAGTACAGTTGTTCGATCTGCAAGGTACTCCTTCAGCATCTGGGCAAACTTAGGATTTCTTGTGGCACTACCCCGCACCTCAGGGGCTGTGGTACGTGAGGGGCTGAGAAAACTGTCCCACATCTTAAAGACTGTTCCCCTACCTCTGGCGGATTGGACTTGTGCCTCTCTCGGCTGTACGCCTCGGTTGTCCACTGATTCCTGACCTATGCCGCTAGCGTTTTGTGAGGGGAATGCTTTGCCTACTTCCGTGAGTATGGCCTTCCGAAACTGCTGCATTTTGGTTGACCTCTCCTCCACGGGAATAAGAGACAAAAAGTTCTCCTTGTAGCGTGGGTCTAACAGTGTTACCAACCAGTAATGATTGTCGGCCAAGATGTTCTTAACGCGAGGGTCACGAGACAGGCAGCTTACCATAAAGTCAGCCATGTGCGCCAGACTCTTAACAGCCAGGACTTCAGTAGCCTGACCAACAAGATGACTGAACATGCTGTCCTCCTCCTCCTCCTCCTCCTCCTCCTCCTCCTCCTCATCTACCCTGTCCTCTGGCCAGCCACGCTGAATCGAGGATATGACTGGTGTGCATGTCATATCCTCAATTTGGCCGGAGAGTTGCTCCATGTCTTCATCCTCCTCCTCGTCATAGTCCTCCACTGCACGTTGTGATGAGACGAGGCTGGGCTGTGTGTTATCACCCACACCCACTACTGTTTCTTGCTGCAACTCATCGCGCTCCGCCTGCAATGCATCATGTTTGTTTTTCAGCAGGGACCGTTTTAGAAGGCAGAGTAGCGGTATGGTGACGCTAATAATGGCGTCATCACCACTCACCATCTTGGTGGAGTCCTCAAAGTTTTGGAGGATGGTACATAGGTCTGACATCCATCTCCACTCCTCAGGTGTTATGTGTGGAGTTTGACCCATTTCCCGACGGCTTAGGTGATGCAGGTACTCAACAACTGCCCTCTTCTGCTCACATATCCTGACCAACATGTGCAGAGTTGAATTCCAACGCGTGGGGACATCACACACCAGTCTGTGAGCCGGAAGATGCAAACGGCGCTGAAAGCCGGCAAGGCCGGCTGAAGCAGTAGGTGACTTTCGAAAATGTGCAGACAGGCGGCGAACTTTTACCAGCAGATCAGACAGCTCTGGGTATGACTTTATAAACCGCTGAACCACGAGGTTGAGCACATGGGCCACGCATGGAACATGTGTCAGCTGGCCTCGCCTCAAAGCCGCCACCAGGTTCCGGCCATTGTCACAAACGACCTTTCCTGGCTTTAGGTTCAGAGGTGTGAGCCAGTGATCTGCCTGCTGTTTCAGAGCTGTCCACAGCTCTTCTGCATTGTGGGGTTTGTCACCTATGCAGATTAGCTTCAGCACAGCCTGTTGCCGCTTCGCCGAGGCAGTGCTGCAGTGCTTCCAGCTTGTGACTGGTGTGGAGGGCACAGTGGATGAGGATGCGCAGGAGGAGGAGGAGGCTGAAGAGCATGACATTCCGGAGCTGTAGAGTGTGGGTGAAACACTGACTGAGGTAGGGCCTGCAAACCTTGGTGTGGGAAGGACGTGTTGCGTCCCTCGCTCAGACTGGGTCCCAGCTTCCACAATATTAACCCAGTGTGCCGTCAACGAGATGTAGCGGCCTTGCCCACAAGCACTTGTCCACGTGTCTGTGGTTAGGTGGACCTTGGGTAAAACAGCGTTGTTCAGGGCACGTGTGATGTTTTGTGACACGTGGTTATGCAACGCGGGGACGGCACACCGGGAGAAATAGTGGCGGCTGGGGACCGAGTAACGTGGGACAGCTGCCGCCATCAGGTCACGGAATGCTTCTGTCTCCACCAGCCTAAAAGGCAACATTTCCAGCGCAAGCAGTCGCGAAATGTTAGCATTTAGAACTGTGGCATGTGGGGTGTTGGCAGTGTATTTGCGCCTGCGTTCAAAGGTTTGCTGAATGGATAACTGAACGCTGCGCTGGGACAAGGACGTGCTTGATGATGGTGTTCTTTCTGCGTAGGCAACTGTAGGTGCAGGAGTGGAGGAGGCTTGTTCGCAGGCAGCATGGACAGAGGATTGGCTCGCATGCACAACCAGCGAAGACGTAGCAGTGACATCAGCAAGCACTGCTCCTCGACTCTGTTGTACTTCCCACAAAGTCGGGTGCTTGGCTGACATGTGCCTGATCATGCTGGTGGTGGTCAGGCTGCTAGTTTTGGTACCCCTGCTGATGCTGGCACGGCAGGTGTTGCAAATGGCCTTTTTTGAATCATCTGGATCCAACTTAAAAAACTGCCAGACTCGTGAAGACCTAACATTTGGACAGGCACCTTGTGTCGTCGTGTTGTTCCGGGGAACGGTTGCCTGACTTCTGCCTGGGGCCACCACCCTGCTTCTTACTGCCTGTTGTGATGCTACGCCTCCCTCCCCCTGTGCACTGCTGTCCTCGCTCTGCATATCCTCCTGCCAGGTTGGGTCAGTTACTGGATCATCCACCACGTCGTCTTCCTCTTCCGCACCCTGCTCCTCCTCCTGACTTGCTGACAATTGTGTCTCATCATCGTCCACCACTTGTTGAGACACGTTGCCAACTTCGTGAGAACGTGACTGCTCAAATATTTGGCCATCTGTACAGACGATCTCCTCATGACCCACTTCAATATGAGCTGGCGAGAGGCCAGAATGTGTGAATGGAAACGTGAACAGCTCTTCCGAGTGTCCAAGTGTGGGATCATTAATGTCCGAGGAGGACGTGTACTCAGCCTGGTGGTAGGAAGGAGGATCAGGTTCAGAAATGTGCGGTGCAGTATCACGGCTACTGACACTTGACCGTGTGGAAGACAGAGTGTTTGTGGTGGTGCCAATCTGACTGGAAGCATTATCCGCTATCCAACTAACAACCTGTTGACACTGGTCTTGGTTCAAGAGCGGTGTACTGCTGCGGTCCCCAAGAATTTGGGACAGGACGTGCGAGCGACTAGATGTGGCCCTTTGTTGTGGCGAAATTAGAGCTTGCCCACGACCTCGGCCTCTGCCTGCACCACCATCACGTCCACTTCCTTGTTCCTTGCCAATGCCCTTGCGCATTTTGCAATGCTGTGCACTGCTGACGTGTATATTCACTACTTGTGCGTTATATCAAAGTTTCTGGAAATTGCACACAAGTGCACCTGTACGCTGCCACCGACAGGCACACACGTGCGGTTTTAAAAACCAAGCACGGACGCAATAATAACCTAACACAGGTTTTAGGAGCAAAAATTAAGAACTCTGACACTATCAGCCACTGCTGACTGACGTGTATTATACACTACACTTGTGCGTTATATAATAGTTTGGTAAACGCACACCAGTGCACCTGTACGCTGCCACCAACAGGCACACACGTGCGGTTTTAAAAACCAAGCACGGACGCAATAATAACCTAACACAGGTTTTAGGAGCAAAAATTAAGAACTCTGACACTATCAGCCACTGCTGACTGACGTGTATTATACACTACACTTGTGCGTTATATAATAGTTTGGTAAACGCACACCAGTGCACCTGTACGCTGCCACCAACAGGCACACACGTGCGGTTTTAAAAACCAAGCACGGACGCAATAATAACCTAACACAGGTTTTAGGAGCAAAAATTAAGAACTCTGACACTATCAGCCACTGCTGACTGACGTGTATTATACACTACACTTGTGCGTTATATAATAGTTTGGTAAACGCACACCAGTGCACCTGTACGCTGCCACCAACAGGCACACACGTGCGGTTTTAAAAACCAAGCACGGACGCAATAATAACCTAACACAGGTTTTAGGAGCAAAAATTAAGAACTCTGACACTATCAGCCACTGCTGACTGACGTGTATTATACACTACACTTGTGCGTTATATAATAGTTTGGTAAACGCACACCAGTGCACCTGTACGCTGCCACCAACAGGCACACACGTGCGGTTTTAAAAACCAAGCACGGACGCAATAATAACCTAACACAGGTTTTAGGAGCAAAAATTAAGAACTCTGACACTATCAGCCACTGCTGACTGACGTGTATTATACACTACACTTGTGCGTTATATAATAGTTTGGTAAACGCACACCAGTGCACCTGTACGCTGCCACCAACAGGCACACACGTGCGGTTTTAAAAACCAAGCACGGACGCAATAATAACCTAACACAGGTTTTAGGAGCAAAAATTAAGAACTCTGACACTATCAGCCACTGCTGACTGACGTGTATTATACACTACACTTGTGCGTTATATAATAGTTTGGTAAACGCACACCAGTGCACCTGTACGCTGCCACCAACAGGCACACACGTGCGGTTTTAAAAACCAAGCACGGACGCAATAATAACCTACTAACAGGTTTTTTTGGGGAGCGACAATTACAGTACAGACAAGTCAGACACTATCTGGACTGTTTTACACTGTGTACACCAGCCCCAGATATGAAGGCTGGTATACGGTCACCACTACCCTGCCTGCCTGCCTGCCTGTATACTGCTACAATAGTCCTGACAAGGACTCTTTTGGTCACTAGCCTGTATTCAGACCTGGCTATACCCTGCCTGTATATAGCAACAATAGTCCTGAGAAGGACTCTGCTACTGTACTCCGACCTGGCTATACCCTGCCTGCCTGTATACAACTAGAATAGTCCTGAGAAGGACTTTTGGTCACACTGTTTGCAGCCCTGCAACTGAAAAAGCTATAAAGGGCCGCAAAGCTTTCCCTGAATCAGCGACACTCTCCCTACACTCACTGTCAGAATAGCTGTGAGCAGAGCACAGCGCGCCGGCCGATATAAAGGCTCGGTGACGCTGTGCAGGCCGGCCAATCACTGCAATTCCACAACTAACAGGGCTGTGGCATTGCAGTGGTCTGCCAGCCAATCCCTGCATGAGGGCTGGCTCTCAAAAGAGCGCCAACATGCAGAAATGAAGACCACGAGTAAAGCACGAGTATCGCGAGATTACTCGGTCCCCGCCGAGCAGCCCGAGTACAGTGATACTCGTGCGAGTACCGAGTAGTGACAAGCATGCTCGCTCATCACTATTCAATACCAGTCCACTGCTGGTTTGTGCTCTCAGCTGGCATGAACTCTACCAGACTTATTTGTGCCATTGGCCAACATCAAAGTCATTACTATGTATAGTTAATTGATTGTTTGTTTTATTTTTTTAAATTAAGGAGCTATACTATGTAAGATGGTGAATGGCTACATGGCCGGTATGTATCCCAGAGGAAGATGTCCTCTGTAATGTAAATTTGGAATGTCTACTCCAGTATCTGTAATGCCATGAGCTTTGTTAAGGAGGTCAAGGTCCAGGATTACAGATAGCTGGAGAGATATGTGGGTCTTGCTATCCATATAGCTCCACCGATTGGTGTATCTCATATGTCTTGTGAGACTGTTTGTTTGGCACATGGCAGTCAGTGTGAGGACGATGGTACACTTCCTGAAGAAATCTCTGAGTGAGCGTGGCTCGCTGAGACTGACTGAAGTAAGTGTGTGTGAAAGTCTACCAAACCTCCTGAAGGTAAATGGACTTGAAATCCAGGTGTGAAAACTGACCGGGGAATCTGTGTAGGCAATCTCACACTAAAACCGGCTAGAAATCTGGGTGTGATTACTGGCTGGAGTCAGTGTGTAGTGGCTGATAACTCCATTGGAGTGCTACTGTGCAGAAGTGTATCCGAACCGGAGCGGGTTTACCGCAGATATTACAGACTTGAAATTCGGGTTCATGTTGTGTGCCACAAGTGTGCTTTATATGTTTTAACAAACTGACTGGACTTTTATATAGTTTGTGTTCCTATCGCTACCTCGCTGCAGCAAGTAAAGTGAGTACCCCATCACGGTGAGTGAAATGTTACAACTAATAAGACAAATGGCACAGTGCCAGTATATAGTATGTATCCTAAATAAGTAAATACCTTCCTAAAATATATAATGGAGAAGGGAATACAAATAATCAGCGATAAAGGAGATTAGAAGCTTAATGTAGATGACTTTATTAGACAAAGTTCAGAAATTTTGTTGTAGTTTGTACTAAAAGCCCAGAAGAGAGCGTTCACAATTCTACTGTATTATTATGGTATAAGGACAGACGCCAAGGCGGAGATTTATCATTTTCTTTTCACTGTTGGAAGATTCACACAGTCTTAAAAGCTCTCAATAAAAACAAAAAAAAGTTTCATCCGTTATAAATTCAAATTATGAAATAAGTTTATTATTTTATTTATACGTAAAGTATAACATTTCATTTTTTGTTACAATTTTAAAACTTTAAAAAGATAAACACCCATGTTTACCATCAGTGTCACACAGCTACCAAGTATATATAAAGTGCAATTGTAAAAGACATTTCTGTAAATCAATAATACAAATGATGATAAGAAACTTTGTAATATATTATATTATAAACATGTGCCTTTTCTCCACTTCTCGGACCCCTCTTCTCTCATTTCTGCAACCTGCACTGAATTCAGATTATCAGCTTCATTGATGGATCAGGTTACAGCTGCTGCCCATAGAGGTTTATGGAGAGAGGAAGGAAGAGCGGTTTGCTCTGGTGGACACAGACAGAAAATGAGTTCTGTGCAAGAATAGTATATGGGCTCTTTACATCCTAAAAGCTCATCAAAATGCACAATTTCACCTACTTTAGAGGTAGAAATGGGACCCCCAACCTCTAAGGCTCATATGCAACTGAAGAGGCTGCACCAAAGATATGTCCACCCCTGCAAATACTGCTGCTTCTATTAAAGGGAACCTGTCAGGTCCCATATGCACCCAGAACCACGAGCAGTTCTGGGTGTATATTGCTAATCCCTGTCTAACCGTCTCTGTATACACTAGCAACGATTTAGGGATCTTTAGAAAAGTATTAATAAAAATATTTTATCATATGCTAAGGAATGAGGGGACTAGTCCCCTGGGCATTAGTTCCCCTGGCTAGTCTGCTCCATTAGGATGTTAGTACACCCCTGTGGGTGTGCTCACATACTAATGAATGTGCAGCATCAGAGGATGATCTCACTCACCTCTCCGCCGCCATCGCCGCCCAACGCTGGATGTCGGCTCAGTGTGCTAGACCCCGGAGTTTTGGTCATGCGCATTACTTCAGTTTGAAGCCAGTACGCATACACCCGGCTTCATAGCGCGTGACTGGTCATGCGCACTGAGCCAAAATCTAGCGCATCCACTAAAAATAAAAAACATATTTTTGCAGATCATATCATAAGATGCACTTTTCTTCCGAGGGGAAAATGGGAGTGTGTCTTACATTCTAGATGTAGCTTACCAGGGGGCACAGCTGCGGTGGAGCAGGGTTACAGGAGGCAGAGTTGCTGCTGCAGTAAGTTGGCGAAGGCACGAGTGGGGTAATACTGTGAGTCCGAGGCTGAGAGGAGGGGGTGTGGCAGAGGCACAAGATAGGCACCATTGATCTCCCGTTGGAGAATGTGATGGACTTCAGGAAAGGCTATGGGAGCAATGCACGTGCAGATTAAGATCTTGGCTCTCCAAAATCTCAATTTGCACATGAGCCATCTTTGCAGCCATTTCAGATTGAAATCTTGGCTCTCCAGAAACTCAATCTGTGCTTGTGCCTCATCAACAGCCATTATAATTTCTACTGCTGTGAGATCAATAGTGGCCACTTTGTGCCACTGCGACATACCCTGATCCCAGTCTCTTGGGACATTGTCCCACCACTGTTGCCACGCTTTGCCGGTAAGGCACATCCAAAATATAAGACGGACTCTATGATTACAATACGGACCCCCATCTTAACATTAATAATATTTTTTTTCTTACTTTCTGCCTCTAAATTTGGGGTGCGTCTTATGATCCATTGCGTTTTATAATCCTGAAAATATTGTGTATTACAATGCTATTTAAATATAATTTCCCTTACATAATGGAAATGCAAATCTGCAGTATTCTGGTGGAGAAGCAAATTCCTTGTTGCCCCAGTTTAAATGTAGGATTGAGTACTATTTGTGCACAGTGGCTAAGTCCAATACTGCAGCACAGCCTTATTCACTTGAATACAGTCTACGGTAGGGGTGGGTGGTACAGTCTTTCAAATAAAGCATATATTTTTACCAATCCCATACAACCCTTTTAACATTCTTTAAAAGTGACTTCAAGGTCAAGGTTTATTTTAAGCGTCTTCTGACTCGCCTTATTATCCCTGAGAGTTAGTATCATGTGCATTGTACACACCCACTATAAACCAAGTGTGCATTGTTGTCTTTGGATTCAGAATACTGTTTCTTTATGCCCTAGGCAAGTTTACTTTATGTCATAGCATATATATATATATATACAGTCATATGAAAAAGTTTGGGCACCCCTATTAATGTTAACCTTTTTTCTTTATAACAATTTGGGTGTTTGCAACAGCTATTTCAGTTTTATATATCTAATAACTGATGGACTGAGTAATATTTCTGGATTGAAATGAGGTTTATTGTACTAACAGAAAATGTGCAATCCGCATTTAAACAAAATTTGACCGCTGCAAAAGTATTGGCACCTCAACATAAAAGTGACATTAATATTTTGTAGATCCTCCTTTTGCAAAAATAACAGCCTCTAGTCGCTTCCTGTAGCTTTTAATGGGATCCTGGATGAAGGTATATTTGACCATTCCTGTTTACAAAACAATTCCAGTTCAGTTAAGTTTGATGGTCGCTGAGCATGGACAGCACGCTTCAAATCATCCCACAGATTTTCAATGATATTCAGGTCTGGGGACTGGAATGGCCATTCCAGAACATTGTAATTGTTCCTCTGCATGAATGCCTGAGTAGATTTGGAGCGGTGTTTTGGATTATTGTCTTGCTGAAATATCCATCCCCTGTGTAACTTCAACTTCGTCACTGATTCTTGCACATTATTGTCAAGAATCTGATGATACTGAGTTGAATCCATGCGGCCCTCAACTTTAACAAGATTCCCGGTGCCGGCATTGGCCACACAGCCCCAAAGCATGATGGAACCTCCAACAAATTTTACTGTGGGTAGCAAGTGCCGTGTTTTGTTGCCTCCATGCATAACGCCTTTTTGTATGACCAAACAACTCAATCTTTGTTTCATCAGTCCACAGGACCTTCTTCCAAAATGTAACTGGCTTGTCCAAATGTGCTTTTGCATACCTCAGGCGACTCTGTTTGTGGCGTGCTTGCAGAAACTGCTTCTTTCACATCACTCTGCCATACAGCTTTTCCTTGTGCAACGTGCGCTGTATTGTTGACCAATGCACATTGACACCATCTGCAGCAAGATGAAGCTGCAGGTCTTTGGAGGTGGTCTGTGGATTATCCTTGACTGTTCTCACCATTCTTCTTCTCTGCCTTTCTGATATTTTTCTTGGCCTGCCACTTCTGGGCTTAACAAGAACTGTACCTGTGTTCTTCCATTTCCTTACTATGTTCCTCACAGTGGAAACTGACAGTTTAAATCTCTGAGACAACTTTTTGTATCCTTCCCCTGAACAACTATGTTGAATAATCTTTGTTTTCAGATCATTTGAGAGTTGTTTTGAGGAGCCCATGATGCCACTCTTCATAGGAGATTCAAATAGGAGAACAACTTGCAAGTGGCCACCTTAAATACCTTTTCTCATGATTGGATACACCTGCCTATAAAGTTCAAAGCTCAATGAGGTTACAAAACCAATTTAGTGCTTTAGTAAGTCAGTAAAAAGTAGTTAGGAGTGTTCAAATCAAGAAATTGATAAGGGTGCCCATACTTTTGCACCGGTCAAATTTTGTTTAAATGGGGACTGCACATTTTCTGTTAGTATAATAAACCTCATTTCAATCCAGAAATATTACTCAGTCCATCAGTTATTAGATATATGAAACTGAAATAGCTGTTGCAAAAACCCAAATTGTTATAAAGAAAAAAGGTTAACATTAATAGGGGTGCCCAAACTTTTTCATATGACGTTATATATATATATATATGTATATATATATATATATATATATATATATAAAAGAAAAAATTCCAGCCGCACACTGTGAAAAACCAAAGTAAATTCTACCTTATAACATAGATGGAGGTATTTATAATATTATAGTGGCCATTGTAATACCAGCCCAGCACCCTTCACTGCAACCTCCTTTGCTGGGTCCTACACTACACTGCATCTTCTCTGGGTTTTCAAAACCTACAAGATCAGCTGGTAAACAAAAAGGAGGCTAATGAAGCAGCCAGGAGCTGGGGTGCAAATCCAGCAAACAGAGCACCACTCCCTGTTATATGCATTGTACAATAGAAAAAAATAGAATGAAACAGGGGTTGCCTTGCTGGTTTCCCACGCTGGTACTAACCTGATTTCAAACCGTACTGGCAGCACCCTTACAATGTGAACAGGTGCGTATCTGGATGGTGTATATATATCCAAACTTTTGGTCTGTACTGTACACATATATAATACCGACTAAAAGTTTGGACACACTCATTCAAAGGGTTTTCGTTATTTTCATGACCCTGAAAATTGTAGATTCACATTGAACGCATCAAAACTATGAATTGACACATGTGGAATGAAATACTTAAAAAAGTGTGAAACAACTGAAAATATGTCTTATATTCTAGGTTCTTCAAAGTAGCCACCTTTTGCTTTGATTACTACTTTGCACACTCTTGGCATTCTCTTAATGAGCTTCAAGAGGTAGTCACCGGAAATGGTCTTCCAACAGTCTTGAAGGAGTTCCCAGAGATGCTTACCACTTGTTGACCCTTTTGCCTTCACTCTGCGGTCCAGCTCACCCCAAACCATCTTGATTGGGTTCAGGTCTGGTGACTGTGGAGGCTAGGTCATCTGGTCATCACTCTCCCTCTTAGTCAAATAGCCCTTACACAGCCTGCAGGTGTGTTTGGAGTCATTGTCCTGTTGAAAAATGATGGTTCAACTAAATGTAAACCGGAGGGAATAGCATGCCACTGAAAGATGCTGTGGTAGCCATGCTGGTTCAGTATGCCTTCAATTTTGAATAAATCCCCAACATTGTCACCAGCACAACATCACACCTCCATGCTTCACGAAGGGAACCAGGCATGTAGAGTCCATCCGTTCACCTTTTCTGCGTCACACAAAGACACCGTGGTTGGATCCAAAGATATCAAATTTGGACTCATGAGACCAAAGCACAGATTTCCACTGGTCTAATGTCCATTCCTTGTGTTTTTCAGCCCAAACAAGTCTCTTCTGCTTGTTGCCTGTCCTTGACAGTGGTTTCCTAGCAGCTATTTTACCATGAAGGCCTGCTGCACAAAGTCTCCTCTTAATAGCCTTAGGCTAAGTTCACACACTGCGTTTTTTTGACCCTGCGTTTTTGTGCATTTTTTGCTGCAAAAAACGTACAAAAATGCACCCGCGGCAAAAAGCGCATGTGGTTTTACCGCGTTTTTGGTGCATTTTTTGCAGCGTTTTGCTGCGTTTTTGCTCACTGCGTTTTTTGCATTTTTTATCAGTGAACAATGCCATTAAAGATTGTTGAGGAAAAAAAAAAAAGAAAAAAGGTCTGATGTAATTTCCTTCTTCAATATGTAATTCATTCTCCACTAGTGTATGCAGGAGAGCAGACAGCTGCAGAACTACAAAGCTCAGCATGCTCCATCCAGGACTGTATGCTAGAGGGAGAGGCAGGGGGAGCAGAACTATAAGGCTCAGCATACTCCATCCACTAGTGGATGCAGGAGAGCAGACAGCAGCTGCAGAACTCCAAGGCTCAGCATCCTCCATCCAATAGTGTATGCAGGAGAGCAGACAACAGCTGCCGTACTACAAGGCTCAGCATCCTCCATCCAGGACTATATGCAGGATTTTTTTGCCCCCCAAAAAAATGACGTGCGGTTCGCCATATTTTTGTATGCTAGCTGGGTACAGCAGGCAGGTACGGGCTGCCCCCAACCCCCAGCTGCCTATTTGTACCCGGATGGGAACCAAAAATATAGGGAAGCCCTTTTTTTTTTTTAATTATTTCATGAATTTCATGAAATAATTAAAAAAAAATGACGTGAGCTTTGCCCAATTTTTCAGTCCAGCCAGGTACAACTAGGCAGCTGGGGATTGAAATCCGCAATGCAGGGTGCCCAAGCTTTCTGGGCACCCCCGCTGCGAATTGCAGTCCGCAGCCACCCCAGAAAATGGCACTTTCATAGAAGCGCCATTTTCTAGCGCTATATCCAACTCTTCCAGCTGCCCTGATGCCGGGTGGCTCGCTGGGTAATAATGGGGTTAGGGCTAGCTGTGTATTATCAGCTGGCCCTAAGCCCGAAATTCATGGTGTCATGCCAATATTAGACATGGCCACCATGAATTTCTAGTAAAGATAAAAAAAAAAAAACACAGCTCACAGAAAAATATTTTTATTAGAAATAAAACAGAACACAATTATTGACTCCATCTTTATTGAAATAAAAAACCCCCCTCTGCAGTAATCCTGGTTCAAGGGTCCCGCGCCGTCTAATCCGGATCCAATATCATCTGATCGGTTTGCTGGAAGGCAAAGCGATCAGATAATGTGTCAGGTTCAAGGACGTGAATCACATCACACATCAGCTGATTGTATAAACGCCGTTTATACAATCAGCTGATGCATCAGTGCAAAAAAAAAAAACCTACAGACTTCTGTGCAGCGTTGGACTGGCTACTGGAGGAAACTCCAGTAATGCCAGGTTTGGATTCAGGTACCTGCATTGCACTCTGGAGCTCTCACCTGAGCTCAGGCGTGCAGCCTAGACTATACCGTGAGCACCGAGTGATTGATTCCCCGGCACTTGCGATTCAGTTCATGTCATCTGCAGACAGGCCGAGGTGCTCTCACCTGAACTCCGGAGATCACCCCGGCCTGTCTGCAGCTGTCATGATCTGAACTGCAAGCTCCGGGAAATCAGTCACTCGGCGCTCGCGGTACAGTCTAGGCTGATGCATCAGTGCAAAAAAAAACAAAAAACAAAACAACTACACATGTCCGTGCAGATTCCCGTCCGACCGCTGCAGGAGCTGCTGGTAATCAGCTGATGAAGTCTCCTGACGGCATCACCTGATAGCCGGCAAGGCGGTAAAAGCCGGCATCACCGCGAGACTTACGATCAGCTGATGCGTCAGGTGACTGCAACAGGTGATCACCGCCAGGTCCTCACCGCCAGGTCCTGCAGCCATCGGAGGTGCCTGCGAGCCGGCACACAGCCGGAGCAGGGGTGGCGGTATCGAGAAGAGGAGCTGGGAGCGGACATGGCACCGGGAGTCTGCAGACAGATGAGTATGACATTTTTTTTCTACTGTTCACTTTTTATTTAGCAGCTGCTTCTACCTCCCGCCCGGACATAGTGCAGGATGGAAGCGGACATAGCACCGGACGGCAAATCTCGTACAAATGCGTCCCCCCTTTTTATTTGAAGTGCCTGCACGACCTCCGGTAGAATCCCTCGAGCCACACTGCGGATCCAGATCCGAGCAGCCCGGCTGCTGGCACGGGGGCGGCGCATTAGTAGAGGTGACAAAAAACATTCAGCCGACAAGCTGCTTCTCTGCATAAAGAAACAAATGTCATGCTGGATGGTTCACTGTCAACTACAACTAGGCATTGTAGGAAGCGATTACAATGTATCTGACATGGTATCAGAGGCTTAAGCAGACGCAGATCAGTACACCAAGATGCACTGCCTAAACTACCGGGTTTTATCATATCTGAAGTGTGTCCTTTCTCTGTCAGATACTCTGAGCTCATGAACTTTTGAGTTAGAAGATTGGACCACTTACCAAGTTTGCCATTGGGTACTATATTGTCTAGCCTCCAGTGTATTGATAGAGAGCATGTTCAGCTTGGCAGGTTGCTTTGTCATGCTCAAGAAGACCAGATTGTCATTTACAAGTGTAGAAAACCTTATATTTGTCAAAATTAATCAGAAAAATTTTACCTAGATTGGCTGTAGTATCTGCCTCTCTGTCCATTATGTTCCATACTGTTCTGCTACCACCAGTGCCAATGTCCTTACACAGCTGTATATTTACTGTATGTCCATCATGTTAAAAATACTCTGTGTTGTAACTGCCAGGACTGTTAGTGCATATCCAGACATCATCTGCCTGTCCATCATGTTCTATACTGTGCTGTTGCTGTCAGTGCCAGAGCCACAGATCTTTTTATTGTCTATTGTGCTGTATATCTATATTGTATGACTGCTGGCAACCATGCATTGCACAGGGTAAATATCAGAAGGCTAGCAGGTCAAAAAATTGATACATTTTATAAATGTTAAATGGAAGCTGTCATCTATATCTACGCTGAAGAACTAGCTGGCAAGAGGACCGATAAAAACACAAGTGCTGACTGTAAGGCTATGTGCACACGCTGCGTTTTTTTGACGCTGCGTTTGTGCATTTTTGGCCGCTAAAAACGCACAAAAACGCACCCACGTCAAAAAACGCGTCAAAAAACGCATGCGTTTTTACCGCGATTTGGTGCATTTTTGGCTCCGTTTTGCTGGGTTTTTGATCTCTGCGTTTTGCTGGGTTTTTGATCTCTGCGTTTTGCTGCGTTTTTCCAATGCATTGCATGGGGGGAAAACGCAGAAAAACGCAGGAAAGAATTGACATGTCCTTTTTTTTTTAAGCTCAAAAACACAGCTTAAAAAAAAGTTGTGTGCGGACAGCAAAAATGAAAACTCATAGACTTTGCTGGGGAAGCAAAGTCATGCAGTTTTGAGGCCAAAAACGCACCCGAAAAACGTGCAAAAACGCCGCGAAAAACGCACTGTGTGAACTTACCCTTACAGTATACAGCACCCGCCCTCCCCCTTCCCTGCACCTTTGCCTGGTAACTGAAAGTGAGTGGCTGAAAGTGAATAACTTTATTTTATTCCTGTAACCGCTATGCCATTTTGTACTGCCAGACCTAATATAAATGCCAGTTACCTGCAGATTACCAGTGTATCTGCAGGTAAATAGCATATCGATAGGTGACAATTTCACTTTAAAAAGCCATTATTTACTTTTTAAACAACAAAACTATTAGTGATCCCAAGAAAGGGATAATTTTGGAAGACAACATAATCAAAAAAAGGGGGAAAGAGGGAACTACCAGCACTGAAGGATAGATTCCATACAGATGGTGCTATCTCACTAGCGCTTTACAAATACATTATAAATAAATCTTACAGCACATATCTAGCGCTTTATAAATACATAGCGGTGGATACCACTTTCAATAGAGCCTTATCTTACAGCGCATACCTAATAGCGCTTTGCACATGTTCCCTACTCAAAGAATTTCTATGGTTTGAAGGCATAGCTCATTTGTTGGTCATTGACAAAGGCCATGTTCTGGGCCGAAACGTCCGATGCACTAAAGGGCCATTTACACGCTGCGACATCGCTAATGATATATCGTAGGGTCACAGTGTTTGTGACGCACATCCGGCGTCAATAGTGACATCACAGCGTGTGACACCTATGTGTGACCTTAAACGATCGCAAAAGAGGTGAAAATCGGTGGTGTTTGAGAGGTCATTCATTTACCAAAAATCGTTGTCTGGTCAGTAGCGAGGTTGGTCGTCGTTCCTGTGGCAGCACACATCGCTATATGTGACACCGCAGGAATGAGGAACATCTCCTTACCTGCGACCGCCGGCAATGAGAAAGGAAGGAGGTGGGCGGGATGATCGGCCCGCTCATCTCTGCTCCTCTGCTTCTATTGGGCGGCCGCTTAGTGACGTCGCTATGACACCGAACGAACCGCCCCCTTAGAAAGGAGGCGGTTCGCCGGTCACAGCAACGTCGCTAGGCAGGTAAGTATGTGTGACTGTTCCTAGCGATGTTATGCGCCACAGGCAGAGATGTGCCCATGACGCGCAACCGACGGGGCGTGTACACTCGTTAGCGATCTCGCTAGCGAGATCGCAGGGTGTAAAGTACCCTTAAGACTGAATGTTTAATACATTTTCCAGGTTTTTCACTTTAATCTGGAAGTGCCTCTTTTCTAATATTATTCTACATGGTGTGGAAACCTATGAGAGCACCTCAGCTATGATTTTTATGGTGGAAGTGCCTTATGTTACACAATACATATGACTTGTATGCATTTTGTTCTAAATTGAATCTTTTTTCAAAGGTCATAATTTTAGAATGCTTATGATAAAGACATTGCTTCCTCACTTTTCAAACAAAAATATCTGTTACATATCCAAAAAAGGCAAACATTTTGGGACAGTTTTTTAAAGGCCATTGCTTTTTCAGTGGTCATGCTGTAATTGTGCAGTGGACGAGAAATGATATTATTTTTACAACGAAAATGTCAATGATGCCAAAAAAGTTTATTGTGATGGATTCTTCATCCTCTTGTTTCACCAACCCAAACTGAATCACAAGTTTTCTTTCACTGTCTTTCTGAACTCCTGCTTCCCCCAAATATACATTTTTCTTTTTAAATTGTCACATGCTGGCTAAAACTATCAGACTGGTGCTTCCAGTTGCTTCTTCATTACCTGTGCTGTCTGAGCCATGGTGCTTCCCAATTGCTTACTCACTTTACGAACAATAACCAAACCTATTATTAATCCAAAAAAAGGGATAATTAATCATTTTTTGAAGCTTAAAAGAATCTAAGTAATCTTCAGTTTGCAAATGCCAAACTTGTTGCTGGTCTTTAAAAAATTATATTTTTGGACCCACACAGTGTGGCAGCTGTAAGCATCCCCTGGCACTTTAATTGACAGCTCGCACTACACAGATATCTATCACTGTGCCTCGGCGTGCTTTGAGCCGCCACTCACAATGCACTGAGCTGTAACTGAAGCTGCGCCAGGCATGTCTGTATGAGTGAAAGCCGGTGGCTCCTGGGAGGAATTCAGTTTATTTTCTCCAGGTAGCTGCCCTTTCATTAAGGTGGACAGACAGGTTTGTAACACTATTAAACTGCAGATTAACTCGATCTACAGATAAATATCATTTGGGGACATGACAGATTCCCTTTAAAGTTAAGCTGTCAGGTGCAATATGCACCCAGAACCACGAGCAGTTCTGGGTGCATATTGCTAATCCCTGAATAACTGTCCCTGTATCTTTTAGGACACATAAAGAGATCTTTAGAAAAAGTATTTCTAAAGATCTTTTATGATAAGCTAATGAGCGCAGGGACTTGTCGGAAGGGCGTTAGTTTTGCGCTCATTTCACCTTCTTAGCATGGTAGCACACCCACAGGGGTCTGCTAACATGCTATTCAATGCAGCATTACCAGCGGTGAGGCATGTACCTGTGTCCGCTGTGACCGCGCTGCTGAATGCCTGACACTTCCGGTTATGCGCAGTGTGATGCCGGGTGTACACATCCTGGCTTCAAAGAGGTCTAGTGCATATGACTGGAAGTGCCGGGTTTTCCGATCAGCAGTGACAGGTTGATACAGGTACGCGCGTCACTGCTGGTGATGCTGCATTGAGTAGCATGTTAGTACACCTTTGTGGGCATGCTAACTTGCTAAGAGGACAGACTAGTCAGGGAATATAATGCCCTTGCGAATAGTCCTTGCACTCAATAGCATATCATAAAAGATCTTTAGAAATACTTTTTCTAAAGATCTCTTTATCTATGCTACTGTATACAGGGACGGTTAGGCAGGGATTAGCAATATGTACCCAGAACTGCTCGTGGTTCCGGGTGCATGCTGCACCTGACAGGTTCCCTTTAAGAGCTAGGGTAAGGGGGCATCAAAGAAGCAGAATGCAGTGATTCAATGGATAAGTTCACTGATGCCAAGTATTTTAATATGAACTGACTTCTAAATAGTAGCTCATTTTGTGGTACTACAATGTCTGACCTCAGAAGGAAGGCACCTGGTATTCTATACAGGATCAGCCAATATGGTATTACATTCATTCCTAGTGGCATTTGAATGCACTTTAGCTTTTTTCCTCTCCCTGCTGACTTAATCAATGAGGTGTTACTGAGAGAATGTTAAGCTTCTGAATGCACCCATGTATTAAGTTTTCAGGGTGATAGAAGAAGGGCATGAAACAGGAGAAATAGGTTGAGAAGGATAGTGCTAAACCAATAAAATGCATTGACCCATAAGTAAGCCAACATCTCCGAGCATCCGGCTGATCATGAACCTGTCATACCAGAAGAGACAAGAGAAAGGGAATCTAAGGTTCTCTAATTAAAATGGAAAACCAGATGGCTCTTTGTAATTTGTTTCATCTTCACTTCAGGGAAGACACTGGTTGTTCAAAGGGTAAAAAAAAAATTACTTGCCTATAAAATCAAGAAAATAAATCGTTCATTCACATATTGAAGTTTCAATGGTATAGAAAATCAGAGCAGTAGCTATAAATATTCCTGTTTTTACAAACTTCCACTCCCTACTCCCTATATGTCTATCTCCATAATATAGAGACACATAGGAACTGTTAAAAAAACAACAAAATCAAAGTATATTCCAGGGATTTTAAACCAAAAGTGGGAAGTAAACCCTAATAAACAGAATTGGGCCACGTGCATGCAGACATATTACTTATTTTTTTAATTTTTTTTCAAAGAGACCAGTAGAAGGGTTCTTATGCTATTGCTGCAGCCTTATTGTACCTCTGTGTGTCTTTGATTTTATATGCAAGCAAATAGAGGTAATTTTCTGTTGCTATGTGTACAAATATAAAATGAAGATTTGTCCTTAGGGCAGGTCATCAATGTCTGATCGGTGAGTGTGTTACTATTATCATTAGTGATGGGCGGACTAGCAGATGCCCTGTGTAACACACCAGATTAACCCCCTGCCGAGATTATACCTGGGATGTGTTAAATCCCGCTGTCAGAGTTTGACAGTTTGATTTAACTGGTTAACAGATGACGGTGAAGCTCCGATCAACCACAGCTAGTAAAAGAATTTAATGGCTGATTAAATCAACTGTCATGTGTGGGGAAAGATGCGGGGTTGGCATGCAAGCTCTCATCAAAGGCAGGGACACAAAATATTATTATTATTTATTATTATAGCGCCATTTACTCCATGGCGCTTTACATGTGAAAAGGGGTACACATAGTAGGGACAAGTACAATAATCATAAACAAAACAAGGCACAGGCTGGTACAGAAGAAGAGAGGACCCTGCCCACGAGGGCTCACAGACTACTAAGGGATGGAGGAGGATGCAGTAGGTGAGAGTAGAGATGGTCATGCGGTGTTATAACGGATGAGGGTTACGGCAGGTTGTAGGCTTGTCGGAAGAGATGGGTCTTCAGGTTTGTCTTGAAGCATGTCAAGGTAGGGGAAAGTCTGATATGTTGTGGCATCTCGGTTGCAGTGGTGGGAAGAGGAGATGAGAGGGGAGTAGAAAAGGAGATCTTGTGAGGAACGAAGGTTATGTGTGGGTAAGACTAGGTAACAGATGTAAGGAGAAGACAGGTTGTGGATGGCTTTGTAGCTCATGGTTAGGGTTTTGAACTGGAGTCGTGGGGCAATGGGAATCCAGTAAAGGGATTGGCAGAGAGGAGAGGTCGGGGAGTAGCGGGGGGACAGGTGGATTAGTCGGGCAGCATAGTGTAGAATAGATTTGTAGGGGTGCAAGACTGTTAGAAGGGAGGCCACAGAGCAAAAGATTGCAGTAGTCCAGGCGGGCGATAATAAGGGCATGCACTAGTGTTTTTGCAGCTTCTTCTTAACATATGATGTAAGTTTTATGTCGTGAAGGGGTTAATTAAACCTGACAGTCCACACTTCAATTGCATCTCAGTTAGTTAACTTTAAATAAAAAATAGTGGAATGCACAGCCAAAATTATGAAGATTCAGTCACTGTGCAAATATTTCTAGATTAAACTGTATCTATTTCAGCCTTCCTTTAATTTTTCTTGTCTTATTGTTATAAACTATTTTCATTAGTAATTTTTAATAAAGCAACATTCAAAGCTTTCCCAAACAGGCCAGGAAATAGTTGGGTTACACAGTGACATGTCAACAAATGGAATGCCATGTGATGGAATGAGGAAGTTTATAGTGACAGTTAATTAGCTGAGCGCAGGACAAACTCCCCGCTCTAAAATTACATTTCATGTTACGCAATGTCTTTTGAAATAACATAATTATTTTGTTATTTTTATTAATTATTTTACGTTACCATATAAAGAATAATGGGACATAATGAGTTTCTTGAAAACCCACAGAATTTCAGGAATGAAATACAAAAATTATGTTGCAAAGAAAACAACTATATGAATTTGATTTTTTTTTGTTTGCTTCTTGTGCATCGAGTCCTTGCTTATTATACCTTTTTAATAATGTACAGTATTAGATAACTTGTGCTGTCATTAATGACTTTTTAGACAAGGTATGTCTGGACAAATTCATATACTGTATATGTAGTTTCTGTCTGTTTACATCTCAACTTTCTGGCCCTGAGATCTGAATATTAGAGAATTGGAGTTAAGAAGATTGTCTCATAGAGCTCATATTAATTATTATCTTTTTCCCATTATAGTTACAGTGTCTTGAAAAACTATTTATACCCCATGAACTTTGTCACATTTTTTTTCACATTACATCCACAAACTTAAATGTTTTGTATTGGGATTTTATGTCATATACTAACACTAAGTAGAAAGTATTTATGAAAAGTAGAGGAAATAATACATGGTTTTCTACATATTTAATATATAAAGCTGAATGTGTGTGTGTGTGTGTGTGTGTGTGTATGTCCGCGATTGGCAGCTGCACCGTCGCAGCTACAGCCACAAAATTTTGCACACTCACACGTCTGGACCCCGAGAGCGTCATAGGCTATGTTTTGAGGGAAAATTTTAACCCTGCGCTTTACAGTTATTCGCCAAAAAACCTGTCTCCATTAAAGCAAATGGAGCTGGGAGCCACAGTGCAGCCAGAACTTCAGAAGAATGCGCAGCCACGCCCTTATATGGAATGTTGGCGTGTCACAATGCAGCCAGCGAAAGAGACAGACACAGACAGGGAAAGAGGCGGACACAGACAGGGTAAGAAACAGACATAGACAGGGTAAGAGGCAGACACAAAGAGACAGACACAGACAAAGAGACAGACTGACAGGGAAAGAGACAGACACAGACAAAGAGACAGAGACAGACACAGGGAAACAGACAGACAGGGAAAGAAAGGTAAAGAGACAGACAGGGTAAAAGACAGACAAAGACAGGTAAAGAGACAGACAAAGAGACAGACACAGGGAAAGAGACAGAGGGAAAGAGACAGAGAGGGAAAGAGAGTGAAAGAGACAGACAGGGAAAGAGACAGACACAAAGAGACAGACACAGACAAAGAGACAGACTGACAAGGAAAGAGACAGACACAGACAAAGAGACAGACACAGGGAAACAGACAGACAGGGAAAGAAAGGTAAAGAGACAGACAGGGTAAGAGACAGACAAAGACAGGTAAAGAGACAGACAAAGAGACAGACACAGGGAAAGAGACAGACAGGAAAAGAGAGGGAAAGAGACAGAGAGGGAAAGAGAGTGAAAGAGACAGACAGGGAAAGAGACAGACACAAAGAGACAGACACAGACAGAGACAGACTGACAGGGAAAGAGACAGACAGACAAAGAGACAGAGACAGACACAGGGAAACAGACAGACAGGGAAAGAAAGGTAAAGAGACAGACAGGGTAAGAGACAGACAAAGACAGGTAAAAAGACAGACAAAGAGACAGACACAGGGAAAGAGACAGAGGGAAAGAGATAGACAGGGAAAGAGAGGGAAAGAGACAGACAGGGAAAGAGACAGACAGGGAAAGAGACAGACAGGGGAAAGTGACAGAGATAGATAGACAGACAGGGAAAGAGATAGATAGACAGGGAAAGAAATTGAGACAGACGGAGAAAGAGACAGAGACAGTCAGAGACAGACAGGGAAAGAGACATACAGACAGACAAAGAGATAGAGAGAGAGACAGAGTGATATATACAGAGGGGGAGACAGACAGAGAATGGGAGAGAAACAGAGAGACAGTTACTATCCCGGGCGTTAATACATTCTTTTTCTACATTCTATCCCGGGAATGTTAATACATTCTATTTTGTTAACAACAGTTATTAACCCGGGCGAAGCCGGGTAGTACAGCTAGTTTTAAAAATATAAATCTGAGCATTGTGTCATGCATTTGTGTTCAGCCCACCGAATCAATACTTTGTAGGACCACCTTTTACTGCAATTACTGCTGCATGTCTTTTGGGATATGTCTCTACCAGCTTCACACATCTAGAGGCTGACATTTTTGCCCATTTTTTGCAAAATAGCTCTATCTCAGTGAGATTGGATGGAGGGCATCTGTGAGCAGCAATTTTCAAGTCTTGCCACAAATTTTCAATGATAATTTAGGTCTGGGCTGTGACTGGGCCATTCACACATGAATATATTTTGTTCTAAACCATTCTATTGTAGCTCTGGCAGTATGTTTAGGGAAGTTGTTCTGCTGGAAAATGAACCTATGTGCCATTCTAAAGTCTTTTGCAGCCTCTAACAGGTTTTCCTCCAGGATTGCCATGTATTTATCTCCATCCATCTTCCCATCACCTGTGACCAGCCTCCTTATCCGTGGTGAAAATAAGCATCCATACAGCATAATGCTGCCACCACCATGTTTGAATAACCTTCAGCTGTGTCCTCTACATGCCTTTTTAAAAACTGCAAACGGGACTTCATATGGCTTGCTTTCAAAAATGGCTTTCTTCTTGCCAATCTTCCATAAAGGCCACATTTGTGGAGTGTACAACAAATAGTTGCCCTGTGTGCAGATTCTCCAACTTGAGCTGTGGATCTCTGCAGATCGTCCAAAATGACCATTTGCCTCTTTGCTACTTCTCTAATTAGTGCTCTCCTTGCTTGGGATATCAGTTTAGATGGATGGCCATGTCTTGGTAGGTTTTCAGTTGTGCCATACTCTTTCCATATTTGAATGATGGATTAAATAGTGTTCCATGAGATGTTCAGAGTTTGGGCTATTTTTTTTATAACCTAACCCTGCTTTACTCTTTTCCATAACATCATCCCTGACCTGTCTGATGTCTTCTTTGGGTTTCAAAATGCTGTTTGATCCCTATTGTTCTGAAACAAACCTCTCAAGCCTTTCACAGAACAGCTATAGTTATACTTAGAATAAATTATATACAAGTGGACTCAATTTACTAGTTAGGTGACTCAAAGCAATTGGTCACGCAAGATTTTATTTAGGGGTCTCACACTACAAATTGGTGAATATAAGTGAATATAAATGCATGTCACAAATTTCAGATTTGTATTTTTAATTATTGCATTTGTATTTAACCCACCTGTAGTCTGATACCCCTAAATAAAATCCTGAGTGACCAATAGCCTCCAAAGTCCACCTGTGTGTCATTTATTCTTAGTATAACTATAGATGTTGTGTGAAGGCCTCGAAAGTTTGCATAAAAACATTAGGGATCAATCTGCATCATGAAAACTAATAAACACACCAGACAGGTCAGGGAAAAATTTGTGGAGAAGAATAAAGCTGGGTTAGGTTATAAGGGAATATTCCAATCTCTGAACATCCCATGGAACACTGTTCAATCCATATTCCAAAAATGAAAGGAGAACTTGAAACCTATCATGACATTGCTGTCCACGTAAACTATCATCTCAAGAAAGGAGAGCACTAGTTAGAGAAGCACAGAGATCCACAGCCCAGGTGGGAGAATCTGTCCGTAGGACAACAATTAGTCATAAACTCCACAAATATGGCCTTTATGAAAGAGTAGCGAGATGAAAGCTATTTTTGAAACAAGCCATAAGAAGTCCCGTTTGCAGTTTGCAAAAAGCTGAGTAGGGGACGCAGTTAGCATGTGGAAGAAGGTCCTCTGGTCAAATGAGACCAAAGCAGAACTTTTTTAGCTGCATTACCCCGCCCACATGACTGATTGGCAGCTTCCTGTATACACTGTGCATATGTAGAAAGCTGTTTGTCATTGGTAAAGACTTGATTATATACAGCTCATGAATATGGAGGACTACCTGGCAGCAAGTTTACTAGTTCTCCATTGGTAATCTCTTGTTGATAAAACAATAATTTTATCAAAATTACAGCAAACCGCCCAATAAGTGACATCATTGGAATTAAGATCTCCATGTCCACATTATGCTGGTCTCATATCAGATTGAAAAAAAAACTAGTGAAAGACTCCTTTTTATCTGAAAAGAACATTGCATTAGTTATCTTACTTATCCTATGTTTTTTTTCTTCAAATTTCCTATTAAAGGGAACCTGTTTAAGATTTTTGCGCTATAACCGAAAACTAGCACGTTAAGCAGCACCTGTGCTAGATTCTTTAAAAGTACATGTTATCCCCTGTCTACTCTGTACACTCCACAAATACCTTTTGAAAATCTCCCATGCTGTATGTAAATCTTTGGGTCCGGACCGATGGGCGTCCTTGGTTGCGGCTCCTATCGATCCTCTTATGATAATTGACATGGAGACGCCTCCTGCACCATCCATGTCAACTGGCAGAATCTTGCACCTGCGCAATGACATTGCAGGCTCGCACAGGCGCACTTTGCTCTGCCCTACTGAGGACAGAGCTCAATATATAGGTATGCATGCGTGAACTGGCGAGGTTTCTGCACACGCTTGAGATTTTGCCCAGGGATGTGGATGATGCTGCAGACATCATCCACATCCCCGGGCAAAGACTAACGCCTGCACAGAGACCTGGTTTGTGCATGTGCACCTATGTATTTTGTTCTGCCCACAGTAGGGCAGAGCGAAGTTTGCCTGCATGAGCCAGCAATTTCATTGCGCATGCGCGAGATTTTGCACAGCGACGTGTATGGCGCAGGAGGTGTCAATCATCACAAGAGGATGGTGATCAGTACAGAGCGGAAGGACAGGAACTGTAATCAAGGATGCCCATTGGACCGGATCCAAAGATTTACATACAGCATGGGAGTCAAGGGATAACATGCACCTTTATAGAATGCAGCACATTTGCTGATTAAGTTTCTAGTTTTGGTTTATACCTCAAAAATGTGGTAACAGGTTCCCTTTAAAGCATGCATGATGGTTAGAGCAAGTAGTCTTGTAAGGCCGGTTTCACACATCCGGCTTTTTGCCGTTTTGCCGGATGCGGCGCTCTCCCGTACAGTTAATACAGTACAGTGACAGCGCTGTAACTTCCGGGTCACATGCGCCGGTCACATGACAGCATGTGACCGGCGCTTGTTGCGCTGTCATTGTACTGTATTAACTGTACGGGAGAGCGCCGCATCCGGCAAAACGGCAAAAAGCCGGATGTGTGAAACCGGCCTAACCTTGCTATACGTGATTATCTTTATAGTTTAGCATTACAATGTAACAATTACTGAGAACTGTCAATTTTTATCTTTTGGAGCTGACTCGCCCACCGCAGGGCTATGGGACACCCAGTGCCGGGCCGGACTAGTCCGGGGGAAGTCAGTGGTGGCGGGGCCCCTAGCGGGGTCAACTAATATGGCTTCAGTGGGAGTGGTGATTAATAATAAAGTTTTTAGGTTATTCGTGACGCCACCTGTGGTTTGCGGCTATTAAGCCGCCGCTGCTGTATGGGGCCTCCGGGGCTGGTGGAATGGCAGCTTGGATGGTCCTGCTCCCCACAGGTGGAGCGGTACCCCGGGGCAGCCGTTGGTGCTTGTAAGAGTCTATGAAGGTGTTGTAGATGGTGCAGTGCAGGCGAAATAACAGAGGCAACACCAGGGGGTGCAGTTTCAAGATGTTTACTCACAGTTCCTGGGTTGTAGCACACTGGTGCCTTTGGACTGCTGGAACCCCCTGTCAGGGACCTCCACCGATCCCGGGTAGATCTGGGAATAAAAGACGGTGCACCCTTCTATTGTGTCCCTCTCTTTAGCTGTCTTTAAAGCCTTGCCTTTGCTGGATGAACCTGGCTTGGCCTCCACTACAGGTTCTGGACAAGAGGGCTTGCCTAGCTGGAACTGTGCCCCCTTCCCAGGGGTTCTGCAGTGGGATGTCTCCCTGGGCGCTTGCAACCACCCTGGGCCTTGGTGTTCACCTTTGGAATTGACTTCTCTTCCTCCAGTTTTTAGGGACCGTTCCCCGTGTGCAGCTTGATCCCTCCACCCGATGACTTGGTGGAACAGGCCACAAGCTTGAAAGCTTTGCAGTGGCCCTGGAATCCTTTCTGTGTTGTTCTGCTGTGGTGTCACCTGAGCCTATCTGGGCCTCAGGGTCTCCACCAGGAAGTGTCACTTTCTCTTGCTGTTTCTCTCCTTACTGCCCTCAGCTCTCCTCCTTACTTCAACTCCTCTCAACTGACTCTCTAAATGTGACCTTCCTGTCTCTATTCTACTCTCGGCTGGCTCCTCCCACCCACCCAGTTGCTAGGCCCCTCCCAATGGGAGAAGGGATGGGTCTTATGCCCCCCCATCATACAGCATGGGGGTGGCTGCCACTATCCCCGGTCCCAAAATATGCCTAACAATGGGTGTAGTGTGAATTTGCCTGTGGACCGGCGTTTACTCCTTTCCTTACCCAGGATGGGACATCACACCTCTGGCTGGGGTGCAATGTTCCTGTGGTGACGGAAGCCTCAGGGGCGCCACAGATCTACTACCTACCATGCTACAAAGCTTTTTTTTAACCTTTAGGTAGTGTGGAATTTTAGCTATGTAATTTTAAGCAAATATGATATTGAAGCAGTCAGAGACAGGGAAACAGTTCAGCTACAGCAGAGCTTCTCCTGGTCTTTCTTTGTGGTAAACAAAATAAATGCTATGCCTTTACATTTGGGCACAACACATCTTACCCTCTGCTCGGCTATGCCTTAACTAGACATCATCTTATGTGACTATACAGTTGACCTATTACCAACAATCTGTGTGTTACCAAAAACCAGGTGCATCATATAGAGACCAGAACAGCAGGGTATGCAAAATGGCAGACAGAAAAGTGGATCAGAAAGCAACAGATAAAGCAAAACCAAGTATTTAGATACACACAAGAACAGTAGATGCATGGAAATCTGGACCTTGTAGCAAGGGATGTGGTTAATAGCAAACATTGTATGCAGTCATACACTTGTAGTAGGCATGAGGCTAATTATGGGATATCATTGATATATTGGCAAACTAGTAACTTGCTTGCAGATATGCAGTACACATATGTGACGCCCTGGCGCCGCCAGGTGGTCACACAAAGTAGGCCCCCGCACAACACCTTCCCACACAGGGTTACACCCAGCCAACAAAACCCTAGTCACCATCCCAAGGGAAGGACAGGCACACCAGTGGGTGGGACCAGGCGCATGGAGAACGCCCACCTAGGGGTCTGGAGAACCCGGGGCGGGAAAAGAAGTAGTTGAAAGTTGTAGTTCAAGTGGAGAGGTGTCAGACTAGTGGAGTGGAGGAGTTGAGAGGAGAAAGCGAAGTGCTGAGTCAGAAAGGAAAGGCGTTGGGGTTGGATCCCCGGCGTACTGGCTAGGTGGCAGATGGTGGTCCGTGTCTGTCAGGAGACGGGAAGACGGCTGCCGGAGATCCGAGGTGGACCGGAGCAGGGTAGGAGCCTGCCGGTACCGACACAGGAGAACCATCCCGGAAACCATGCACAGAGGGGGTACTTGGACCCTGAAGCCAGGACCGGAACCAATGACCTAGCTAATTAACCAATTGAGGGCAGGATTATAAGTCCTGTCCCAACCAAAGTCCCAAAAGCAGACAACCACCCACCGCGGGGGATAGGGCATCCGCCAGGGCCCGGTAGATCCCAAGGGTCAGCGTTAGCGGGCACGGCTCCCAACCAAAGTACCGGGAGCGGACTCCCGTGTTTTACACCGGGAAGTCCATCACACCAAAAACACAGTGCAGAGGAAAGTGACAGAGACCATCAGCCCGGGTGTGGGACCAGAATACACCCGGCCGCGGCGGCCGGCCACCAGCACCTTCGTTTACCATTGGACTTGTGTGATTCATTCAATCGTGAGTAAACTAACATCCCCTGGTCTGACCGGGCGTGCCGGCCCCTGAAATCACCACCCTCAGCACAGAGACACTGGGCCCTGGGGCATCCATATCTATCCATGGAGGGGTTAACATCCAGCTGCCATCCCATCGCCCCCGGGTACCCCACAACAGCAGCGGTGGTGCCACACTTCACTACATACCGTGGAATTGCACACATTCCTTGTAACTGTCATTATCACAAGAATCAAGATAGCTGTAGACATTGTCAGACATTATCTGGTTTATGACAATATGCATGGTATAGCTTCTTGTTTATATGAAAGTATTAGTCACTATATGTTCTTTTATAATTGTAAAACCTGTTCTCCACCTATATTTTGAATAACGTAGTAGTTATTTTATTTCATGCTATTAGCTTTGTAATTATCTTTTAGGCCTAAGCTGCACGGCATGAAAATCGGAGCGAGTGGAAAGCTATGTTTTATCACATTCCACGTGGACCAATATTAGCCTATGTCCCAGCACCCATGAGCGATTATTTTCTCAGCCCCAATCGGACTGAGAAAACAATCACAGCATGCTGCGATTCTAATGCGAGTCTTGTTTCTCTCGCACCCATTCAAGTCTATGGGGCGAGAGAAAAATTGCACTGCACTCGCTGTACACCGGTGTACCACGAGTGTAGGGCGAGAATGGCAATAGACGGCAATGCCAGCGCCTGCCTGTCCCTCTGCAGAGCCGGGCCGCCCCGCCTCAGAGCCGGCCCGCCCCCCGCAGCCCGCAGCTGTGGTCCGATCGCATGATCGGACCTCAGTCGCAGTGACACTCGCATGACACTCGGCTCCTGCTGTGCTGCCAGCGTGAGCTGAGTGTCATGCGAAGATCGCAGTAGATCCCCATGTGGCCCTGGCCTTACAGTGACACTAATTTCACAATAACAAAGATGACAGCGCTCCTCCAGGTGAAAAAACATGCAATTCTTTATTCCATCAGTTGTATGACAGCAGCATTTCGACCTGATGGTCTTTATCAAGCATACCACCAGGTCGAAACGTTGCTGTCATACAACTGATGGAATAAAGAATTGCATGTTTTTTCACCCGGAGGAGCGCTGTCATCTTTGTTATTGGTATGTTATTTCAAGTGATCCCTTGATCTTGGACGTGCGCTCCTGAGGTGTTGATTGTGCTGGTGCACAGGCACATACGTTTTTTAACCAAGGTGCTGTGGACTTTTCTTTTTTGGACTAATTTCACAATAATCTATTGTGATTTAGGCTAAGTTCACACTTCCGTTGTTTTGTATCAGTCACATGTGTCGCTTTACGCATGTGACTGATGCGTTCTACAACGGATGACAATGAAAAGAATTTCATTGTCGGACTCCGTTGTGTGTAGGAGGAGGCAAAGCCGAGCGGGGGGGCGGAGCCGAGTGGGGGCGGAGCCAGGCGCTGAGGATGTCAGTGGCAGTGCTGCGGTCTGCATGGCTGGGGACAGGTGAGTGTGTGAGTGAGTGTTGTGAGTGAGTGTGTGTGTGTGTGTGTGTGAGTGTGTGTGTGTGAGTGAGTGTACACATGCGGAGTGCGGGAGGGGACAGAGCCGAGTGGGGGGCGGAGCCAGGCGTTGAGGATGTCAGTGGTAGTGCTGCGGTCTGCATGGCTGAGGACAGGGGAGTGTGTGAGTGAGTGTTGTGAGTGTGTGTGTGTGTGTGTGAGTGTACACATGCGGAGTGCGGGAGGGGGTGGAGCCAAGCGGGCGGAGGAGCCGAGCGGGGCCAGGCGCTGAGGATGTCAGTGGAAGTGCTGCGGTCTGCAGGGCTGGGGACAGGTGAGTGTGTGTGAGTGTGTGTGTGTGTGTACATGTGCGAAGTGCGGGAGGGGGCGGGGCCGAGCGGGGAAGTGTCGGCTCCCTGCACACGTAACCAGACTAAATATCGGGTAAAGCAAAGCACCCGATGTTTACCTTGGTTACCCGATATTTACCTTGGTTACGGGCGTATACCGCTTAGCGCTGGCTCCTTGCACCGTAACCAGGGTAAATATCGGGTAATCAAGCAAAGCTGGTGACGTGTGCAGGGAGCCAGAGAGCATGCGCAGCAAAATCCGACAGATTGCACTGCTCAAAAAACGTTACAAGCTGCCTTCCTCCCGCCCGGCGGTCAGTCGTTTCACGACTGATCAGTCGGGCGGAGGGTGCAACGCAGCATCATCAGTCACAATCCGCCGCTCATACAAGTCTATGGAAACAACGGAATCCGCTAAACGGATTCCGTTGTTTACTAGAGCAGCGGATTGTGACTGATACAATTTAACGGAAGTGTGAACCTAGCCTTATTTGGCAGAGTGAAGGTGAATATTAGCATTGGTACTATGATGTTACCAAATGTAAACATTCAAGTTTTAGCTTAGCTACAAATAAGTAGAAAATATGTTTTTTTTCAATTTTATACAATTTTGTATGTCTAGGCAATTTATATATTTCATGTAATAGGATATTCGTCCAGCTTACATATCAATCTTATACACCAGCACTCAGCTATGTTTAGCAGTCTTATAGACAACTAATGTGCGACCACTACTTAGTTAAAACTTTGGACCTGTGGATGGGTAAAAAGTTGCAATTGTCGGACAACCCTTTAAATTTTAGCCCAGACTTTCATAAACATTATGCATTCCAGTGGAAAACAGTTGCTTTTTTATCAGGTCAGTCATCAGGCACCCAGAGCTAGCAATGTTTAACATTGCTTCATTGCACTACAGTTATGGCTAAAAATAATCCTATTTGCACAGACCATTAACCCAGAATGGCCGTCAAAGTATTAACAGTTTACAAACGTCTTACATCCACTGCTTTTATAACAAAAGCAATTACAGCAACTGAGTCACACAGGACGATTGCCAGGAACTAGATCAACCACCTTAAAGAAACATTGATAAAAGTGAGGCTGGGTTAACACGACTGTATTTTCTCCATCTGAGAAAAACGCTATGATAATGCTAAAAAGACCCTGATCAGAATGGGATCTGATTTTCTTGGAGGTGGAGAGAAGAAAAAAATGTCATCTGAGTGCGTTCCGATTTTTTTCACAGACCCATAGATTTGAATGGCCGAATGCCATCCGATTCTTGCAGGCAAATTGTGCATGCTGTGATTTTTCTTCCTCAGACCACTCGGCCCAAGAAAAAAATTGGGCATATGCACTGCCTTATTGAATAACATTGCTCCAAGTGCAATCTGATTTTTTGATGGATGGAACTAAGATCAAAAATACGGTCATGTGTACTAGCCCTAAGTGTGAGGTTTGAATTGATGATCTTGACTTCCATATGTCTAATATCTGTAATAATGCTTTGCTATTAGCTGTGTCAAAAATCCTAATTTCTTTTCTACAAGAACAAAGAAACTCAGGAAAGAGCATTTCCTTTAGGCCAGAGTCACACTTGCGAGTGCCTCATGCGTGTCTCGCATCACATCACCCGGCACGGCCACACTGACAGGAGCGGGTCGGTTGCATGTATCTCTATACAGCTGAGACGCTCCTGTCCGGAGAGTGTCAGGCCATGCCGGGTGATGGGATGCCAGACTCGCGCAAGTTACCCGTGAGGCACCGCAAGTATGACTCTGGCCTTAAACAAAAACTGTGAGGCTGAAAATTGTTTCTGACCTGCTGGCACGATGTTGAAAAGCAGGAGGAGCTGATCAAATTGATATACATTTTTGTGTGAAAAGTTCTAGTATATCTTTTTCAGACTACAAGACGCACCAGACCATAAGACACAACCCAAATTTAGAGGATGAAAAGAGAAAAAAAGCATTTTTAATGTTAATATGGAGGTTTGTATTGTAGTCTTATGATCTGTCTTATAGGCCAAATGTAGCAGGGGAGGGGGCGGGGTTTCCGGAAGTCGATGGCCGCACAAGGGGTTTGATGCTGTGAGGAGGGAGTGTCACTAGGCAGACACCACTGATCTCTGTGCAATAGACACAATAGACTTTAGGAAAATGGCGCCGGGACTGGCACATGCATAGATTAATATATCTCAGAGAGTTGAGATCTCAATATTCACATGCGCCGCTTCCAGCACCATTTTCTTGAAGTCCATTGCATCCATTGCCAGGAGATCAATAGTGAAACCCCTCCTTTCAGCCCAGGACCCACAATATTACCCCACTCATGCTGCTGTGGGATTCCTGTAGCTGCAGCCCTGCCTCCTGTGACCCCGATTTACCACCCCCGAACCCCCTTGGTAAGCTACATTTGGCCTATAAGACACCCAGCCATTTTTCCCCTGATTTTTTGGGGGAAAAAGTGCATCTTGTAATTTGAAAAATACAGTAACTTGAATTTTATTCATTGAAATTCCTGGTCTTTGTATACATACCATATATATTCAGTAGACGGTCCTATTTAGTGATTGACAGTCTTTCTTCTATGACTGTGCAGGCAGAGATAGCTATCACTGAGTAGGACTGCCCACTGGACTCATATCCACACTAATGCAATGAATTCAATTAATGAGATGCAAGTGATACTGAATACTTTCAAACAAACCTATATATATATATATATATATATATATATATATATATATATATATATATATATATATATCCCGTATATATATATATATATATATATATATATATACAGTATATATATATATATCTATATATTCAGTTAGGTCCAGAAATATTTGGACAGTGACACAATTTTCGCGAGTTGGGCTCTGCATGCCACCACATTGGATTTGAAATGAAACCTCTACAACAGAATTCAAGTGCAGATTGTAACGTTTAATTTTAAGGTTTGAACAAAAATATCTGATAGAAATTGTAGGAATTGTACACATTTCTTTACAAACACTCCACATTTTCGGAGGTCAAAAGTAATTGGACAAATAAACCAAACCCAAACAAAATATTTTTATTTTCAATATTTTGTTGCGAATCCTTTGGAGGCAATCACTGCCTTAAGTCTGGAACCCATGGACATCACCAAACGCTGGGTTTCCTCCTTCTTAATGCTTTGCCAGGCCTTTACAGCCGCAGCCTTCAGGTCTTGCTTGTTTGTGGGTCTTTCCGTCTTAAGTCTGGATTTGAGCAAGTGAAATGCATGCTCAATTGGGTTAAGATCTGGTGATTGACTTGGCCATTGCAGAATGTTCCACTTTTTAGCACTCATGAACTCCTGGGTAGCTTTGGCTGTATGCTTGGGGTCATTTTCCATCTGTACTATGAAGCGCCGTCCGATCAACTTTGCGGCATTTGGCTGAATCTGGGCTGAAAGTATATCCCGGTACACTTCAGAATTCATCCGGTTACTCTTGTCTGCTGTTATGTCATCAATAAACACAAGTGACCCAGTGCCATTGAAAGCCATGCATGCCCATGCCATCACGTTGCCTCCACCATGTTTTACAGAGGATGTGGTGTGCCTTGGATCATGTGCCGTTCTCTTTCTTCTCCAAACTTTTTTCTTCCCATCATTCTGGTACAGGTTGATCTTGGTCTCATCTATCCATAGAATACTTTTCCAGAACTGAGCTGGCTTCATGAGATGTTTTTCAGCAAATTTAACTCTGACCTGTCTATTTTTGGAATTGATGAATGGTTTGCATCTAGATGTGAACCCTTTGTATTTACTTTCATGGAGTCTTCTCTTTACTGTTGACGTAAGCGGGCTTTACACGCTGCGACATCGCTAATGCGGAGTCGTTGGGGTCACGGAATTTGTGACGCACATCCGGCCGCATTAGCGATGTTGCTGCGTGTGACACCGATAAGCGATTTTGCATTGTTGCAAAAATGCTAATCGGCGACATGGGGGTCCATTCTTAAAAATCGTTACTGCAGCAGTAACGAAGTTGTTCCTCGTTCCTGCGGCAGCACACATCGCTCCTTGTGACGCCGCAGGAACGAGGAAGCTCCCCTTACCTGCCTCCCGGCCGCTATGCGGAAGGAAGGAGGTGGGCAGGATGTTACGTCCCGCTCATCTCCGCCCCTCCGCTGCTATTGGGCGGCGGTTTAGTGACGCTTCAGTGACGTCGCTGTGGCGCCGCACGGACCGCCCCCTTAGAAAGGAGGTGGTTCGCCCGTCACAGCGACGTCGCCGGACAGGTAAGTATGTGTGACGGCTGTTGTACGACACGAGCCGCGATTTGCCCGTGTCGCGCAACAGATTGGGGCGGGTACCCACACTAGCGATATCGGGACCGATATCGCAGTGTGTAAAGTAGACTTTAGAGACAGATACACCTACTTCACTGAGAGTGTTCTGGACTTCAGTTGATGTTGTGAATGGGTTCTTCTTCACCAAAGAAAGTATGCGGCGATCATCCACCACTGTTGTCATCCGTGGACGCCCAGGCCTTTTTGAGTTCCCAAGCTCACCAGTCAATTCCTTTTTTCTCAGAATGTACCCGACTGTTGATTTTGCTACTCCAAGCATGTCTGCTATCTCTCTGATGGATTTTTTCTTTTTTTTTCAGCCTCAGGATGTTCTGCTTCACCTCAATTGAGAGTTCCTTAGACCGCATGTTGTCTGGTCACAGCAACAGCTTCCAAATGCAAAACCACACAACTGTAATCAACCCCAGACCTTTTAACTACTTCATTGAATATATATATATATATATATATATATATATATATATATATATATATATATATATATATTCTGGTCATCTTCTCCTCCTCTATACCTCAGGTCGGACTGCATGTACAACATGACAGATTGTCTTTAAAGAGGTTTTCTGACTTCATAAAAAGCTGGCTTCATAGAAAACACAGAAGTCACTCAGTCAGGGGTAAGCACTGACAGCAAAGACCCCCTAACTTCGTCAGGCCTCACCTTCATATACCCATGCAATTTCCATACATGTTCACATTAGGCATACATATATAAAATATGTCTATACTAATAAATTACAGGCGCATGTACACATTACTCACGCATGTACATAGTACAGACAAGCATGTATAAAACATGCACATACACATAACATATGAATGCACACAGTTACATTTTTGCGATGCACTTGTTCAGACAACCAGATATTTTTTTTGTTCATTCATTGATCATTATAACATAACTTTTTTCCTTCAACTCCAATATATTAGGTCTTGTTGGTTAGGAGCTGTTTTTCTAAACATGCACAATGCTCAGTATAAATGAATACACGCATTTTGAAAAGTAAGGTTTTAAACAATATGTCAGTGAACAGAAGAACAATTTCCAAACTTTTGCCAAGACTAAAGTGGGCTTTACACGCTACGAGATCACTACAGCGATCTCGTTGGGGTCACGGATTTTGTGACGCACATCCGGCCGCTGTAGCGATGCCGTTGCATGTGACACCTATGAATGATTTTGCATCGTCGCAACAACGTGCAAAATCGCTCATCGGTGACATGGGGGTCCATTCTCAAAGATTGCTGCTGATCGGTGTACGAAGTAGTTCATCGCTCCTGCAGCAGCACACATCGCTCCGTGTGACACCGCAGGAATGACGAACCTCTCCTTACCTGCGTCCCGTCTATCCATTACTACTTCTTGTGCTTGATACCAGCTGACATTGCACATCTGACATCAACCTAATTAACCTAGTAGCCTGATTGCCACCTCTCCAGGGCAATCTGGAAGAGCTAATGTGACGTACCAGTTCTGGAGTAGCTGCAGTCTGCTATTTTTAGGGGGGAAAGGGTCAAATAACCACCACAGGGCAATTTGGAAGAGCTAATGTGAGACACCAATTCTGGAGTAGCTGCAGACTGCTATTTTTAGGCTGGAAGGGCCAAATAACCAAGTACCTTGCCAGCTTAATAATACCAACCCCTAGTTGTCTGATTTACCTTGGCTGGTTATCAAAAATAGGGTGAACTCCACTTTTTTAAATTTTTTTATTTTTTAGCCTAAACCAGGCTAAACACCCTTTAGTGCTACATGAAAGGAAATAAAGGGTGCAAGTTTGTAGGGGGGGTTGTATATTATATAGCTGCAGCATCTCTATCTTTTCTATTTATCTATTCTATCTATTTTCTTTACTTTGGTTTGGGTACTTTAAAAAATGCGTGCATCAAAAACTTTTTTTTACCTCTGTGAGGTAACTCTGAACATTTTTGCTCTGTAGGGGAACTCTGAAAAAAACTCAGTGGGGTCATATAATTAACTAATTTCCCTATCCACATTTGTTTGCAGAGCAATTGTTGCTAGCGATGTCGCTGGTAAAAGCACCCGCCCCCGTCGGTTGCGCGTCACGGGCAAATCGCTGCCCGTGGTGCACAACGTCGCTAACAGCCGTTACACGTACTTACCTTCCTAGCAACGCCGCTGTTGCCGGTAAACTGCCTCCTTTCTAAGGGGCGGTCCGTCAGGCGTCACAGCGGCATCACTAAGCGGCCGCCCAATTGACGCGGAGGGGCAGAGATGAGCGGCCGTAACATCCTGCCCACCTCCTTCCTTCCTCCGGAGGACGCAGGTAAGGTGATGTTCCTCGTTCCTGCGGTGTCACACATAGCGATGTGTGCTGCCGCAGGAACGACGAACAACATCGTACCTGCAGCAGCAACGATATTTGAGATTAGAACGAAGTATCAACGATATGGTGAGTATTTTTGATCGTTAACTGTCGTTCCTGCGTTTCACATGCAACGACGTCGCTAACGAGGCCGGATGTGCGTCACAAATTCCGTGACCCCAATAACATCTCGCTAGCAATGTCGTTGTGTGTAAAGTGGCCTTTACTCTCATTTTGCTTCCTCTTGCAGCCCCCTAGCCCTTACTATGACTATTTTACATCACCAAACTTCAGGTCCCCATTGACTTCTATGTGGTTTAGAGTTCGAGTCAAGTTTGGGTGCCTAATAACTAAGGATGGCTGATCCTGGGATTGGTGGGTCCAACAAGGTTTTAAAAAAAAAAAAACCAGTTCGGCCCAGAATTGATCCCAGATATCTGCCAGTACGCCAGTACCCATATAAGTCAATGGGGACCAGGATTCGGCACTTTAAAATGGTGGTATAAAGGATAGGGGCATTGGAGCAAGCATGTTATACTTACTGAGCCTCCGGAGCAACTCTAACGCTACTTCCGATGCCGCTCATTATGATTCATGCATATGCACTGCTTCCCATGCCCACCGGCAGTTCCCACGTCTTTGATTGGTTGCAGTCAGAAAGCATGGGATGTGCGATTCATGCCTTTTTCTACAGTTGTTGCATATCCTATCTCTTATTGTTTGTTGTACTGTATTTTTATAAGCATCTATTGTAATTTATGCCTACCATCTGACTGTCTAATAATAGCACTTTCTATTTAACTAGCTGTACTACCCGGCTTCGCCCGGGTTAAAAACTGCTGTTAACAAAATAGAATGTATTAACAAAAATGTATTCTGCACACAAAAACCACAAAACAAATAGATAGAAATGTAATTATTAATAAAGGCAATAACTAAGCTAATAGAAGCATTTCACAAGATATATTTCAACACCGCAGATATTCCACACAGATTTAACTAAATTGGCCAAGTAATGTGCTCCGTCTGTATCTTTCCAGATCTGTCTCTTTCCCCGTCTTCCTTTCTCTGTCTGTCTCTTTCCCCGTCTGCCTGTCTCTGTCTGTCTCTTTCTTTGTCTGTCTCTATCTCTCTGTTTCTTTCCCCATCTGTATCTTTCCAGGTCTGTCTCTTTCCCCGTCTGTCTCCCCGTCTCTTTGTCTGTGTCTTTTCCTGTCTGTCTTTTTCCCTGTCTGCCTGTCTTTGTCTGTCTCTATTTCTCTGTCTCTTTCCCAGTATGTCTCTATCCAGGTCTGTGTCTTTCCTCATCTATCTTTATCTGTCTCTCTGGCTGTCTCCTCCTTCCCTGTCTCTGCCTGAATGTCTGTCTGTCTCTTTCCCCATCTGTCTCTTTCCAGGTCTTTCTCTGTCTGTCTCTTTCCCCGTCTGTCTCTGTCTTTTTCACCATCTGTCTGTCTCTTTCACCGTTTGTCTCTGTCTGTCTCTTTCCCTGTCTGTCTCTGTCTGTCTCTGTCTGTCTCTATCTCTCTGTCTCTCTCTCTGTCTCTCTCTATCCGTCTCCCCACCGACATCTTATTACCTCACATATAAGCTTCTTATACTATGAATGTCTTTTGTTCCTATAGCAACCACTCACAGCTCCTACTAATAACCTGTAGTTCCAGGCTCCATTTACTTTAATGAAGGCATGTTTTTTGGAGAGTAACTGTAAAGCGCGGGATTACATTTTCCTGTCTAAAACATAGTCTATGACGTTCCCTGGGTCACATGAGGTGCCTGTGCAAAATTTTGTGATTGTAAATGCGACGGTGCGGATACACTTTTCGTTTAACTTGTTCCCCATTATGTAGATAGGGGCAAAATTGATTGGTAAATTGGAACGCGCAGGGTTAAAATTTCACCTCACAACATAGCCTATGACGCTCTCGGCGTGTGATTTGCAAAATTTTGTGGTTGTAGCTGCGACGGTGCAGATGCCAATCCCGGACATACATACATACACACATACATACATACACACATACATACATACACACATACATACATACATACATACACACATTCAGCTTTATATATTAGATAATAAACTTTAGTTCTGTAGCGCTAACATATTCCGCAGCGCTTTACAATTCAGAGGTTCATATACAAACAAACATAAGTAACAGTTATAGAAGATACAATAAGTAAAGCAAAAATGAAAAGACAACCCTGCTCGTAATAGCTTACAATCTACAATGGAGTGAGGTGGGGATAACACAAGGTTCAAGTGCTTATTTACAATGATGGTTCAGCCATCTCCAAAAAATGGGGGATAGATAAAGGCTGCATGAACCAGTCATTAGCCAATCTTTGTAATGCTTTGGGTACAGTGGGGCTTGAGGGAGAATTAATGTTCTGAGAAATAGAGGAGGGGATATATATATATGAATTAATTTTGATTAGGGAGAGTGATAGGCCACTCTAAAAAGATGTGTTTTTAAGGAGCATTTGAAGCTGTGCAAGTTGTGGATCGTCCTAGTTTCTTGGGGTAGAGCATTCCAGAGGATTGGTGCGGCTCGGGAGAAGACTTTGAGCTGGGAATAGGAGGTTCGGATTAGTTTGGATGTTAGTCGAAAGTCTTTTGCAGAGTGTAGAGAACGGGTAGGGTGGTAGACCGAGATAAGGGTGGAGATGTAGGGGGGTGCCGCACTGTGGAGAGCTTTGTGGGTGAGAATAAGCAGTTTGAATTGGACCCTATAATGTGTGGGCAGCCAGTACAATGACTGGCACAGAGCAGAAACATTCGAATAATGGTTAGCCAGATAGGTGACCCTGGCTGCTGCATTAAGGATGGACTGAAGACGGAAAGGTTTGATGAGGGGGAGACCAATTAATAGAGAATTAAAGTAATCAAGTGGATCAGGGCCACAGTGAGGGTTTTTGTTAACATGGTGAGAAAGGGGCGGATTCTAGAGATGTTCTTCAGGTGCAGACTATGTTATATAAACTACATTGTCAGATTTAAGGAATTGCTTCTCTTCCAATATATGATTTATCCACCAGTACAGGCACTATTTACTCAATCAAACATTCATAAAATTCTACCATCAGGTTGTCAAGTCCAGGGGTTTAATTATTACGGTATATTCACTTGAACAGATTTTCTCTCTGAGTACGGTGTCTGAAAAATGGACCTCACATTGACAACCAATGCACCAATATTAACCTGTGTACTAGTGGGCACAAACAACTTTCCACTAGGACTTCAGGATAAATCACTCTAGCCACCAAAATTTAAAACGTTTTTTGAACTTTTCATCAGCTGCCAGAAAAGATAGGAAACTCTACAATTTATCAGTACCTCTCTGAAGTGGGCATTGTAAGATATCACTTTGCTTTTTCCATGATCTCAATATTTCAAACCCTGATCAGCAGAACAAGGGAGAGTAAAAAGTAATCCATTTTCCTTATACAGTTCCTTATCTTGTGTCCTTTTTTAGCAATTTCTTTTTACACATCACAATCTGTATTAAAAAAAAATAAGTTCAATTTTCACACTGGCCACTGGGGCTTTTTTAGACTCTAGATTTCTATTATTTCAAGAAACAGCACTGAACATTAGCCACATTGCTCAGACCCTATCTTTTGCATTGATGTGTCTAATGAGCAAGTGGAAACGTCAGGTATGAAGTGGAAACGTCAGCTATTATGACTTATTCTTTCTTATTAGCTGTGCCTAGATGTGTTACCTATCATTTTAATTCTGCCTCTGCCATCCTTCCCTTTAAGGAAGTTACCTGTTTCCAGTATCATCATCCAGTGAAAGTGATCATCATCAGTGAAACTCTGAAATTACACTATTTGTGAATTAGCAGTAATACTCCTGCTTTACCATCCGACCAGCAATTTATTCACTTCTTTGAAAATCAGCCTCTATTAATGGTCTCCTTTAGGAGAACTAGACCTGTTTTTTTAAAATGTTTTACAATCATCCCCTTTTGAGGTGACTCTTTACCTTTAACATTCCATGATAACAATAACATGGTGGATTAATAAATTTGATCTTAACCCCTTCACGGCCAATGACATATATTTACATCATCAGCCATGTACAATGCTAACACTGATTGTGAGCTTACACCCTTACAAGTGATCCCTGGTGTAAGCGCTCAGCATAGAGAGAGGGATAACTATGAGCTGCACCATGCTGCAATCTTTTAGAGGCAGAATGAACAAATTGATAGTGGTTGAAGAATTGGCTTTAATTATTTATTATTTGTGCCACTCACCTTGCAGTATAACTGATTAGGCAGTTTTATTCCTCAGGATCAGTACAATTACAGCGATACCACATTTATATGGGTTTTTTTTAGGTTTGGCGACTATCACACTAAAAATGCTTTTTGCAAAATAAAAGGTTTTTTGGATCACTGAATTTTGAAGGCTATAGTTTTTCTTATTTTTCTTCCCACAGTCATGTGAGGGCTTGTTTTTTGCGGGATGAGTTGGATTTCTTATTGGTACGATTTTGGGCCAGATAATACTTTTTGATCGCTTTTTATTCCGCTTTTTGAGAGGCATAATCAAGAAGAAACAGCAACTCAGGAATAGGTTTTTTTTGTCTGTTTTTTTACGCCATTCACCATGTCGTAAAAGTGATAAGTCAGTTTTATTCTTCGTTTCAGTATGCCCTGTGCCCCCATGATTTCTAGGATACTACTGGTACATCCAAGGTGGGGAAGCACCCAAAAAATAGGATGTACCAGTACGTCCAAGGTTGTGAAGGAGTTAACAAGAATTCAAGCATAGTTAAGTCTAATTATTCATTAAACAGGTGTCCAGCAGACAATTAGCCATAAGGGAATGATACTTAACAAAGATAACCCCTTCCATTTCATGTGGTCCATGATGGCACCACATGGAAGAGAAATGTCCCAAGACCTGAGAAAGAAAACAATTTCTTTACACAAGAAAGGTGAAGGACATGCAAGTTTTCTGCAGTTATCTATAGAAGTAGAAAGCCAAAGGAGGGCAGAATTAATAAATAAAATAAATAATCTAATAAGACATGAAAAAGCAGTGCATCAAAAAAGAAAGACACTGCACAAATTTGAAAAAAATGGCAACTATGGTTGGATACTCCTGGATTGCCTTCTAGTAATTTAGCAACAGAATGGATGATGCAGATGTATTCAGTGTTTTTATGATGTAACTAATTGAAAACTGATAGAGGTTGCATTTGGCTTTTCAATATAAACATATACTTAGGTAGGGGAGGAAAGTATCAATTTTCCTTTGCTTAAAATAAAAAATACTGTTATTAAGTATTTTGAGTTTGACAATAGGCTTGACTCACAGTGTTCAGATAAGAAACATGTAACTTTCAATTTGAGTTATATGGATAGCGCCTGAAGTATTATTGTATTTCTTTTTGTGTTTGTGTTTTGTTACTTTTAGAAAGTGGAAAATGTAATGTAGGGATTTATCAATAAAAAGAACTGATTTAAAAAGAAAGTCAATCCAGAGTCAGTGTTTCCAGTACACAATATATTGTACACTCCATAGTAATGGTATGCATGGGTGTTTTCCACGAAGGAAGCCTCTCTTAAAGCCCATGCAGAAAAAAAGCCCACCTACAATTTGCCATTACCACGACAGAACAGTACGGGACTCTAAACTCTCTAGTGATGAGACCAAAATAAATGTTTTAGGGACTGATGGCTTCAAACATGAGTGGTGTTACAAAGGTGAGGAGTCCAAAGAAAAATGCATGATGTCTACAGTGAAACATGGTGGTGGCAGAGTCCTGCATGAGTTCTGCAGGTGTCTTGGAGCTACATTGAATTGATGGCATCATGAAATTACAGTTGTACTGCTCTATATGGAAAGAGAAGATGCTTCAATCACTCTGTGCGCTTGGTAGACGTACACTTTTCCATCATGACAAAACACATATATAAGGGCACTGTTGTATTCCTGAAGAACAGTGATTCAGAGCATGAGCAACATGTGCCCTGCCATTGTCATGTTGAAACATCGTACCTCATTTACCAAAATTGATCCCCTCTGTACTCCAAGTAAAATTGGGCATCATATACCAATCCTAAGGCATCGAACAGTGGCTGAAACCTATAAGAAATTGATTGCCTAATCAGCAGTACAGCCATTACTGTGAACATCAACAAGTCCATTGATCCTGCAATTTCCATAATTCCATGACTTTTCTTTCTCATTGTTACAATTTCAATGTCAGAGGTGTAGATACAGTATTTCGTTTTCTATAATAGTTTTCAGGTCTAGTTGCAGCACCAGAAACATTAAATGATGATGCTATATTTTACTACATATAAATTTATACAGGGATTAGTAAATATGATATATATCCTTAATAATAGTGGGAGCGGTATGATAATGACAGATAATACCTCATTAAAGTTGCTTTGCCCTTCTTTTTATTGTTCATGAGATGCAGTCAAAATTCAAAATAGGTTTATAGACCAAAATACTGAATGTTGTAAATTACATAGTCACAGCTGTTATTCGCTTTTAGGCTCATGATGAACAAAAAGCCACGTGGAAAAGACTGTACCATAGTAAGCAGAGGGTCTATAGCTCCCTAGGACAGATTAATAAGGCCTCTATAAACAGCCATACATTGAGTGCTGTAGCTAAGGAGATATTTTCCCCTAGATGCAAAAGCTCAATTATGGTAGCTCATTTCATTAACAAATAACATTTTTAGTCAGAGCTGAATTCAATTGATATATATGCAGTGGCATGCCACTTATAGCTACGAAACCTTCCATAAACCAACATCAACAAAAAGCCTCCTTCATTGGAACAGCCACCACCTTGCCCCATTAAAGCGTGGAATTCCTAGGGGACACAATATCTAAATTTGAGACATAACTGTTTATCTGATGGACCGTTTGATAGGCAAGCCCAGGAAGTCAAGCATAGATTTTAGGCAAGGGGTTATCCTTTTGAGACCCTCAATGAAGTTTATACATATACCTTCAATCAAAATAGACATTCACCATTAATATCTAGGTCTAAACCAAATACCCCTTCACACATGAGGCTCATCGAATCATCAAGCTCATCGGATCATCAAGCTCATCGGATCATCAGGCTCATCAAGAGTAGGAAAATGTTGTTCCCGAACATGCCAGGATTACATATAGGAGAGGCGAATTGATAAGAGACTGACTCTTCCATAGTCATTACCAAACCCTCCACAAAGAGGAACCCGGCTTGATAGAAAAGTGGTGGGCACCTTTAGATGTGGGCATTGTAAGTTCTAAAACTGGAAATCATTCAAAATTTCATTACAGGGGTAACATATACAAACAGAGACTTTGTAAATTGTAGCAATGCAGGTGTTATATACCGTGTTTCTCCGAAAATAATCCCTACCTCAAAAATAAGCTCTAGCAGGAATTTTCGGCCCTTTTGGAAAATGCTTAACATAATAAGCCCTACTCCAAAAATAAGCCCTAGTTACGGTTCAATATTGAAGTGTCCTGGCAGCTAAAAAAGTTAAAGAATACAGCACGACACTTCATTAAAGAAAGCAGACACCCCAAAAAAGAGAGACAACAGCCCCAAAAGAAAGCAGACAGCCTCCTAAAAAAAATTGCACTCATCAGACCCCAAACCACTACAGCTGGCAAGTGCCAATGGTGGATGGGCTCCACCATAGTGAACTACGTAACTGTCAGGTCCTTCGCCGTTCCGCTCATACACACATTGGGTCCAGGATCACTGCTCTCTCTCACATACATCTGATTGCAATAACATTTTGCTCATGCTCACTCACACACACATCCAGTGATACCATACTGCTTTTGACCAGCCGGGGGACTATGGAGCGACCTCTGTGGAATGCAGGAGAACCTGGGAAAGACCACTGTGGAATGCAGAAGGACCTGAGAGAGACCACTGTGGAATGCAGGAGGCCCTGGGAGAGACTGCTGTGTAATGCTGAAGAACCTGGGAGAGACTGCTGTGAAACACAGGAGGACCTGTCAGGGATCGCTGTGGAACATAGGAGTACCTGGGAGACACCGCTATGGAACATAGGAGGTCCTAGTAGAGACCGCTGTGGAACATAGAAGGAGCTGGGAGAGACCGCTGTGGAACAAAGAAGGATCTGGGAGAGACTGTTGTGAAACGCGGGAGGACCTGGAGAGACCACTGTGGAACACAGGAGGACATGGGAGAGACTGCTGTGGAACACAGGAGGACCAGGGAGTGACATAGATGTCTGGTAAGTGCGATTCTCCTGATTGGTGTTTGCCTTCTTTTCGTTTGTAACCTTACCCCCATGTTTCTCCAAAAATAAGACCTACCACGAAAATAAGCTCTAGCGCATTTTTCGTAGCAAGAAAATCATATAAAACAGTGACTTATTTTTGGAGAAATCCGGTACCTGGCCACATGCACATGCCACCTTAAGTATATCGCAAAGACCAAGAGGGAACGTCGTAGGAGAATAGGTGAACATCTCGGAGAATCTGTAGTGAAATGGGATGCCCCTGACTCTATCAGGGTATCACAGGGAACTGCACCCCTGTCTTTCATGGTGCAGAACCCACCCTCAAGGGTTCTGGGTTCCTACACACTGTTATTGCTTCCATCAGCACTCAAATCCTAACCACACCTCACACCACACCCTGTCAGGCACACCAGTGGGTGCTCTAGCTGGAAAAGGGCCACCCACCTAGGGGTCAGGCAGACTGATGGGAGGGAGGAAGTCAGATGAGTAGTAGCCCTCAGAGAGTGAGCAGCTGCGGGAGTTGTAGCTCCCTGTGTGACCTTGGTTGGGTTGCGGACGGTGGTCTGGGACCGGAGGAGTCAGAGACCGGTCGCAGCTTATTGGAGCAGGTGTAGCAGACTTAGTTTTGGATGCCACCAGAAGTCCAGTAACCGGGCATGGTGGGGTACAGGACTCTAGATCAGGGAGTAGCTTCACGCAACCTGATAATTCACCTGTGGAAGATAGTCTCTTTATGAACTTTCCCCAAGAGCTCAGAGATCGAAGGCATCAACACAACGAGGGGGATAGAGCATTGCAGCTTATGCAGCCCACTGAAATCCCAAGTGTCAGCCATCGAGAGCAGAGCTCCACTATACCATTATAGGGAGCGGGACCCTGACAGCTTCAGGCCGAAGAGTCATTCAGGAATATCTACACAATTGTGCATGGAGGCAGGCTCCGGACCACTAAGCAATACCAGCGGGAACGGACACACGGACTGGCTCCCCAGAGTGGCAGTGACACCCAGAGACTTGGTTTACTTCTATGTCAGAGTCTGCTTATTGGCTGCACTAACAACTGCATCGCCTGAGTGAGTATACCTGCCTCCCCGGGTCCTGACCTGCCCAAATCACCTCCACCATCCCATTCACCATCCCTACAGAGCCCCGGGGCCTTCCCTACCCGTGGAGGGACCACCATCTCGCTGCCCCGCTCCATCCACTCCGGGTACTCCCATCAGCAGCGTCGGTACTCCTTTACCGCACACCATGGCTGGCGTCACGAACTGTCCCCTTGCAAATATCTCCCCCCTTTATTTGAGTGGCCGCTGAGCCCCGGGTCCGGGGACCCTCGAGCCACAGCAAAACCCCCGGATCCAAGCAGTCCGACTGCTGCAGGGGTGGGACAGAAAGAGATACCCCTTTTTCAAGACATAAACGGACAGTTCATGGGGACAGTTCATCTTTATTTTAGGGTCATGGAAGTTGTTAAGTCTTCTATTTGCAAGAGTGACTGGAACAAAGTTTTAAAAGGGTTTCCAATGGATTCAACGTTTTAAATCTGTTTACCCATTTGGCCTCAATGAACAATTAAGTTATGTGAGTTTTATCTCATTGACACTTTGGCTCTCTAAGGGTACCGTCTCACTAAACGACGTACCAGCGATTCCGACCATGATTTGACCTGGTCAGGATCGCTGGTGCGTCACAACATGGTCACTGGTGAGCTGTCAATCAGGCAGATCTCACCAGCGACCAGCCACCAGCCACCAGTTACCCGATATTTACCCTGGTTACGTGTGCAGGGAGCCAGCGCTGGCAGTCTGTAAGTGTGTACGCTGGTAACCAGGGTAAATAACGGGTAACCAAGCAAAGCGCTTTGATTGGTTACCTGATATTTACCTTAGTTACCAGCGTACAACACTTAGCGCTGGCTCCCTGAACACGTAGCCAGGGTAAATATCGGGTAACTAAGCAAAGCGCTTTGCTTAGTAACCCGATGTGTACCCTGGTTACGTGTGCAGGGAGCCAGCACTAAGCGGTGTATGCTGGTAACCAAGGTAAATATCGGGTAACCAAGCAAAGAGCTTTGCTTAGTTACCCGATATTTACCTCTGCTTACACAGAGTCTGTACTAATTGGTCTCCCGCCGTCAAACACACCGATGTGTGCTACACAACGGGAGACCAACAAGCAAAAAATGAACCAGAACAGTGTGTAACGATCAGCGATTTCACAGCAGGGGCCCAGCCGCTGCTTAGTGTCACACACAGCGAGATCGCTGATGAGGTCACTGGTACGTCACAAAACCTGTGACTCAGCAGCGATCTTGCTAGCGATCTCGCTGTATGAGAAGTACACCTTACTTCTTTTTCATATCTAATCTTAAATACTCGTGTTTTTTTTTCTAACTTCCTGGTTTTCATAAAAGTATAAAATAGCCTTTGTATATCGGTCCACGGTATGAAACAAGAGCTTCATATCATAAGCAATACTATTCTTTCACTTAATAATATTGAATTCTGACCCCTTCTTGTATATAAGATACTGTAAATGTGGTGCTGACAATGTGTGTCTTAAGGGGGCTTTACACGCAGCGATATCCGCCCCCGTCGTTTGTGCGTCACGGGCAAATCGCTGCCCGTGGCGCACAATATCATTAGGAGCCGTCACATGGGCTTACCTGCCTAGCGACGTCGCTGTGTCTGGCGAACCGCCTCCTTTCTAAGGGGGCGGTTCGTGCGGCGTCACAGCGGCGTCACTAAGCGGCCGCCCAAAAGAAGCGGAGGGGCGGAGATGAGCGGCTCGAACATCCTGCCCACCTCCTTCCTTCCGCATTGCCGGCGGCCGCAGGTAAGCTGTAGTTCGTCATTCCCAATGTGTCACACATAGCGATGTGTGCTGCCACAGGAACGACGAACAACCTGCGTCCTCAACAATCAACGATTTTTTGAAAAGGAACGACGTGTCAATGATGGACGATTAGGTGAGTATTTTCCATCGTTAACGGTCGCTCATTGTTGTCACACGCAACGACGTTGCTAACGATGCCGGATGTGCTTCACGGAATCTGTGACCCCGGCGGTAAATCGTTAGATACGTCGTTGCGTGTAATGGGGCCTTAAGTCTTTAGGGTAGCCATTGATGGGTATCCTGATTTATTGATGTTAGGAGCTGTTGTTAGATACTACTGTTCCCTTAGTATGAACTGTATTCCCCCTTATGATAATAGAGAATCAAGGGTATGATCCTTATGTGCCAAACATTATTTCTATAATAAGGCATCATTTGAATACAAAGCAGCATTTATTATGAAAGCTTTTCTTCCTTCCAGTTTGTGTTCCATTGGTGACAGTAGGAATCTATTCAACAGAACGCTGTCCGTGGAGCGCATGGTGCCCTCCAGTGGTTAGGATGGCTGGTGGAAATGACCGCCAGAACTCCTTTAGGTGTCCCCTCCTTTGGCACAGGGGACGATTTAGCCTCATCAAAGACCTACTGTTCTCCTGAGGAACCCGCATATTGATTGGGAAGAAGGATGGCTCAGTTGCTTTACTGGGACCCCTTGGGGATCTAATATCTACTGTAAATTCCGTGCTATACACCTAACTAAGCTAAGTAACAACATTTTTTTTCTCTAAATCCTTCTATTCATATACATTAATGAACTGTTAGTTATTTTTTTTATTGGACTTCATATTGATAGAAATAGTGATAGAGATATTTAGTATGGGATAGTCTATGTTGAGTTGGGGCGCCTTATCACAATATTAGGGTGCCAACAGCCATGGCTAGGTAGGGAACCACTATGGCTACATAGGGTGACATGGGTCAGTTCTATTAGTTCAAATATTGATTCACCTCCCTCCTAGACTGTCCCCGTTTGTATTTCCTGCTTGACCAAAAACCTTAGGGTCATTTCACATTTGTAGTGCACCTTATTGTTTGTTTTTGTCACAGTCAATCTTGTATGTAATTTAGTAATTTTAATAATAATTAATAAAGTACTATTTTAATGTTAGGGATATTATCTATATTTCTCATTAATATATTGCAACTCTACCATCATTTATTTTTCCTAAAGGAGGAAGGGGTGCAGCTCTGTCTCTAGCTCCTCCCTCTACCTCTAGCTCCTCCCCCTGCATCTGGGTCCTCCCTCCTGTCATTATAGAATCTCATCAGCACCAACTGCCATCTCCTCTCTCAGTAATGGGAAATTCTTCACTGAATACAGATGTTACCTCAGAATTGAGAATTTTGATAATGACTGATCAATTCTGGTAGAGAAAAAAACCCTAATTTTTCTGATAAGATATATTAGAAAGTTCTATTGAGTTCTATTGATTTATGAAATAGAAATTAAAACAATGGCTAGGCTTTAAGGGTTACTACATTTGTTTCTATGTTCAGATTTGTGATAAAAGTCTGTAGTCATGTGACTGCAGACTTCTAAATCTTCACAGCTTGCACACTGTGAGGAGCCTCCCATTTCGGTGGTTAATGCGAGAGGTCATGTAACCGCAAGTATGCAATTTGAATATATTTGGTTTACATGTGCCAACTAGATGTTCACTAACTTGCTTAATTTACATGTACTGACCAAAGCCCGGCACATCTAGTCAGAATGTGGATGGAAGTATGCACGTCACATACTCCCTTGGGAGAATCCTGACAGCATGCAGTGCACAAGCGGTGAGGATTCAGACGTCTGCAGTCACATAGCATCACTGCAGACTTTCATCGTAAACCTGGACAACCCCTTAAATACTGTAGGATAGCGAATCCTAACTCTCTGTCATGATTCTGCTTGCCAGTTCCAACAGTCATCACATGACCACTCATATCTGATTTACATACTTACAGGCCTGTGCTGAGTGCTGACTATTTTGTCTTTTTGCATAGTAGTAGTAGTTTACTGAACATTGACAGAATAAGGAAAAGCATCTCGTCAGCATGTGACTATAAGAATTCAAATTGCATATGTGCTGTCACATACAGCTACTGAAACTGCTTAAAGGGAACCTGTCAGCAGGTTTTTGCTATGCAAGCTCAAGTCAGCATGCTGCAAGGGTTAACACAGAAAATTCAGGGCTGCCAGTCTTGTCACAGTCCGATCTGTTGTTTATTTGCTATGTTTTTTTTAAGCAGCAGGACACTTATCATTGCTTGGACTATAAAGTCATGCATACGGCAGTCTGGTACACCCCCTCCTCTGATTGACACCTCACTATCAATATACAAGCTTTATTGAGAGTCTGGTGTGGGTTAGGAAGCTCACTCATCTCTGCTGTGTTGTTAAATCTAAATATTGTGCTTGTGTCAGAACGTCTGCACCCAATAATCTAAGTGATACATCATTGTATTCAGGATCTCAATGCCTAATCTCAGATAAGATAATGTGTTTTTCCAAAAATAAGACCTCCCCTAAAAATAATCCCTAGCAGGGATTTTCAGCATTTTCGGAGCAAGGCTCAAATATAAGCCCTCCTCCAAAAATAAGACCCAGTCGCGGTTCAATAATTAAGTGTCCGTGCAGTTAAAAAAGTTAAAGATACTGCAGGACATGTCATTATAGACAGCGGCACCCCGCAATCACAGTCACCAGACGCAAGGGCAGAGGACCTGCAGTGATCGCACCCCTGCACACATCCGATCTCACACACACACAGATTGTACACACAAACATCCGCTCTCACAGACACACATCCGATCTCACACACACACATCCGATCTCACACACAATCAGATCACGCACACAAACATGGGATCACACACACATCGCATCACACACATACTCACCACATCCAGCAACACCGATTTCTTCTGGCTGGCAGAATCTTGGGAGGCAGTGCAGTGGAGCGCAAAGACCTGCCGCAATTCTTGCTTACAGGACCTGCGGACACGTGACTTCCTCCCATCATACCCTGAGGCCAGAAGTATTCTGTAACGCTGGATGTAATGAGTGTGTGTGTGTCAGTCAGCCAGAAGCAGGGGAGGACGGCTTGTAGCACCTGCCGGAGATCACAGAGAGGACCTGGGACCTGGGGGGCCACACAGACATCCGGGTCTGGTAAGTATGAGTCTCCTGGGAAGTGGGGTGTCTGTTTTTTTTGGGGGGGAAACTTACTACCAACCATGTTTCTCCAAAAATAAGACCTCCTCCAAAAATAAGCCCTGGTGATTTTTTGGGGAACAAAAAAAAAGTATAAGACAGTGACTTATTTTTGGAAAAACACAGTAGCATAAACCTGGTGACAGATTCCCTCTAAAGCTATGTATAGAATTGGGGAAGGAGGCAAACTGATTTCTTGTCATGAGTGCTAGAAAACCTAGATCTGTCTTTGCCTTTTGAGTGAACATAAAGGTGGGCAAAGACATCAGAGAGAGCCTCAGTTTAAAAATATTCAATAGGTACCTGTCACGTTGCACTAAGTTGTGGCCCGGAGTAGTACAGCAAAGTCACCATAAGGTTGCAGCAGAGTAGTCAGACAGCCGAATCAACAAAGGAAGTCAAAACAATGTACAAAGGGTGAACAAACTCGGAGTCAGAAGCAAGCAAAGGGGTCAGGAGCTGAACGGTAACAGACAAAGGGAGAGACAGAGCCAAGTCAGGTACTGGAGCGTAAGTCAAGTATCGGGAAGTCCAAATGACAAACAAAGGTATGACAAGTGGGACGGGGCCAGGGGAGGACATATAGACACAGGTTAGGTGGGAGAAGGTACACGGCAGGACAGATCGGGTACCTCAACAGAGGTACACAACACACACTATGAGACATAGACTATTGTGGCGCCCCTGGGGCTCAGTCGCCACAGGATATTGCATATTGCATCTCACTTAAGGTGCAGTACTCATTGCAGGAAAGGAAGAGGTTAACCACTGGTGTTTATCACTTACACAACACACGTACAGTTTAGGTACTTTCCTAGCTTAGCAGCAAGACACTGGAACTGGCCTAAAGGTGGTCACCATAACAACAGGTTTTCCCCAGCCACTGGTGAGTCATCAGGAAGGTGGGGGCAGCAGGAGGCAAGAGAGAGAACACACAGTTTTTACTTCAGAATAGTCTGGGACACAGAACAACATGGTCGCTAAGAAGAGTGCTTCAGAGCTTCCTTAGTTAGGACCGGCCTGACTGGAAGAAGCAGTAGACGACCGGTGTAGTTGGTGAGACAGAGGAGCAACATGATAGCTAGAAGTTGAGCTCAATAGCTCCCTCAGTACCAGTGCAGTTCAGGGTGCAGAGCCCTAGGGTGGCATACACTTCATGTTGTGCCATCAGAATCTGCCGGACAGGGGGATTTCACATCTCTCTGCCCACCAAAGATCCCGGGGCACAGCAGCATACAGAGTCAGGAGTCAGGACAACGGTCGGGCCCATGTTTGATTCACGCTGCCTGCGAACGGGACAGAAACTTAACCACCAAAGGCAGGGGTCCCCGAGTAGCTTCACGCCATGGGGATCCACACTACAAAGCGCAAGGAAGGAAGGTCTCATGTGAAGCCCCACAGGTGTTGTGTCGGTGCATTACCTTCAGGGACTCCACTCGGCTGGATCTCGTCACAGGTAGGGAATCTTCTATTTGTCGTGACGCCACTCTCAGTATTGCGGCCAGTAGGGACCGCCACTGCAGGTTGAGGGACGCCTGGGGCTGATGGTGAGTGCAGTTAGTTGGAATAGCCTCCTGAGAGTGAGGCAAGCCCCAGGGCCCTGTGTAGGTGCGTAGAACCACAAGGCGCAGAATAACTCCACACAGGCAGAATGTCTTTCAGGGTTTTTACTCACTTCAGGTGGCAGGGTGAGTAACCCGGGCGTAGCTGGGATGAACCAGGCGGGAACCAGGTATCCTTCAGGCTGACTTCTGATGGTGACTACCAACTCGCCTTCCTTAGCCCTTGGTGGTTTGGGGTGACCCCGACTTTTAGTCCCTATGGGGGTCACCCAGGGAAGTTGCTGAAGCCTCACTCCCCTTCGTTTGCCGTTTGCTTGTGGCCTGGACCAGCTCACTCCAGCTGCTTGCCTCCTGTGAGCTATGGGCCCTAACTGTGGCTACGTGGCTGCGGCTTTTGTGGTGTTGTGGTGTGGGCTTTGAGGGCCCCACACCGGCAGGTTTAGCAGGGAAAGGTGGATCTATCCCCGCTCCGGGATCTGCCGCCCGTTTGGGCCTGGTTCTCCCTAGCAGTCTCCTTACTTCCCACTCTGTGCTCTCTCTCTAGCTGGAGATGGGTTTCGGGTAGCACTCCTAGGTGACCGTTCTCCCCCGTCGGTAGCCACTGCGCGGACGCTGTCAGACTACAGCAGCCCAGGGGAAGGGGTCAGCTCTCCTCGGAGCTCCCTGGACTCTGCTCTGAACCGGCTCACATCTGGGACCTTCACTGCTGCTCCTGTCAGAGCCTCACTTTCCTGCTCCTCACTCCTCCACACTCTGCTGCAGACTCTAGACTGTTTACTCCTCCTTCTCTTTTCCCTTTTGTGCCTGCCTACGCCACCTAGCAACCAGACTCTCTTACCACTCCCCTTGAGAGGAGATGGAGGCTTTTGGCCCCCTCCACTATTCCAGTGAAGGTGAAGGCTTTTCCCCCTCCTGGGATCCCCAGGGGTCCTCTCATGGGTACATGTGTGAGACCTGATCACTATGCGCCTGTGTTCCACACCCCGGTCAGCCTTCTGGATTACCTGTGTTGTACCTTCCCCAGCATGGGTGCAGTACTCAGTGGTGCCTGACCAGGTCAGGGGCGCCACATTCCCCCTTAGTTATCACCAGCACGTCCTCGGGCTGCAAGACAACATTTTAAAAATGCATAAAACATTAAAACATGTAAAACATTTTAAAAGCACCAGGTACCATACATCACCACCCTCCACCCACAAGTCCGTTAACCCACCCAAACCCTTTCAGGAGGCAGGTCACCGGTCCTTTTGGTAACCAGATCTGGGCCATCTACTTCCCCAGACCTTTCCTCCAATCTGCCTCTCCCGTTGGCCGCGGCTTCAGCCACTTCTGGCAGGATGTAGAGGCGGCTTTCATGGGCTGGTGGTTTCAGGGTATACCTGGCTTGGTGGATCCGCGCCTTCAGCCTCTTCTGGCAGGATGTAGAGGCGGCCTCCACAGTTGGTGCTGACCAGGTACCCTCTTTGTGGTGGAGAGCCAGGCCCCATAAACAGGCATGCTCTCTGGTCGCAGGTGAGCCAAGGCCCTATATACGGACGGGCTCCTCCTGGTTGCAGACGAGCCAAGCCCCTAAACAGGCTGACTCTGGTGGTGGTGGTGCCCTCTGGTGTAACTATTTACACTGCGAGAGTTTGTGGCTATAGCCAGTTCATAGCCTTAAGGTTCATTTCTCACATCAGTTTATGTGGGCACATACTTGAACTTTTAAAACGTTGCAAAACAAACTTTCCAACTGGTCAAAACTTGCTGTACTTTACTTGAACTTATGCAGACTCCTCTTCACCAGGGCTTGGGCCTGTAGGGCTGCGGCACCTGTTGGTTTCTTGATCTTTTTCCTCATCTGTAGTGGTCTCATCATTAGGTCTTTGGTCTTTTCTTTCTTTATTACTGTCTTTCCTTTCTTCTTTGGGACATGGTACTACATCTAGCGCGTACCAGCCTCTTTCGCCTTGATGCAGGGTAAACTGTACGGAGTCTCCCATTTTTAAGTTTCTTCCAGGATGTCCTCTGGGCAAATTAGCTCTAACGTCTCTCCTATTGACAAAAATGCCTTCTTTGATACCAGGTGCAACGATGAACCCGTATCCTGACTTTAGGCTGAAGTCTTCCACAATTCCTCTGCAAAGGGGTCCTCTGACCTGTGCTTTGGCTCTTCTCAGGAACCGTTTTTCTTGTAGGTCTCTGGCCGTGACTTCTCTCTGCTCTGGGGATGGCGGTGCAGGGAAAGACTGGGTTCTACTGCGGCGCTGTGTCTTGCGGGCTGGATTCTGCTGGGTGGCTGCTTCACTGCTGGCAGGCTCCCAGGTGAGGTTGCTGGATAAATCTTCCTCTTCATCCCAGCGAGAATATGGCAACATCTCCGGCTCTGGGCATGGATCCACTGCTGATGGCTCCTGAGTCAGCTCCTCAGCTTCCTGGCCTCCCCTCCCCCTTAGTTCTTCTGAGCACTCCTTTGGTGGCAGTGCTGGGGATGGACTTTCTTCAGCAGGCCCAGGCAGGGATCTTTTTGGCATGATTGCTGCAGGAGTCGTCTTGGGGGTATGCGGAGGGAGTATGTACTGGTCCACCAACCATTGTGGAAACTTGGCCTCCATGTCAGCCTTCAGCTGCCAGTATGCGGGGTCCTCCCCCAGCGTGGGCTTTCCAGCAGGGACCTCTTTGGACTGGGGAGCGGTGTCTGCTCTGGCCTTGCAGGCCGGGGTAAATGGTGATGCAATCTTATCTTGGCGGGCCGCGCCTGGCATGGCGGCGGCCTGGTCTTGGCGGGCCGCGCCCTGCATGGCGGCGGCCTGGTCTTGGCGGGCCGCGCCCTGTATGGCGGCGGCCTGGTCTTGGCGGGCCGCGCCCTGTATGGCGGCGGCCTGGATCGGCGTCGCAGCTGCGATGGGATCTGTGCAGGCTGGGCTGGGCGTCGCTGCAGGGACCGGGTCTTGGTGGGCCGAGCAGGGCATCGCTGCGGCGGCCGGGGCTTGGCGGGCCGAGCAGGGCATCGCTGCGGCGGCCGGGGCTTGGCGGGCCGAGCAGGGCATCGCTGCGGCGGCCGGGGCTTGGCGGGCCGAGCAGGGCATCGCTGCGGCGGCCTGGGCTTGGCGGGCCGCACCTGGCGTGGCTGCGGCCTGGCTCAGCGTCGCCGCGCCGGGCGCCTCTTCAGGGACCGCGGGCGTGGCAGCAGGGGTCGGGGCATCCGGGCCGGCAGGGGTAATACTGGACTCACCCATCGGTGGCAGCATCGGGGTCTGAGTCGTCGCCGTCCGGTCTGGCACTCGTCGTGCGGTTCCCCTCTCATAGGCCTGAACCGCGGCAGCCATCTCCAGAAGTTCCATGCGTTCTTCTCTGATCTGCTCCACGACCCGGGTCTCCAGTCGGTCGCAGAACTGAGCCAGCTCCCGATACCACCAGGCAGCGGAGCCCGGTTCTGGGTTTCTGCGGTCAGACGCCATTTCTTCTGCGCCCTCTTCTGCACGATTTCCCAGCAGTGGACTCGCCGTTGCCTCTAGTAGCAAGCTGTTCAGTTTCCGCTCTGCCTCTTTCAGCAGCTCCTCTCCCAGCAGCAGGCTTCTGGCTCCCTTTCTGTCCCGACGTCTCTGAACGCTTCCGCTCTCTTCACAAGCGAGGTTAGAACTCTGCAGGGGATCTCTGGGTAGCCACACCTCTTCGTGGGCGGTAACTTCTCCCAGCGCGGGCTGCTGTTGTTTTTCAGCGCGCTTTTCATGGTGGCAATATGGCGGCGCTTCCAATTTTTCAAGCGGACCGCCCAGGCACATGGTCACCTGTCTGGACAGGTCTAGTCCTTATCCTGTTCGTGACGCCAGATGTGAAGCCCCACAGGTGTTGTGGCGGTGCATTACCTTCAGGGACTCCACTCGGCTGGATCTCGTCACAGGTAGGGAATCTTCTATTTGTCGTGACGCCACTCTCAGTATTGCGGCCAGTAGGGACCGCCACTGCAGGTTGAGGGACGCCTGGGGCTGATGGTGAGTGCAGTTAGTTGGAATAGCCTCCTGAGAGTGAGGCAAGCCCCAGGGCCCTGTGTAGGTGCGTAGAACCACAAGGCGCAGAATAACTCCACACAGGCAGAATGTCTTTCAGGGTTTTTACTCACTTCAGGTGGCAGGGTGAGTAACCCGGGCGTAGCTGGGATGAACCAGGCGGGAACCAGGTATCCTTCAGGCTGACTTCTGATGGTGACTACCAACTCGCCTTCCTTAGCCCTTGGTGGTTTGGGGTGACCCCGACTTTTAGTCCCTATGGGGGTCACCCAGGGAAGTTGCTGAAGCCTCACTCCCCTTCGTTTGCCGTTTGCTTGTGGCCTGGACCAGCTCACTCCAGCTGCTTGCCTCCTGTGAGCTATGGGCCCTAACTGTGGCTACGTGGCTGCGGCTTTTGTGGTGTTGTGGTGTGGGCTTTGAGGGCCCCACACCGGCAGGTTTAGCAGGGAAAGGTGGATCTATCCCCGCTCCGGGATCTGCCGCCCGTTTGGGCCTGGTTCTCCCTAGCAGTCTCCTTACTTCCCACTCTGTGCTCTCTCTCTAGCTGGAGATGGGTTTCGGGTAGCACTCCTAGGTGACCGTTCTCCCCCGTCGGTAGCCACTGCGCGGACGCTGTCAGACTACAGCAGCCCAGGGGAAGGGGTCAGATCTCCTCGGAGCTCCCTGGACTCTGCTCTGAACCGGCTCACATCTGGGACCTTCACTGCTGCTCCTGTCAGAGCCTCACTTTCCTGCTCCTCACTCCTCCACACTCTGCTGCAGACTCTAGACTGTTTACTCCTCCTTCTCTTTTCCCTTTTGTGCCTGCCTACGCCACCTAGCAACCAGACTCTCTTACCACACCCCTTGAGAGGAGATGGAGGCTTTTGGCCCCCTCCACTATTCCAGTGAAGGTGAAGGCTTTTCCCCCTCCTGGGATCCCCAGGGGTCCTCTCATGGGTACATGTGTGAGACCTGATCACTATGCGCCTGTGTTCCACACCCCGGTCAGCCTTCTGGATTACCTGTGTTGTACTGTCCCCAGCATGGGTGCAGTACTCAGTGGTGCCTGACCAGGTCAGGGGCGCCACACTCACACTTCACAACACCGGTGGTGGCCTCTGAACTGTCCAGGATCAGCTGGGGCCGATCACGGTGGAAATCAGCACTCCAAGTGTGACGACCTAACAGTGAGTAAAGATCTTAAACCGCATTCACTGTGTCAGCCCGTCATTGTTGGCGCCATTTCCCCTCGTGCCACCGGCCACTACCACCCCAATTGTCCTCCCTGGGGCCCGCTCTACCTGTGGGGAGCCGAACCATCCGAGCTGCAACACCATCTGCCCCAGGGGACAGCACCCGCAGCAGTGGCTAATCCCTGGCTGCACACCACAGGTGGCGTCACGAGACAACTACTACTCCCAGCATCCCCAACCCCTTCATCCCATCCTCCATCCCCTTTTTGTGGACACCTCGGGGTCACGACGCCGGGCAGGGCCACCCATGACATCCCCTGACCTCTCACCGGCCCGGTGACGAGTAATCACCAGACTCCGCGGGGTGCTCCACTATCACTGGTGCTGAACCAGAGGTGCAGCACCCAGATATAGTGTTCCAAAAACCAGAATGAGCAGCTAGAAATTAATCCGTGATATAACCAGGTTGGAGCTGGGCGATACCACAGCGGCAGATACCAGCCTGGATCATGACAGTACTTTGCTCTTCAAAGGCTCACTTAGAGCATGCTCTTAAACTCTCTCACAATCCATGAGTAATAGTGAGCCATGAAAATCATTAGCTTGGCACATCACATACTATCCAGTATACAGGAGGAGGCTGATTTTAGGATGGCAGTGAACCCCTTTATCAAATGCTAAACTCTCATCCAGCTAGATCTGTTCCAAATATTGTATGTTATGTCCGGTTATTTGATATGTGTCAGTCAGCTGCTGCTGAGACTATCAGGTACAAAGTGCCTGTAATTTTTATGGGCAGATAAATACTGATGACTTCACAGTCTGACAGATTCTTGTAAATATAGTTTTATTGAATAATTATACAGTGAAAGATTAGTTTTGCAGATTGTAGTAAATGTGTTTGGGAGCTCTGCCACCCTGTGTATAAACTTGTTTTCCTTGTCTGAGTTAGGTTTTGACAAATTAGTTTAATTACTACAATTAGATCATGTAAGGCAATTTTATTTATCTCCCAAAAATTTGCAAATGACAGATTTTACAGGTGGAAGATATGATGCAATCAAATTTTCAGTTGTAGAAACATTCACAACAAACCTGCCCCATGTATACATACACTAAAGCGGGCTTTACACGCTACGACATCGCTAATGCGGAGTCGTTGGGGTCACGGAATTCGTGACGCACATCCGGCCGCATTAGCGATGCCGTTGCGTGTGACATCGATTAGCGATTTTGCATCGTTGCAAAACAGTGAAAAATCGCTAATCGGCGACACGGGGGTCCATTCCCAATTATCGTTACTTCAGCAGTAACGAGGTTGTTCCTCGTTCCTGCGGCATCACACATCGCTGCGTGTGACGCCGCAGGAGCGAGGAACGTCTCCCTACCTGCCTCCCGCCCGCTATGCGGAAGGAAGGAGGTGGGCGGGATGTTACGTCCCGCTCATCTCCGCCCCTCCGCTGCGATTGGGCGGCGGTTCAGTGACGTCGCTGTGACGTCGCACGGACCGCCCCCTTAGAAAGGAGGCGGTTCGCCGGTCACAGCGACGTCGCCGGACAGGTAAGTATGTGTGACGGCTCTGGGCGATGTTGTGCGGCACGGGCAGCGATATGCCCGTGTCGCGCAACAGATGGGGGCGGGTACGCACACTAGCGATATCGGGACCGATATCGCAGTGTGTAAAGTAGCCTTAAGGGCGGCTTTGCACGTTGCAACATCGCACGTGCGATGTCGGTGGGGTCAAATCGAAAGTGAAGCACATCCGGCGTCACTTTCGACATCGTTGTGTGTAAATTCTAGATGATACGATTAACGAGCGCAAAAGCGTCGTTATCATATCATCGGTGCAGGCTCCGACTTTTCCATAATTACGCTGCCGCGACAGGTACGATGCTGTTCCTCGTTCCTGCGGCAGCACACATCGCTGTGTGTTACACCGCAGGAGTGAGGAATATCTCCTTACCTGCCGCCGGCGGCTCTACGGAAGGAAGGAGGTGGGCGGGATGTTTACATCCTGCTCATCTCCGCCCCTCCGCCGCTATTGGCCGCCTGCTGTGTGACGTCGCTATGACGCCGCACGACCCGCCCCCTTAGGAAGGAGGCGGGTTGCTGGCCAGAGCGACGGTCGCAGGGCAGGTGAGTGCATGTGAAGCTGGCATAGCGATAATTTTCGCTACGCCAGCTATCTCAAGATATCGTACCTGCGACGGGGGCGGGGACTACCGCGTGCGACATCGCAGCATCGGCTTGCGATGTCGCAACGTGCAAAGCCCGCCTTAGGCCCCAATAGTGATTGGAGTGATGAAGTCAGATGCTCCTGATTCATTATTAGGCCGGTGTCCCACTTGCAATAGCCTCGCATGTATCTCGTGCGAATTTCATGATGCATCACTCATCACGAACTCACACTCTGCTCACAGGAGCAGGTTGGCTGCATGCATCTCTATGTGTGTGAGTCCATGACGGGTGATGAATTGCGAAACTCGCGCAAGATACACGCTAGGCAATCGCAAGTGGGACACCGGTCTTAGGTGCATGCTTCTTAATGAATCAGGAGACAAGTGTGTGCCTCTGGGCGTCTTGCCACAAATCTTACTCCAGTCGGGCACAGTACTAAGGTTTCTGGTGTAAGGAATGCCACAGCTTGTCAAAAATGAGGTGAACTGTAGAGTCACACTCTTCTCCCGCCCCAGCTCTGCCCCAGCTACATCCATTTTAATGAAGCCGGCCAAAACTTCTGTGACAGTGACAAAAGTCGCAAAATGTTTGCATGGTCGGCTTTACCTATGTGCGAGTGGAGCGGTCGCACAGGGCGCCAGCCGGCAGACAGCAGAGGGGGTGCCCAGGGAGCAGCAATTCACTTTCACTTTGCTGCTCCTTCGGTGCACAGGCTCCAGCAGGGAGCACCCCCCTCCTCTGTACCTTGTGTCTGGTCTCCTCCCACTTTGCACAGTGTACAGCAGGGGGCACCCTCCCCTCCTCTGGGCTTGGTGTCTGGTCTCCTCCCGCTCTGCACTGTCTAAAGCAGGGGTCCCTCCCCTCCTCTGGGCTTGGTGTCTGTTCTCCGCCCGCTTTGCTCTGTCTACAGCAGGGGTCGCCCTCCCCTCCTCTGGGCTCGGTTTCCTCTCTTCTCCCATCTTTACCAGAGAGAGGGGGGAGGGGCGCCTGCACTACAAAAGATGCTGCTAAAGCCCCGCTGAAATCCTGGAGCCCAGGAAGTAACTGTATGTGAGAATAACATGCTGTGTGTCATATCTGTAATGTATTATGTGCTGTCTGTGTGTGTTATGTATAACATGTGTGTGTCCTGTATACTGTGCAATATCTGTCTGTCTGTCTATACATCCATTCTGGCTGTCTGTCTATGTATATCTATCTACCTATTATCTATCTATCTATCCCTCTATCTGTCTATTATCTGTCTATCTATCTGTCTGTCTAGCTATTATATATCTGTCTATATCGATCTATCTATGTATCTCTATTACATATCTATTTTCTGTCTGTATCTATCTAGTATTATCTATCTAATCCAGAGGTCTCAAACACGCGGCCTGCGGGCCCCATGCAGCCCCTCAGGCTGCTTCGTGCGGCCCCCAGGCCCATGCCCCTGTTGACTATCGCGGCCGGTGCAAGAGCTGCCCGCAGACAATGTCTGCGCTTTATGTCAGATGAATGTTTTGCCGGCGCTGTGCATAACTATTCCTCCAATGGAAACTGCCTGACCTCAGCTGTTTACCTCTGCTTGGCGGACGGCTATGGCAGCATTGGAAACGTTGAGCATAAAGACCTGGACTCTGCGCGCGCAGCACCGGCAAAATAATCATCTGACATAAATCGCTGACAGTGGATATTGCCCCTGCACCGGCCGCTATAGTCAACGGGGGCACAGGCCTGCAGACAGCAAGAAGTAGAAATGAGGCAGCCGAGGGAACTCGGGACAGGTGAGAAGAATGGGTGGGGTTTGTGTGTATATGTGAGGCCTGAAACACACATCCGTGAAACACGTGCGTGTTTGGTCCATTTCCGTGTATACTGGAGACACGGCCAAACGTGCACCAATGTTATTGTATGATAAAAGCTCCACGTGCGTTTTTGATGCATGTCCGTTTGTCCGTGTCCGTGATCCGTACCTGTGTGCGTTTTGCACGGCAGCATGTCCGTTTTCTGCACGCAATACGCAGCACGGACCCAATGAAAGTCAATGGGTCTGTGCGCACGTCCGAGTGACACGGACGCATCTCTGTTTGCTCCCTGTACGTTTTGTGCTTTTTTCATGTGATGTCGGTCTTTTTTCTTTTTCTGTTTCGTTCTCTCCCTCAGTCCGTCGGTCGGTCTCTATGTCTGTCGGTCGGTCTCTCTGTCTTATCTGTCCCTCTAGCTGTCTGTCGGTCAGTTCCCCCCCCTCTCTCATACTTACCGTTCCCCGATCTCCGGCGCGGCGCTGCACGGCTGTTATAAAAACTTTGGCGACTTTTACTATTTTGAAAAAGCCGGCCGCCCATTAATCAATCTCGTATTCCCTGCTTTACCCACCCACCGGCGCCTGTGATTGGTTGCAGTCAGACACACCCACCAAGCTGAGTGACAGCTGTCTCACTGCACCCAATCACAGCAGCCGGTGGGCGTGTCTATACTGTGCAGTGAAATAAATAAATAAGTAATTAAAAAAAACGGCGTGCGGCCCCCCCCATTTTAATACCAGCCAGATAAAGCCATACGGCTGAAGGCTGGTATTGTCAGGATGGGGAGCTCCACGTTATGGGGAGCCCCCCACCCTAACAATATCAGTCAGCAGCCGCCCAGAATTGCCGCATACATTAGATGCGACAGTTCTGGGACTGTACCCGGCTCTTCCCGATTTGCCCTTGTGCGTTGGCAAATCGGGGTAATAAGGAGTTATTGGCAGCCCATAGCTGCCAATAAGTCCTAGATTAATCATGTCAGGCGTCTCCCCGAGATTCCTTCCATGATTAATCTGTAAGTGACAGTCAAAAAACACACACACACCTGAAAAAATCATTTATTAGAAATAAAAAACACTAACAAAGTCCCTCATCACCAATTTATTAACCCCGACAAAGCCCTCCATGTCCGGCGTAATCCACGGACCTCCAGCGTCGCTTCCAGCTCTGCTGCATGCAGGTGACAGGAGCAGCAGAAGACACAGCCGCTCCTGTCAGCTCCACGCAGCTAATGAGATGAGTAGCACGATCAGCTGCTGTCAGTCAGGTAACTCGCGGCCACCGCTGGATCCAGTGGCCAAATCGGGAAGAGCCGGGTACAGTCCCAGAACTGTCGCATATAATGTATGCGGCAATTCTGGACGGCTGCTGACTGATATTGTTAGGGTGGGGTCTCCCCATAACATGGAGCTCCCCATCCTGAAAATACCAGCCTTCAGCCGTATGGCTTTATCTGGCTGGTATTAAAATGGGGGGGACCGCACGCCGGTTTTTTTAATTATTTATTTATTTATTTTACTGCACAGTATAGACACGCCCACCGACTGCTGTGATTGGGTGCAGTGATACAGCTGTCACTCAGCGTGGTGGGCGTATCTCACTGCAACCAATCACAGGCGCCGGTGGGGGGAGAAAGCAGGGAATACGAGATTGTTTAATGAGCGGCCGGCTTTTTCAAATTAGAAAAAGCCGCCGGAGCAGTGTGAATGCCGTGCAGCGCCGGTGATCGGGGATCGGTGAGTATGAGAGAGGGGGAGACACTTCAGTCACTCGGGGGATTAGCGGTCACCGGTGAATCTTTCACAGGTGACCGCTAATCAGTACACGGCACAAAGACAGAGCCGCGGCATGACAATGAAGTCGGGTGAAGTTCACCCGAGTTCATTCTCATCCCGCTACTCTGTCTTCCGACATGTAGTAACAACATTTTGCATCACACACGTACATTTCACACGGACAACACACACACATGTCAGTTATTTCACTCACGCAGACACAGACATTCCACACGCACATACGGCTAGCATACGGGATACACACGCAGGCCACACATACCATAAAAACGGACCTAAAAAACGGAAAATGGACCCGAAAAATGGCCCGTTTTACACGGACGTGGTTTTCCCGGATGTGTGTTTCAGGCCTGAAGGACGGCACATTTGTGACACCCTGGCACACCAGGGAGTCACACAGTTTAGGCCCCCGCACAACACCTTCCCACAAAGGGTTACAGCAGCCGACCTGAAATCCTAGGGTAGGACAGACACACCAGTGGGCTGGACCAGGCAGATGAGAAATGCCCACCTAGGGGTCTAAAGAACTCGGGGCGGGAGAAACAGTTAGTTACGTTAAGAGACAGTAGTTGAGTTAAGTGGAGTGGAGTCTGGAGTTCAAGTGGAAGCCCAAGTTCAAAGAGCGAAGGCGTCGGGGTTGGAGCCCCGGAGTGCTGGCTAGGTTGCAGACGGTGGTCCGTATCTGCAGGAGACGGGAAGACGGCTGCCGGAGATCCGAGGTGGACCGGGACAGGGTTGGAGCCCGCCAATACCGACACCGGAGAACTGACCCGGAAACCGTGCACAGAGTGGGTACTTGGACCCTGAAGCCAGGACGGAACCAACTGCCTAGCTAATTAACCAATTGAGGGCAGGATTATAGGTCCTGTCCCACCAAAAGTCCCAAAAGCAGACAACAGCTCACTGCGGGGGATAGGGCATCCACCAGGGCCCGTTAGATGCGAAGAGCCAGCGTCAGCGAGCAAGGCTTCCACCCTTAGTTCTGGGAGCGGGCTTCCGTGTTCCATACCGGAGAGCCTAAAGAGAACTTACAAAAGTGCAGAGGGAAGTGATACAGACGACCAGCCTGGGCGTGGGACCCGAATATGTCCGGGTGCGGCGGCCGGCCACCATCACCTTGGTTTACCAGTGGACTTCTCTGACTTCTTTAAGTGTGAGTAACCTAATACTCCCTGGTCTAACCGGGTGCCCCGGTCCCTGCACTCATCACCCCCAGCACAGAGAAATTGGGCCCCAGGCATCCATCTCTACTCACGGAAGGGTTAACATCAAGCTGCCATTCCATCGCCCCTGGGGTGCCCCACAACAGCAGCGGTGGTGCTACACTTCACCATACTCCGTGGGTGGCATCACAGACATTATACGGCAAATCCCGTACAAATACATCCCCTTTTATTTGAGTGTCCGCGCGACCCCCGGGTCCGGTCGAATCCCTCGAGCCACACTGCGGATCTGGATCTGAGCAGAACGGCTGCTGGCACGGGGGCAGCACACATTAACCCCTTAGCGACCTATGACGTACTGGGCGCATCATGGCTCCCTGATACTTAAGGACCCATGATGTACCCAGTACTTTATAGCGAAATCGCGGCCCCGGAGCCCCGGTGTCTGCGATCACTTTGCAAATACCTTAGATTCGGGGAGAAGGGGACCTCATTAGGGGTGGTGTCTCCTCCCCAGACCTATGGAGGCTGTGATTCGCTGACGAACGCCGCTCAGCCAATCACAGCCACTGTAATGTTTCAGCCATTGAAAATGATTTGAACATTGAACACCAGCCATGATCAGTGCAGCTATAGCACTAATCATTGGCTGGAGATGGGTGACCTCTGTTTCACCTGCTCCCAGCTCTGATTGAAGAGACCGGCCTTGTGACCGATCTCTCCAATCCCTGTTGATCTAGGGCCGGAGACCACTCCCCTCAGCTTCACTCCGGCATCTGTGGAAGCTGAGGAGAGCGATTGGTAAGTTATAGCGCCACTGCCCCCTTTCAGCCGCCGCCACATTACTATAGGATGGGGACATTACTGTAGGATGGGGATACGGTGGGCACCTTTCTATAGAATAGGGACAAGGTGGGCACAATACTATTGGATGGGGACATTACTATAGAATAGGGACAAGGTGGGCACATGACTATAGGATAGGGACATTACTATAGGATGGGGACAAGGTGGGCACATGACTATAGGATGGGGACAAGGCTGGGGACATTACTAAAAGATGGGGACATTACAAGGATGGGCACAATACTATTGGGGCATTACTATAGGATGGGGACAAGGTGGGCACATTACTATGGGATGGGGACATTACTACAGGATGGGGACAAGGCTGGGGACATTACTACAGGATGGGGACAAGGCTGGGGACATTACTATAGGATGGGGACAAGGTGGGCACATTACTATAGGATGGTGACTAGGATGGGCACAGTACTACAGGATAGGGACATTTCTACAAGGGGACAAAGATGGGAAACATTACTATAGGATAGGGATAAGGCTGGGGACATTACTAAAGGATATGGACAGTACTACAGGATGGGAACAAGGATAAGCACATTACTATTGGATGGGGACATTACTACAGGATGGGGACAAGGCTGGGGACATTACTATAGGATGGGTACAAGGTGGGCACATTACTGTACAATGGGGACTAGGATGAGCACATTACTGTAGGATGGGGACTAGGATGGGGCACAATACTACAAGGGGACAAGGATGTGCGCATTACAACACTATAACAAGAAGAGGAACATTACTAAAAGATGTTGGCCAAAATTTCTATATAGTGCTAATTGTAACACTATTAGTTACAAGAAAAGGATAAAATGTAAAAAAAAAAAAACAAAAACTCAAAATAAAACATGACTTTTTTTACCATCACATTTTTTTTTTAATACTTAAACAAAGAATGTGCACATTTGTTATAATAAACAAGTGAAATTTTTTTAAAATCAGTTAGTCAAAGGTATGTAAAAAAAAATTTACGGTACCAATAAAAATGTCACTTTGTCCTACAAAGAATGCGGCCCCCCAATTTTTTTTCCTCTGTGCGGCCCATACACCCAGCCAAGTTTGAGACCCCTGATCTAATCTATCTGTCTTTTTTATCCATTTCTCAATTATATATCTCTCTATCCATCTATGTCTCTATTACAGTTTATATCTGTCTGTCTATCTCACTATTACCGTATATATCTATCTCTCCATTATTTATCTGTCTATCCATATATCTCTCTATTATTTATATATCTATCCAACTATTTTTCTGTCTATCTATCTCTATCCTATCTATCCATCTATTTATCTACCTAAATAGCTATCCCTCTATCTATCTCTCTATATATCCCTCTATCTATCTATCTATCTATATATATTATCTATTATCTATCTACCTATCTATCGTTCTATCTATCCCTCTATCTTTCACTCTATTATCTATCTATCAATCTGTTTGTCTGATATGTATTTGTCTATCTATCATCTATCCAGCATTGCTCTGGCACACTGAGACACTGGTGAATGACCCAGTGGGTTCTCCAACTGGATATAGAGGGGACCCGCCAGCAGGGGCGCCGCTGGCATCAAAGATCTGGAGCTCCAGCCCAGAACTTCTTGGCCAAAGCCCGGAATATTCTGCAACCACCGCACTGAACTGTGTCGATGTCGCGTTGCCCCGGTACAGTTCAATCCTGTGACAGAGCACGAAGAAAGAGCTTCATGCTGTATCACTGCCCGTTTCCTAAGCCTCAGATCGCTACAGGCCTGTGGCGTAGGAGACCGTATGCCCACGAGCACAGCGCAGTGACATCATTGCATCGCGCTGCCTCTGGAGGCCACCATAGGTGATGGAGGCTGCGGTGCTTGGAATCAGATTTAGGTGAGTATATGTTTTTTATGTCTATAAGGGATCTGTGGGGGCTCCTGTTAAATATAAGAGGCTTTGTGGGGGCCCCTGCTGTATATTGGAGGCAATGTGGATGCCACTGCCTTTTCTATGTCTATATGGGATCTGTTCTGTGGGGGCTCCTGTTGTACATAAGAGGCAATGTGGGATGTGGGGGCCCCTGCTGTGAATAGGAGGCTATGTGGGAGCCCCTGCTGTATATAGGAGGCTATGTGGAGGCCACTGCTATGTATAGGAGCCTGTGTTGAGGCTCCTGCTGTGTATAGGAGGCTGTGTGAGGGCTCCTGCTGTGTATAGAAGGCTGTGTGGGGGCTCCAGCTGTGCATAGGAGGCTGTGTGGGGTTGCCTGCTGTGCATAGGAAGCTGCGTGGGGGCTCCTGCTGTGCATAGTAGGCTGTGTGGGGGCTCCTGCAGTGCATAGGAGGTTGTGTGGGGGCTCCTCCTGTGCATAGGTGGCTGTGTGGGGGCTCCTGTGCATAGGTGGCTGTGTGGGGCTCTTGCTGTGCATAGGATGCTGTGTGGGGGCTCCTGCTGTGCATAGGAGGCTGTGTGGGGGCTCCTACAGGTATTTGCATATAGTTGTAGTGTGGCCAGTGTGGCCTCTAGATTTAACTCCTGTGGACCCCAGGCACCCCAGTCTGACCCTGCATCCATTTATCTTTTATATAGTATCTATGTGTGTGTCATTCAGGGCTGCCACCAGGAATTTCAAGGGCCCCATACTAGCAAAATTTTTGGGCCCCTTTCAGACTCCACCACATCTCCGTCTCTACCCCTCGAGCCTTCGGCAAAAGAAAAATGTGTTTCTAGCATCACGTCCAAGAAATAAGGTTAAAAATCAATTTTACTCCATATGGTTAAAACCAACACAAGGTTGGATGGACGTCCACGAAGTATAAAACAATGTCTGACGCATTTCACACCTAAAAGAGGTTTTTAGTCTTAGACATATCCGGCTAGATTTGCACAAGTAAGTTATGGAATAAAATTGGTTTTTAACATTATTTCTTGGCCATCATGCTGGAAACACCTTTCTTCTATTGCCGGACTTTGCCTCTTTGAACACGGAACTGACCTTCCTGCACCATCCCCCAGAGAAAGGACCCAAGTGATGCATTTACCGGGTGAGCTGAGATCATCCTTTACATACTGACCTCCAACCTTCCACAGTCCCACCATCACTCTTGGAAAATCTCCAATTCTGCAAGCAGTCCTCACCAATCAAACATTAACCGCTAGTCGTCATTTTGACAGCCCCAAATAGCTGCATGCTTCGTTTTTTGGGTCATCAAAATGACGAGCCCCAGACAGAATTGTCAGTCATATGCGTATATCTAGTATATAAAGCTGTGTGTGTGTGTGTGTGTGTGTGTATGTGTGTGTGTGTGTGTGTGTGTGTGTGTGTGTGTGTGTGTGTGTGTCTGCTAAAGGAATTATTTACAATCACCCAATTTTGCACAGATACACAATGTGACTCAGGGAACGTCATAGACTATGTTTTGAAAGGAAAATTTAACCCCACACTTTACAGTTATTTGCTAAAAAACCTCATTACATTAAAGTCAATGGAACTCGGAGCTACAGGTCATTAATAGGAGCTGTGATTGGTTGCTATAGGCAACAAAGGACATTTTTAGTATAAGAAGCTTATGTGCGAGGTAATATGATATCGGTGTAGAGACAGATATAGACAGACAGACAGACAGGGAATGAGAGAGACAGAGACAGACAAGGAATGAGAGAGACAGACTCAGACAGGGAATGAGAGAGACAGGCTGACAGGGAATGAGAGAGACAGGCTGACATTGAATGAGAGAGACAGACTGACAGGGAATGAGAGAGACAGAGACTTACAGGAAATGAGACTGACAGGGAATGAGAGAGACAGACTGACAGAGTGAGAGAGAGAGAGGGAATGAGACAGACTGACAGGGAATGAGAGAGACAGAGACTTACAGGAAATGAGAGAGACAAGGAAAGAGAGAGCCAGACAGGGAATGAGACAAACTGACAGGGAAAGAGAGAGACAGAGACAGCCAGACAGAGACAGACTACATACACACTTACATACACTATACATTATCTCATCTTGCAGTTCCTGATCGGTGCAGAGCAGGAGAGGAGCCGCTGGGACCTGCACGGAGGCTGCAGCAGCTGAACAACAAAACATGCCACTTCACCGGTCATGTGATCAGGCACATCATTAGTCAAATCAGCCTCCGTTCTGGTCCAGTACATTTCCTGTCGTGCTCTGCACCGATCACATAGATCAGTGCAGAGCAGCTCTCTTTGAGTGACTGTGCCTCCCCCCCTCATTGCCCTGATGGCGGCCCCGCCTCCTGGAGCCCAGTGAGCAGTGGGATGAAAGGGGAGGGGCCTGGGCTGTCAGCAGTCCCGCCCCCTCCTGGCTTCTGCTTACGGGGCCCCTTGCAGGAGTCACGGTTGTAATGCCCTGATAGTGGCCCTGGTGTCATGTATATGGTGTAATTTATGCAGTGGCAAAATGACTGGGCGTGTGGGTGATGATGGTCATTGCTATTTCCTTGGATGCATGGTTGAACACCATTGAGGAGCGAATGGCCACTGGCTCCATTTCGGCCCTTGCTCTGCAGCTGTGGGTCCCACATAGGTGTAATGACATCAGTGGGAGCCTTGTGATGCCAGTTGGCCCTGCAGCTGCGATCAGAGTGAGTGCAGAGCATGTGTAGGGAATAATAGATACATATATATTTATTACAAGCTGTACTACCCGGCTTCGCCCGGGTTGATAACTGCTGTTAACAAAATAGAATGTATTAACAAAAATGTATTCTGCACACAAAAACCACAAAACAAATAGATAGAAATGTAATTATTAAATTGTTTATTTAAATTGGCCAAGCTTTAAGTCCCCCTTGTTCACATCTTGCAGCTGTCAATTTGCCCCCAACACTTTTCGTTTCATTTTTTCCCCATTATGTAGATATGTGCAAAATTGATTGTTAAATTGGAATGCGCTGGGTTAAAATTTCGCCTCACAACATAGCACCCGGCGCTGCCTGGGATAGTAACTGTCTCTCTGTTTCTCTCCCATTCTCTGTCTGTCTCCCCCTCTGTATATATCTCTCTGTCTCTCTCTCTATCTCTTTGTCACTTTCCCTGTCTGTCTCTGACTGTCTCTTTCTCCGTCTGTCTCAATCTCTTTCCCTGTCTGTCTATCTATCTCTGTAACTTTCCCTGTCTGTCTCTTTCCCTGTCTGTCTCTTTCCCTCTGTTTCCCTCTCTTTCCCTGTCTGTCTGTTTCCCTCTCTTTCCCTGTCTGTCTGTTTCCCTGTGTCTGTCTCTTTGTCTGTGTCTGTCTCTTTACCTGTCTGTGTCTGTCTCTTAACCTGTCTCTCTCTTTCCCTCTCTTTACCTGTCTGTCTCTTTCCCTGTCAGTCTGTCTCTTTGTCTGTGTCTGTCTCTTTGTGTCTGTCTCTTACCCTGTCTGTCTGTTTCTTACCCTGTCTGTGTCTGCCTCTTTCCCTGTCTGTGTCTGTCTCTTTCCCTGGCTGCATTGTGACATGCCAACATTCCATATAGGGCGTGACTGCGCATTCTTCTGAAGTTCTGGCTGCACTGTGGCTCCCAGCTCCATTCGCTTTAATGGAGGCAGGTTTTTTGGTGAATAACTGTAAACCGCGGGGTTAAAATTTCCCCTCAAAACATAGCCTATGATGCTCTCGGGGTCCAGAAGTGTAAGTGTGCAAAATTTTGTGGCTGTAGATGCGACGGTGCAGATACCAATCCCGGACATACACACATACACACACACACACACACACACACACACATTCAGCTTTATATATTAGATATATGTATTATATATCTAATATAGAGGTATACGTGAGAGGTACAGGACTACATATGTCCTGCACCTCTCACGTATAGTGTGTAATGTAATGTAATTCTGAATAGTGACCTGCCATATCCTAAAGGTGTGTAATATGCGCTCTGTTAGGATTTCACTTGCCAATTCGAATATTTATCATCTGATCTCTCACATGTGATTTGCAATGTGTGGTCATCTGCCGAATGACGTCTCCTCCTGTTTCTCTCAAATTGAAAATTATAACAATGAGAGAAGCAGGAGAAGACGTCATTCTGCAGATGACACCGAGTCTGCAAATCACCTGTGAGCGATCAAACAACCTCTCAAATTGGTAAATGAAATACTGACAGCGTATATTGCACACTTTGGAGATCCGGCCAGTCAATGTACACAATGTCAAACCCAGGGGAGACACTGGTCGGTCTAGGGCAACAGAGCAGGGAGGAACAGAATATTCTGCAGAATATTATGATTCAGCGTGGATTTATCTTACAAATTTTCCAACAAAATTATTTGCAGCATTGCCAGCTGGTGTGAGCCCAGACTGATTAATAAAGGGATTACAGTATATATGCCATAGTTCTTCCATACCCAGAGCCCCTGCCTCATGGTGTGTATGTGGTACTGTAGCTTAGTCTGTTCAGGTCATTGGAGCTGAGAAGCAGCGACACATACACAGTGCTTCCCGTCCTTATGGTGTGTATGTGGTACTGCACCTCAGTCTGTTCAGGTCAGTGGAGCTGAGAAGCAGCGACACATACACAGCGCTTCCTGTGCTCATAGTATGTATGTGGTACTGCACCTCAGTCAGGTCATTGGAGCTGAGAGGCAGGAACACATATAACCTGAGGACTCTTTATTATGTAAAAAGCAGAGATTTTTTTTTCTAATTTCTTACATTCCCATTTAACATCTGTATTTTGGACTTTTTGGTCCGAGTACACGCAGCATCGGCCTCCGGCTCCATGGTGCCTTGTCTGGTATCATCTGGTATCACAGGATTTGTATAGTAGATGCTGATCCCACCAATGGGGCCACGACATGCACCACTTTCAGTTCAGAGACACAGAACTCCCATACATACAAGTATATGTGGGTCCCATTGTTGAGATCCGCATGTACCATCCATGATGTAATATCTGGGGATACTGCATAAATTGTTGAAATTAGAAGAACCCTATAAGAACGAGGTCAGACGTGGTGACATTAATGTGGATCTGAGATGCAGATTCTCCAGCACAAATCTGGAGGATTGTTTGTTTCCTGGGAAACTGGGTTAAAAAATCAGTAGGGTGGGGGCACCAAAGAGCAGTTTTGCACAGGGCGCCATTCAGGCTAAGGCCGGCCCCGAATGTTTGCGCCAGTGTTGCACAAAAATGTTGAGACTTTTCAAATTCAGAATTCTGGCATAAATACTTTGATGAATTTAGGTCTTATAGCTTATCCAATGCCTAAATGAAAATATAAGGTCCACACAACTGAACTGTGACGCCCTGGCAAAACCAGGTAGTCACAGATGACTGTACCCCCACCAAAGGTACAGGAATCGCCTCCTCCTTGGGGATTAACACCACACATCCCACACACTGGAACACCAGTCACAAATTCTAGTCGCCTCCCCCCCATGACAGCCAGGACACACTAGTGGAGGAGCAGTCGGTGACAGGAGTTGAAGTGCAGCATAATCAGGGTTGGAGCCCTTGGACCACGGGAGACTTGACTAGGTGGCAGACGGCCTTGTAGGGCCACAGGCGATGGAAACCCGGTTGCGGGAGACCTGAAGTGGACCGGGGCAGGGTTGAAGCTCGCCGGTACCGATGACGGGAATCCGGTCCAGAGGTCATGCACAGGCGGGGTGCCTGGACCCTAGGACGAGGCAAGCTTCAAGCCCCTTGTTAATTGACCAGCGGGACAAGGTACCAGGCCTTGTTCCCGAAGTGAGCAGCTCAGATAGAGCAGACCGGAAGCCCAACGCGGGGGACAGGGTGTCCGCCAAGAACCTATTGAAGTCCCACTGGTCAGCGTCTGTGGGCAACGGCTCCCTCTGTGTCCAAAGCTGCAGGGGAGCTGATTTCTCCCGTTCCAAGCGGGTTAATCCACACACCACAAGACACAAATGCAGGAGGAAGGGCCCCTACATTGCTAACCTGGGTGCGTGACCAGCACACCCCTCCAGAGGCAACCGGCATCCGGCCTTGGTTTACAGTACAGACACTGTGTGGATTATTCGTAATCGTGAGTACACCAATGTCACCCGGTCCAACTTGTCAACAACGCCCCAGCCCTGCTCCTTACTCCACAACCGGGCCCCGGGACTACACCTCCCCTACCCGTGGAGGGGATCCTACCTTGCTACCCCGCTCCATCAGCCCGGAGCACCCATATACAAGGCAGCGGTGGTGCCACCATCCCATCACAGCACCCCACGGGTGGCGTCACAGACAATCTCCCCTGTAAATACCTCTCTTTTTCACTGTGTGCGAGGACGGGCGGTTGCTCGAGCCCCGGGTCCGGTCACCACTGGAGCCCAGGACACGATCCTGGATCCGAGCGTCCCTCGAGCAGCCCCGGTTGGCGCAGCGGAGGCGGCACCCGTCCGCGACAGAACCATATTGCTGTCAATGTTCTGTGTAATACCTTTATGTATTGCAGCGTATTATAGACATGCTCAGCAGAACAAGGATTTAGTAAGAAGTGTATGGTCAGTAATGATTTACCTAACAATATGTCTTACCTCTATTACAGTTACTTTATAATTGGATACTTTCTAGAAGAAACATTTGTAACATTCAAAAAATCTAAAACAGTCTTTAAGGGGCACTTTGCACACTACAACATCGCAGGTGCGTCGCTGTCGACATCGTAGTGTGTAAATCCTTTATGATACGATTCGCGAGCGCAAAAGCGGCGTAATCGTATCATCGGTGTAGCGTCGGTCATTTCCATGAATTGGGAAAGACCGATGTTACGATGTTGTTCCTCATTCCTGCGGCAGCACACATCGCTGTGTGTGAAGCCGCAGGAGCGAGGAACATCTCCTACCTGCGTCCCGGCCGGCTATGCGGAAGGAAGGAGGTGGGCGGGATGTTTACGTCCCGCTCATCTCCGCCCCTCTGCTTCTATTGGCCGCCTGCCGTATGACGTCGCTATGACGCCGCACGACCCGCCTCCCTTAATAAGGAGGCCAGAGCGACGTCGCACGGCAGGTGAGTGCATGTGAAGCTGCCGTAGCGATAATGTTCGCCACGGCAGCTATCACCATGATATCGCAGCTGCGACGGGGGCGGGGACTATTGCGCTTGGCATCGCAGCATCGGCTTGCGATGTCGTAGTGTGCAAAGTGCCCCTTAGGGGCACTTTGCACACTACGACATCGCAGGTGCGATGTCGGAGGGGTCATGTCGAAAGTGACGCACTTCCGGCGTCACACTCGACATTGTAGTGTGTAAATCCTAGATGATACGATTAACGAGCGCAAAATCGTCGTAATCGTATCATAGGTGTAGTGTCTGGGAATTCCATAATTACGCGACTGCGACAGGTACGATGTTGTTCCTCGTGAGGAACATCTACCTGCGTCCTGCAGCTCACGCCGGCTATGCGGAAGGAAGGAGGTGGGCAGGATGTTTACATCCCGCTCATGTCCGCTCTCCGCTTCTATTGGCCGCCTGCCGTGTGACGTTGCTATGATGCCGCACAACCCGCCCCCTTAATAAGGAGGCAGGTCTCCGGCCAGATCGACGTCGCAAGGTGGGTTTTGTCCATGTGAATCTCCCGTAGCGATAATGTTCACTACGGCAGCTATCACAAGATATCGCTGCTGCGACGGGGGCGGGGACTATCATGTTCGGCATCGAAAGTGTCGCGGGCAGAGGGGCCGCGCTCGCTGCGCTTGGGTCCGCGGCTGCTGCTGCTCAGTGGCTCTAGCGGCGGGCCGGACCCGGGGACTCGAGCAGCGCTCCTCACCCATGAGTGAAAAGGGGGTGGTTTGTTTTGGGAGATAGTTCGTTATGACACCCACGGGTCGTGGTGATAATAGGCACCACCGCTGCTGGTGACGGGGATCCCGGGAGTGATGGTAGTGAGCAGCTAGGATGTTGTCCCCTCCGTGGGTAGGGGTTGGTGATCCCGGGGCCCGGTGGTGTAACGGGGAGGCTGGATGGCTGGGGTGCAGGGTTGCAGGGGCAGCGCGGAGCGGTGCCGGATGGCACTGTTGTACTCACTCAGAAACAGATGCACAGAGTCTCTGGTAAATCAAACGGCTGGATGGACGGGTCCCGCAGCCGGCTGCAGTGTTTGTGCTCTCCCCGGACAGGGTGGTGGTGGCTGTCTTTCCCTGCACCTGGTTAGAATGTTCTGACTCCTGTGGTTGCCCACCAGTAGTCCGCTCCCCGGCGTATAGGTACCGAAGGAGCCCGTTTTGCACGCAGGCGCTGGCCCTTGGATCTCTAGCCTATGGTGGTGGCTGTGTATCCTGACAGTGTGGACTGTTGCCTTCTGTCGGGTCTTGGTTGTTAGGAAACCTCTGGGGTTCCGGTCACACTTGGATTTGACCGTTGTCGGCGGCTCCAAGCCTAGTCGGGGTCCGATGGCCCTGCCTTTGTGCTTAGCTTCACTCCACTCCCCTGTTCAGTACCGGCGGGCCACCGCCCAACCCCGGTCCTACAGTTCCGCAGAGATCCACTAACTCCTGCAGACGGCCACCACCGTCTGCCAACCTTGCTGTCACTGCCTGGGCTCCGACCCAGACACTTGCAGTTTCTACTCCTTACACTTTCACCTCCAAAACGAATCTGACTCTTTTCCCGCCTCCAGACCTGTGAACTCCTCGTTGGGTGGGGCCAACCGCCTGGCTACGCCCCACCTGGTGTGGACATCAGACCCTGGAGGGAGGCAACAAGGGTTTTTGTTTGACTGGTGTGACTATCCAGGGGAGGGGGTGTGTATGGTGTTATGTCTGTGACTACCTGGCTAGTCCAGGGCGTCACATTCCCCCTTGGTGAAATGCAGACCGTCCGCGGGCTGCCCGTCCATCACCGGTTTTATTTTCCTGCAAATATAATTTAACATGTAAAACATTTAAACATAAGCATATTTTTAGTTCTTCCCTTACGGGAGGCATGTCACTTAAATGTTGCAAACATGAATAATAACATTTTTAATAATAACGGACGGGTTCATGTTCCTCCGCTTCCCCACCCAAGCAACCTAAACCTTGATGCTGACCCTAAGAAATGGGCAGCACCCCTCTTCCCCAGTCCGGAAGCAGGAACTCGGTTCCAGGTCACCCAAGCGGGAACGGGTACGATATCTTGCACCCGGCTGTCACTTCAGGGGACCCCATGTCCATGGGGGCCCCTGACCCCCGGAGGATGGTCACCGGTCCTGGTGGTGACCGGACCCCAGCCTACTCTGCTGCAGGTCCTTCCTCCAATCTGCCTCTCCGGACGTGGCAACGGAATACAGCCCACAACTTATTTACAAGACCACAAGTTCGTGGTTGGCCTGCAAGTTCTCGGCCTTGTTCATGATTTCTCATGTGGGAGGGGGCCTTCGGGGATTAAAGGTGGCAAAAGGGGACAACATCAGTCCCAACGGGGACGAGCGCTTCAACAGCCAACAGGCTGCCACAAAACAAAGCAACTGTAGGGTCCCAACGGGGACTTGCTGTAGGGTCCCAACGGGGACTGTCCTCTTGGGTCTCAGGGGCTATCCACAACACTTGACTCTGGTACAGGTTCCTCCTGCAGCTTTCCCACAATCCACCACTGGACAGCACGAGCCCCCAATGCCACCCTCACTCAGGGGTGACACTGTCCCACAGGACTCCATTTTCAGCCGCCGGCGGTGCGGGTACGACTGTGCCTTCAATTCTGCAAAGTCCAGATTGGGGTGTTCCAGGGCCCACAGCAGTAGCTGCTTGCGGTCTTCCGTGGACCCCATCCCTTGCAAGAATTGTTCCACTAGCATCTTATTGCTGTCCACATCGTTAATAGTGTCCACCCGCTTCAGCGTACGGAGGGCTGTTTGCAGGTGCAAGGCATAATCTCTTATATTATCTGCAGGCCACGGTTGGCACTGATAAAACTGCATCCGCAACTCTGCTTCCGTGCGGGTCTTAAAAGCGATTTGGAGTTTCTCAAAAATGGTAGTCACTGAGGCCCGGTCCGCGTCGGTCCAGGTCTCCGTCTCCTGCTCAGCCGTGCCGGTTAGCTGCCCTAGCACTAAAGCTACCCGTTGCCTGTCAGTCAAGGGATACAAATCGAGGACCGGGCTAATCTTTTTCCGGAACACCTGCAAAGCATCAGGCTTCCCATCGTACTGCGGTAGCCAGGTAGCACAAGGCACATAATGCAGGGAAAACGGCATTACCTGGGCAACCGCTGGACCCGCGGCCTCCCCCGCTCTGGCGGCCGGAGCACGGGCTACCCCATTTCCATCTGCGGGCGCCGCTGCGGCTGCGACCGCTACTCCTCCAACGGCTCCGTTGGGCGCAGACATCTTTTTCCCGTCCCCCCTTGGTTCTTTCTAGCACTTCCTCTTTGGGGGCGGGGCTTCACTTTTGCGCCTTCTCTGCTCGGGGAAGACGTTCGAGCGGGAAATTTTCGCGCCAAAGATGGCGGCACTTCAAATTTTTCGGCCGGACGCCGCCTGTGGGGACTGCAAAGCGCACTTACTGGTAGGTAGTTTGGTTCTATCCTGTTCGTGACGCCAAGTTATCGCGAGCGGAGGGGCCGAGCTCACTGCGCTCGGGTCTGCGGCTGCTGCTCGGTGGCTCAAGCGGTGGGCCGGACCCGGGGACTCGAGCAGCGCTCCTCGCCCACGAGGGAAAAGGGGGTGGTTTGTTTTGGGAGATAGTTTGTGACGCCACCCACGGGTTGTGGTGATAATAGTCACCATCACTGCTGGTGACGGGGATCCCGGGAGCGATGGTAGGGAGCAGCTAGGATGTTGTCCCCTCCGTGGGTAGGGGTTGGTGATCCCGGGGCCCGGTGGTGTAACGGAGAGGCTGGATGGCTGGGGTGCAGGGTTGCAGGGGCAGCGCGGTGCGGTGCCGGATGGCACTGTTGTACTCACTCAGAAACAGACGCACAGAGTCTCTGGTAAACCAAATGGCTGGATAGACGGCTCCCGCAGCTGGCTGCAGTGTTTGTGCTCTCCCCGGACAGGGTGGTGGTGGCTGTCTTTCCCTGCACCTGGTTAGAATGTTCTGACTCCTGTGGTTGCCCACCGGTAGTCCGCTCCCCAGCGTATAGGTACCGAAGGAGCCCGTTTTGCCCGCAGGCGCTGGCCCTTTGATCTCTAGCCTATGGCGGTGGCTGTGTATCCTCACGGTGTGGACTGTTGCCATCTGTCGGGTCTTGGTTGTTAGGAAACCCCTGGGGTTCCGGTCACACTCGGATTTGACCGTTGTCGGCGGCTCCAAGCCTAGTCGGGGTCCGATGTCCCTGCCTTTGTGCTTAGCTTCACTCCACTCCCCGGTTCGGTACCAGCAGGCCACCGCCCGACCCCGGTCCTACGGTTCCGCAGAGATCCACTTACTCCTGCAGACGGCCACCACCGTCTGCCAACCTTGCTGTCAGTGCCTGGGATCCGACCCAGACACTTGCAGTTTCTACTCCTCACACTTTCACCTCCAAAATGAATCTGACTCTTTTCCCGCCTCCAGACCTGTGAACTCCTCGGTGGGTGGGGCCAACCGCCTGGCTCCGCCCCACCTGTTGTGGACATCAGATCCTGGAGGGAGGCAACAAGGGTTTTTGTTTGACTGGTGTGACTATCCAGGGGAGGGGGTGTGTATGGTGTTATGTCTGTGACTACCTGGCTAGTCCAGGGCGTCACACAAGCATCGGCTTGCGATGTCGTAGTGTGCAAAGTGCCCCTTAGTCTCTCCCATCAGCTGCACCTACAAATCTCTTCTTTTATATTGTTAGCCACCAAGGCTGCTTTTGGAGATGTCATCTACTTTATTATCTTTAAACGTTTCCTTACTGAATGATTTAAATATAGTTAAAGAGAATTATGCAGATATTTTGTAGATGAACAACCTTTTACACTTTAGTGGACCAACTACAAGGTCCATCCAGTGTGTGGCAATACCCTCAAAGCATCATTCCTAATTGTTAGCTTGTAGTTGTCTCTATTATGTCTTGCTACATCTCTAAATAAAAGCAGGAGAAATATATGCTTTAAGGGTCCCTTCCTAAACAATAGCAACTGAAGAAAAAAATCTTTAAAATGTATAGCTTTATTAGATAACATGAAATAATCACAAGGGCACCATGAGCCAGATAAACAATGATTTTATTAAAGGAAACTCAGGTCCCCTATGCCCTTCAACTCAGCAGCACTCACATGTGTATGCTAAAATTCCCTGCCTAATCAGCCCTGTATAATGCTATTACTAAAATCAATGTTTTTAAAAAAAGCATTTATAAAGTGCGTTGTCTCTATGCTGATTGACTAGTCGAAGGGCCATTTATTCCCCTGACTAGTTGGCCCTTTTTCCATGTTATCATGTCCTGCTGGGTGTGATAACATAATTTCCATGAACCGGCGTCATCGCAGCTCATTTTGGCAGCGTCAGTGTGCCTCAGAAGTTGGGGATACACGTCCAGGCTTCAGAGAGGCGCACTGCTCATGATCGGAAGTACAGAAGCCTTTTTTCCGATTATGCACAGTGTGCCACTCTGAAGTCGGGACGCATATACCCGGCTTCTGAGGTGCACTGACACTGCCGAAATGAACCCCATTTTGGAAACTACACCCCTCAATGAATTTATCTAGATGTGTGGTGAGCACATTATAAAACCTGCACCCCTCACACTTCTTAAAACCACATCCAAGAAGTTTATTAATCCTTTAGGTGCTTCACAGGAACTAAAGCAATGTGGAAGGAAAAAATGAAAATTTTACTTTTTCCAAGAAAAATTTTACTTTACCCATAAAATTTAGCATTTTCTCAAGGATTTTAAGAGAAAATAGACCAAAATTTGTTGTGCAATTTCCCCTGAGTAATCCGATACCTCACAGGTGGCAGAAATCTACTATTTGGGTGCACGGCAGGGCTTGGAAGGGAAGGAGCACCATTTGAGTTTTTGAAAGCAAAATTAGGCAGAATCATTAGCGGACGCCATGTCACGTTTGGAGAATCCCTGATTTGCCTAAACAGTGGAGCTTCCCCACAAGTGACCCCCTCAAGATATTTATCTATATGTTTGGTGAGCACCATGAATCCCTTGGTGCTTCCCAGAATTTTATAACATTGAGCTGTGAAAATAAAAAAAAAAATCACATTTTTCTTAAAGAAATGTTGCTTTAGCCCCAAATTTTCATTTTTCACGAAGGTAACAGGAGAAAATGGACCGCAAAATTTCTTGTGCAATTTCTCCTGAGCATACTGATGCCCCATATATGGTGCAAAACTGCTGTTTGGATGCATGGCAGGGCTTGGAAGGGAAAGAGCAACATTTGGCTTTTAAAGCTCAAAGTTGGCTGAAATAGATAGCAGACATCATGTTGCATTTACAAATCCCCTGAGGTGACTAAACAGTTGAAACTTCCCACAAGTGACCCCATTTGGAAACTGCACCCCTTGAGGAATGTAGTTAGAGGTGTAGTGAGCATCTTGAACCTATTGGTGCTTCACATGATAAAACATTGGACTGTGAAAATTAAAAACTACATTTTTCTAATAAAATGTTGTTTTAGCCACAAAGTTTTCATTTTTATAAGGGTAACAAGAGAAAATGGATCACATAATTTGTTGTACAATTTCTGCTGAGTACAGGAATACCCCATATGTGGTCAGAAATGCTTGTTTGGGCACTCGACAGTGCTCAGGAGGGAAGGAGCGCTATTTAATTTTTAGAGTGCAAAATTGCTTATAGATGGCATACGCTTTGTCACATTTGAAGAGCTGCCGAGGTTCCAAAACAGCAGAAACCCCTCAAAGGTGACACAATTTTGGAGACTACGTCCCTCAAGGAGTTTATCTAGTGATGTGGGGAGCATTTTGAACTAATCGGTGCTTCACAGACGTTTATAATATTGGGCCGTGAAAATAAAATATTAAGTTATTTTCAACAAAAAAGCTGAAGGACCAGATTTAGTTTTCACAGGTGTAATAGGAGAAAATGGATCACAAAATTTGCTATACAATTTCTCCTGAGTACGGCAATACCCCATATGTGGTTAGAAACAACTTTTGAGGCACAGTGGAAAGCTCAGAAGGGAAGGAGCGACATATCGTAATAAATATTTGACTGTTATAGTTTGTAGGTGCCATGTCCCATTAGCAGAGTACCTGAGGTGTCAGGATAGTAAACCCCCCATAAGTGACCTCATTTTTTTACAAATTAAATCTCTTAATGAAATAACTGAACAGTGCAGTGAGCATATTGACATGCATTGAAACCACGTATGTTTCACAAAATGTTATACCGCTGGGCAGGGAAGGAAAAAATAATTACATTTTTACCATTAAAATGTTATTTTAGCGGTAGATTTTACATTTTCATGAGGGGAAATAAATAAAAATGAATACTTAATTGTCACAATTTCTCATGAACGTGACAATACCCCATATGTGACTGTTCAGACCCATTTGGTCACAGAGCAAGACTCGCGAGGGAAGGAGCACTGTTTGATTTTTCTGAGCGCAGTGTTTCATAGAATAGTTTGTGAACTCCATATACAGAGCCCCCAAGTTCCAGAAGAGCAGAAACCTCCCTCAGGTGACCCCATTGTGAAAATTACACCTCTCTGGGAATTCATGTACAGATGTAGTCATGATTTTGACTCCATGGGTGATTTCCAGAAAGAAGCAACAATGGATGTTGCAGAGTTAAAATGAAAATCTGCCATTGCAGTGCCAAGTGCATTGTAATGCCCATACATTGTGGCCAGTTAGAACTTATAGAGATCTGCACCCCGTAAATTCAGTGGGCTCTCCTCACTACAGGAATGCCAAGCATGTACACTATGTGCAGAATTATTAGGCAAGTTGTATTTTAGAGGATTTCTTTTATTATTGATCAACAACTATGTTCTCAATCAAACCAAAAGACTCATAAATATCAAAGCTTAATATTTTTGGAAGTTGTAGTGGTTTTTTTTTTAGATTTGGCTATCTTAAGAGGATATCTGTTTGTGTGGGTAACTATTACACTGCAGAATTGTTAGGCAACTTAATAAAAACCAAATATATTCCCATCTCATTTGTTTATTTTCGCCAGGTAAACCAGTATAACTGCACAAAATTTAGAAATAAACAATTCTGACATGCAAAGACAAAACCACCTTTCTTTATGATGCCACTCAACAGCCTACCATCCATAGATTCTGTCAGTTGCTTGATCTGTTTATGATCAACATTGCGTGCAGCAGCCACCACAGCCTCCCAGACACTATTCCGAGAGGTGTACTGTTTTCCCTCCCTGTAGATCTCACATTTTATGAGGGACCACTGGTTCTCTATGGGGTTCAGATCAGGTGGACAAGGGGGCCATGTCATTATTTTTTTATCTTTTAGACCTTTACTGGCCAGCCACGCTGTGGAGTAGTTGGATACATGTGATGGAGCATTGTCCTGCATGAAAATCATGTTTTTCTTGAACGATACCGACTTCTTCCTGTACCACTGCTTGAAGAAGTTGTATTCCAGAAACTGGTAGTAGGTCTGGGAGTTGAGCTTCTCTCCATCCTCAATCCGAAAAGGTCCCACAAGTTCATCTTTGATGAAACCAGCCCATACCAGTATCCCACTTCCACCTTGCTGGTGTATGAGTCAGAGTGGAGATCTCTGCCCTTTACTGATCCAGCCTCTGGCCCATCCTTCTGACCCAGTCTTCATGTTTTATCTTATGTTTCTTGTTCAAAGGTGCAAGTAAAATATATCTTTGTACCGTGTTAGCCAGTAGAGATAAAAAAATTTGTTTAAAAGAACTGAAGTCCTCAGTGGTTGATACCTTTTAATCGCTAACTGAAAAGATGGTAATAATTGCAAGCTTTCGAGACTACTCAGGTCTCTTCATCAGGCATGGTATAACACAAAATCTGAAGAGTCACATATTTATACACAACAGGACATAGAATGGGGCAGTAAAAAAACAAACAAAAAAAAAAAACAACCAAGTTATATAAAACAGAACTCTCACTATGGCAGGGGGGCAAACTGTTGTGGCCATAAATTTTGCTGCAGTTCAGTGTGAAAGTTTTATTGTCCTCTGATCAGGGTCTGGTCCAGGCTGTGACATGCTCGGATGGTCAGAGGAGCACATCTTTTAACTGATGTAAAAAGACATGAATCCATGAGACACATTCATTCCTACTCTGAATGTGTCAAAGGTCATCATAAGTTTGTACTCCCAGAGTCTCCTATCTCTCTGGGACTTGAAGTTTCCTTTCAATACCAGCAATTTCATGTCCATGATGCTGTGGTCTGAGTTACAAAAATGTTTGGCCACAGGTAGATCCATCCTTTTTTCTCTAATTGTGTGGCGGTGAGAATTCATCCTTGTCCTGAGCTGTTGTCCGGTCTCCCCTACATACAGACCCCCCAGTTGGACATTTGGTACATATAATTAAGTACACCACATTGGTTGTGGTGCAGCTGAAGGTACCTGGGATCTTGTAGTCCTGATGTGATCTGGGAATCTTTATCTTGTCTGTTGTCAATATTAATGGACAGGTCTTACATTTTTTCTGGTTGCAGGGAAATGTTCCTGTTGGTGTTGGAGTGGACAGGGAGCTTCTGACAATGATGCTTCTTAGATTTGGGGGCTGTCTAAAACACAGAAGTGGGGGGTCTGGAAAAATAGATTTTAACCGGGCATCTTTTTGCAGTAATGGTTGTAGTTTCCGTGCAGCTCCTCTAAACACCTCCAGATGTGGATTGTAGGTGACTACAAGAGGGACCCGGTTGTTTTCTTCTTTAGTCTTATAATGTAGGAGATGGTTTCTTGATATTCTGGTGGCTCTTGTAATCTGGTTTTCAATTGTTCTTGGGTGGTAGCCTTGATTCAGAAAGGTCTTTCTGAGGCCCTCAAGGTGATTGTCTCTATCTGTAGTGTTGGAACATATCCGATTGTACCTGATAGCCTGGCTGTATACAATAGAGTTTTTTATGTGTTTTGGATGAAAACTGTCCCATTTCAGGTATGTTGGACGGTCAATTGGCTTCATGTACAGGGATGTCTCTATTTCATTGTTCCGTAGTTTAATGATGGTGTCCAAGAAGTTGATTTTAGTGCAGGAGTAGTTGAGTGTTAGGTTGATGGTGGGATGAAACTGATTAAATTGTTCATGGAAGGTCTTCAGCTGCTGCTCAGACTCTGTCCAGATGATTAAAATATCGTCAATGTAATGGTAGTAGGCCAGAGGCCTGATAGGACAAGAGGATAAAAAGTCACTCTCAAGCTTGGCCATGAAAAGATTTGCATATTGTGGTGCCATTTTGCTTCCCATTGCAGTCCCAGTCTCCTGTAGATATATGTCATTGTCAAATGCAAAGTAATTCTGGGTGAGGATGAATTTGGATGGAATTTGAATGGACCTGTCCATTAATATTGACAACAGACAAGATAAAGATTCCCAGATCACATCAGGACTACAAGATCCCAGGTACCTTCAGCTGCACCACAACCAATGTGGTGTACTTAATTATATGTACCAAATGTCCAACTGGGGATCTGTATGTAGGGGAGACCAGACAACAGCTCAGGACAAGGATGAATTCTCACCACCACACAATTAGAGAAAAAAGGATGGATCTACCTGTGGCCAAACATTTTTGTAACTCAGACCACAGCATCATGGACATGAAATTGCTGGTATTGAAAGGAAATTTCAAGTCCCAGAGAGATAGGAGACTATGGGAGTACAAACTTATGATGACCTTTGACACATTCAGAGTAGGAATGAATGTGTCTCATGGATTCATGTCTTTTTACATCAGTTAAAAGATATGCTCCTCTGACCATCCAAGCGTGTCACAGCCTGGACCAGACCCTGATCAGAGGACAATAAAACTTTCACACTGAACTGCAGCAAAATTTATGGCCACAACAGTTTGCCCCCCTGCCATAGTGAGAGTTCTGTTTTATATAACTTGGTTGTTTTTTTTTTTTGTTTTTTTTTTTTACTGCCCCATTCTATGTCCTGTTGTGTATAAATATGTGACTCTTCAGATTTTGTGTTATACTATGCCTGATGAAGAGACCTGAGTAGTCTCGAAAGCTTGCAATTATTACCATCTTTTCAGTTAGCCAGGACTTCAGTTCTTTTAAACAAATTTTTTTGTTCAAAGGTGGTCATTTTTCAGCCTTCCTTACCTTGGCCATGTCCCTGAGTATGGCACACCTTGTGGTTTTTGTACTCCAGTAACATTGCAGCTCTGAAATATGGCCAAACTGCGGGTATCTTGGCAGCTTCACGCTTGATTTTCCTCAATTCATGGGCAGTTATTTTGTGAATTTTTTGCCCAACACGCTTCTTGCGACCCTGTTGGCTATTTGCCATGAAACGCTTGTGACTCGCCCACCACAGGGCCTTAGGTGACTTGGTGTCGGGCCGGACTAGTCCAGGGTAGTCAGCGGTGGCGGGGCCCGACTTCGTGACCCTGGTGGAGTCAATTAAAATGGCGGTACGGATGGGGGAGATGGTGATGTTAAAGTTTATAATATATATTCATGACGCCACCTGTGGTAAATTGCAGCTGCTAAAAGGGACCTCCGGAGCTGATATTATGGCAGCAGCTGAGGTGTTTCTTGCTCTCCACAGATAGAGCAGATACCCCGGGGCAACCTTTGGTGCTTGTTAGAGTCTATGGGGTTGGGGTGCGGTGCAGAATGAATCAGACGACACAGGGCTTGCAGTTCAGATGTTTTACTCACTGTTCAGTTCAATTCGGCCGTGGACCGGTTGCCCAAGGCGTGCCAGGATCCCCTGTCAGGTGCCTCCGCCGATCCCGGGTAATTCAGGAGCCAATGCCGGTGCACCTGTCCTGTCCGTCCGGCACCGCTGAAACCCCAGAGCCTACGCCAGGAACAGCGACGTGGGTGGAGGTCCGGACCACACGGATGTGCAGCCGCCTGTAGGCCCAAGTGCAGTCCCTTGTGGAAGAATGGTTGGCCGACATGGCGGAAGTGGCGGCGGCCGTGCGGAGACGTGAGGTGGAGACAGAGTTGGAGGAGCGGGTAGGTGACCCACGCCCCTGTGTCCCCGAGGGACCGGTCGCTGTGGCTGAGGGGCCCGGTCTGCGCCCGTTCACCCTGCTGCCTCCCCCGCTATCCATTTCGGCTACTGCTGCCCCGCCAATAGGCCCGCTGCCCCCACCACCGGTAGCTGAGCTTCGACCGTCCGCCCTGGAGGACCAGCCTGCGGGCGATATCCGCAGACGACCCGCACCGCTGCCATGGAAGATCCAGTCCTTCCCGGCTCCGGTAGTACGTCCGGTCCAGAAGGAGGCGGAGGTCCAGCCGGTAAGGACCCCTGTTCCCAAAACCCAAACCTCAGTTGAGACTGCGCCGGGTCGCCGCTGTGAGGCAGCACCCCAGGCCATGTCACCGCGGGACCTTCCAAAAAGGGCGCCAGTGGTGGGCAGCGTGAAAGAAGTCCCGCGGGGCCCGACCCGTGCGCGGGGGCATGCAGACGCCCCTTATTGGGACAGGGAGCCGACCTTGCTGGCCCGGGAAATTGCCGAGAGGGTGCGACAAAGAGCCGAAGTGGTGGCCCGCACCATCCGCGAGAAGGACAACCTCCGCCATGCTACATTCCGGGTACGGGGCCCGGTGTATGAAGGTCAGGTCCGGAGATTTGATCCCCATCGGGGGTACGGCTTTATTTATGAGCCAGACCTGGAGGCTGAGGTGTTTGTGGCTCGCCAAGACGTGCATGCCCATCTGCCAATGGGCCACCCCGGCCGAGACCTGCTGCCAGGTGACCTCGTGTCCTACACTTGACACTGCGGAGAGAGGGGCTGGTTTGCCCTCGATGTAAAGGTGAGGAAGGCCGTAGTTTCCAGGCGGAGTCCCAGTCCCCTCCTCCACCTTGCCGGCAGGATGTCGAGGTGGAGAAAGTCTACAAGGAGGTTGACCTAAAGTGAAGGCAGCGGTCCACCGTTGCACCCTGTTGTCCCCCGTTGGGACCATCAGCAAAATGAAAATTAATCAGACTGAAAAATCACTTGATTACCGTCCGAGAAGAGAACCGTCCCCGATGGGACTGGAGTTGTCCCTGTTGATAAGTTCACCCCCCATAACCACATGAAAAACTACTCATGAACATGGCCGAGAACTGGCAGGCCACCAACGAACTTGTGGGCCTGTAAATAATGTTGTGGGATGGATACCGTTGCCGCCTCCGGAGAGGCAGATTGGAGGAAGGGCCCGCAGCAGAGGAGGCTGGGGCCCGTCCACCAACTGGACCGGTGGCGATCCTCCAGGAGTCAGGGGTCCCCCTGGACGTGGGGTCCCCTGAAGTGACAGTCGGGTGCGAGTTACCGTACCTGTTCCCGCTCGGGCAGCCTGAACCTGGACTGGGGTCAAGGGGTGCTGCCCACTTCTTAGGGGCAGCATCAGGGCTAGGTTGCTTGGATGAGAGAGCGGAAGACATCCATCCGTCCGTCAGTATTAAAAATGTTTTATATGTGAATCGTTTAAAGTGACCAGAAGAATGCTTATGTTTTATGCTTTACCGTTTACATGTTATTTATATTTTTACAGTTTTAAAAATAAAACCGGTGATGGACGGGCAGCCCGCGGAAGGTCTGCATTTCACCAAGGGGGAATGTGGCGCCCTGGACTAGCCAGGTAGGCACAGACAAAACACTCACACACCCCCACCCCCACTAGACAGTTACATTAGTCAGAAACAAAACCCTTGTTGCCTCCCTCCAGGGTCTGATGTCCACAGGTGGGGCGGAGCCAGGCGGTTGGCCCCACCCACCGAGGAGTTCACAGGCCTGGAGGCGGGAAAAGAGACAGAGATTAGTCTTGGAGGTGAAAGAGAGAGGTCACGTACTTGAGGTGCCTGGGTCGGAGCCCAGGCACTGACAGCAAGGTTGGCAGACGGTGGTGGCCGTCTGCAGGAGTTGGTGGAGCTCCGCAGAGCCATAAGGACCGGGGAATGGAGTGAAGCTAAGCACACCCAGGCAGGGCCATCGGACCCCAACCAGGCTTGGAGCCGCCGTCAATAGTCAAATCCGAATGTGACAGGAACCCCCGGGGTTCCCTAACAACCAAGTCCCGATTGAACGCAACCACTCACACAGTGAGGATATACAGCCACCGCCAAGGCTAGAAATCCAAGGGCCAGCACCTGCGGGCAAAACGGGCTCCTCCGGTATCTGTACACCGGGGAGCGGACTACCGTTGGGAAGCCATTGGAGTTAACACAGTACACAAAGGTGCAGGGAGAGACAGCCACCATCACCTGTCCGGGGAGAGACACAGCAGCCGGCTGCGGGACCCGTCCATCCAGCAGTTTGGTTTACCGGAGACTTTGTGCATCTATTGCTGAGTGAGTACACCCGTGCTATCCGGCACCGCACCGCGCTGTCCCTGCAACCCTGCACCTCACCGACCCTGCCTCCCCGTCACACCACCGGGCCCCGGGACCACCAACCTCTACCCACAGAGGGGGAAAACAACATCCCAGCTGCTCCCTACCATCGCTCCCGGGATCCCCGTCACCAGCAGCGGTGGTGCTCATCTTCACCACAACCCGTGGGTGGCGTCACGGACTAAATCCCCAAACAGACCACCCCCTTTTCACTCACGGGCGAGGAGCGCCGCTCGAGTCCCCAGATCCGGCCCACCGCTCGAGCCACCGAGCAGCAGCAGCAGCGCCGGACCCGAGCGTTAGCGAGCGCAGCGCCCTGCCGCCCGCGACACACCCCTCTTTGTGTCTCTTTCCCTGTCTTCTCAGCCTTGACTCTATTAGATGAACTGGTTTTGGCCTCCACCACAGGACCTGAACAAGGGGCTTGCCTCACTGGTATCTTGCCCTCTTCCCAGGGGGAATGTGGCAGGTTGTGGCCCTGGGCGCTTGCAACCACCCCGCGCTTCGGTGTTACTTTCTGAGGAAATGTCTTTCTTCCCTCTGTCTGGAGACTGTCCCCGAATGCAGCCAGATCCCTCCACCCGATTTCCTGTGGAACAGGCCACGAGCCAATATGCCCTTCCGTTGCCCTGGAATCCCTTCTTTCTCTCTTTAGATGTCACCTGGGCCTTATTAGACCCCAGGATCTCCACCAGGAACTTCTTGCTGTCACTCTCTCCTGAGGTAACTACCTCCCTCTCACACTCTCCTCTTCACTCCTCTGCTCCTTCTGACAGACTACTCTCACTGACTAGAACTTCCTGGTTCCTTGGCTACTCCCACTTTCTGACTCGTCCCACATACCCACTGGCTAGGCACCACCCACACTATTGGGGACCAGGAATGTGATTTATGGCCCATGAATACATCTATGGGGGTGGCTGCCACTATCCCTGACCCAGTGTATGCCTACCAATTGGTGTCTGCAAGTTTTAGTCTGCTGACCGGCATATGACCCCATTCTTACCCAGGATGGGACAGCACACCTCTGGCTGAGGTGCAATATCTCTGTGGTGACGGAAGCCTCAGGGGCGCCACACTTGATTGTTTGGTGATCACCCTTCAAAAATTTGGCAATTTCAAGACTGCTGCCTCCCTCTGCAAGACATCTTACAATTTTGGACTTTTCAGCGCCCATCAAATCTCTTTTCTGACCCATTTTGCCAAAGGAATGGACGTTGCCTAATAATTAAATGTGGCGCCCTGGGCAAGCGAGGACGTCACAAGCACTACACCAACACACCCCACACTCCCAGTCAGGCACACCTAAGTCAGACAAAAACCCTTGTTGCCTCCCTCCAGGGGCTGATGTCCACACCAGGGGGTGGGCCAGGCGGTTGGTCCCACCCACCGAGGAGTTCACAGTCCTGGAGGCGGGAAAAAGAGTCAGTTAGAGTTGGAGTGGAGTTTGAGAGTGAAGTGGTAAAGGAGCAGGCAGAAAGTGGTCCTGATGTGTGGACCGGACGGAACAGCAAGGTTGGCGGACGGTGGTGACCGTCTGCAGGAGAGGCCTATTGGAGCTAACCGTAAGGACCGTGGACGGGCGGTGGCCCGGCGGTAGCGGACCGGTATGCAAAGAGAAGCCAGCACCATCCGGCAGGGGCTTACGGACCCCGGCAAGGCTAGGAGTCGCCGTGCAATTTGTCAAATCCGTTAGCGAAGGGAACCTCCTGGGTTTCCCAGCAGCCAAGTCCCGACAGAAGGCAACAGTCCAACCGTTAGAGGGAAACACAGTCACCGCCAAGGCTACAGTTCCCAGGGCCAGAGCCTGCGGGCAAAAGGGACTCCTTCAGCAATCCTCAAGCTGGGGAGCGGGTTACCGGTGGGAACCCATTGGAACCGTTTACACTACACAGGTGCAGGGAAAGGCAGTCACCATCAACCTGCCGGGAGGAGAAACACCGCAGCCGTCTGTGGGACCCATCCATCCAGCCGTTTGTTTTACCGGAGACTTTGTGTACATCATTAGCTGAGTGAGTACCACTGTGCCGTGTGGCACAGCGCTGCCCCCGCGACCCTGCACCTCGCCAGGCCCCGTAACCCGCCTGCCATCCCTCCCTACCCCATCACCGGGCCCCGGGACAACCAAAACCCTACCCACGGAGGGGAGAACTAACATCCAGGCTGCTCCCTGTCATCGCTCCCTGGATCCCCGTCCAGAGCAGCGGTGGTGTCACCAATCTCACCACAACCGTGGGTGGCGTCACGGACAATATCAAAGCCCCACAATCAATTCCCCCTTTTCACTCACGGGCGAGGAACGCCGCTCGAGTCCCCGGGATCCGGCACATCGCTCGAGCCACCACCGAGCAGCAGCAGCCGGACCCGAGCAGTGGGAGAGCGCAGCGTCCCCTCCTCCGCCCGCGACATAAGCACACCTTATATAGGGTGTTGATGTCATTACACCACACCCCTCATCATTACAGAGATGCACATCACCGGATTTACTTAATTGGTAGTTGGCTCTCAAGCCTATACAGCTTGGAGTAGGACAACATGTATAAAAATTATCATGTATCAAAATACTCATTTGCCTAATAATTCTACACACAGTGTAT